>NW_024070196.1:70438536-70528119 GCF_014754425.2 Oryx dammah | reverse complement strand
CCGGCGGTGCCCTGGCCCCCCCCAGCCCCCGGCTGGCTCCCGCGCCCCGGGCCTCCTGCGGGCTCCGTTTCCGCCGGCCGCGCGCCCCCCACCTGCACCCCGCTCTCTGCTGGCGGGGTCAGCCCGGGGCGGGCGGAGGGGTCCTTGATTCTCCACACCCGGTTCATTGCCTCCGGTTGAACGTGAATACTCTTGCGTTGTTGCCGAGGACATCTTTGCATTTACCGCAGTCCGGTCATGGTATGGCTTCAGTGGTTAACGCTTAAGACATCAGAGTTGGTCTCTGGGCAGCTCCCCTGCAGATAGACGACTTGGGAAAAAGAAATCAGTGTCCACATAGTTTGGGCCTGCTGAACAAAACCAAGGAAGAATCCCTGTGATCAGTCAAACGCAAGAGAATCTGGGTTTGCTGATGCCCTTGGTAATTCGCCGGCAAGCACGCGAGGACCCGAGGGAAATGACCATAAATTCGTCGTCCTGTATCGATTATGAGGGAAATGTCTTTTTGGTTTTTTTTAAGGCATCTCCAGACATTGATAATGTTTCGTAAATTGCCAGAGATGCAAGAAGCTACAGATAACGTTTGCTATCACCCCGGGAGCTGCATCTTGAGATGAAATCTCAAGAGCCTGGGGGCTTGGTAGATACAGCAGACATCAGTACCCATGGCTAGCTTCTCAAATAAAAACATCGATGAAGGGTGTACGCTGTGAGGAGAAGTGGGGTATTGGCCTGGGTAAGATTTTTTTTCCCCTGTAAAGAGATAGCTGGTCCGCTCATTTTGTTTCGTCTCCTTTCTCCTTTGGTTGATTGCACTCCAAGCAGTCTTTAAAGACTCAACTTGAGACTGCTGGAGGACGCTCTTTGCTCGTTAATTGCCTGTGCGCATTCTTGGTATGTAGGGATTTTCTTGACATTCGTTTTTAGTAAGACAGTGGATGTTGTGCCCAGGTAAAGCGTTATCACTGCGCACCTTGGCAACAGTCCAGTTACCCGAGTGTCCAGTTCCGCATCATAGCGAGTGGAAAGTGATTACAGCGGCTGCGGTTAAGGTGAGGCCTGTATCAGAGTTTCTGTTTTAAACTCAGCTTTGGAGGGGTGTGTCTGCCTTGTGCCCTCCTGAGTCGGGATGTCTCTGAGGCGGAGGCTCCGTTTACAGCTGACTCGACCCAGCTCATCTTGCGTTTCAGATGCGTCTGCGCCTGCTGCGTCGTGCCTGCCTCTTCACGACCCCGTGGGCTGTAGCTGCCAGGCTCCTCTGTCCGTGGAGTTTTCCGGGCGAGGATACTGGCGTGGGTTGCCATTTCCTCCTCCAGGGGATCTTCCCGACCCAGGGATCGAACCCCTGTCGCCTACATAGGCAAGAGGATTCGTTACCACTGGCGCCACCTAGGAAGCCCGGATTTCAGATGACTCAGATGATAATATTGCTTCGGTTCAAAGCAATTGTCAGGGTTGGGTTTCATAATGTGTAAGACCTGGTGTGCAACCATACACACATTTAGATCACGTGTCTCACTTATGCACAGTTATTATGCAGTAGAGGAGAAGTGACAAGGTGTCAGTAGGCGAGATGAATTCTCTTTGTGGCTTTGGGCAAGTCAGTTTGCCTTTCAGGGCATCCTTTCTCCATGTGTAAAGGCGGGATTTGGAGGTGGAGATGGAAAGGCTCTGCTTGAGGTGTCAGTTTTAATGTCCGGTGGCTCCTTGCCTATTTAGTCCTCTTCAGCCAGAGGTAGAACTGGGCCTTCTCACCAGTTCTGTGACATTGTGGTCCTTCCTTAAAGATTGGAGAGCTGGTGTCGTAAAGCTGGTGTGAACAAACCTGAGGCTCTTGGTCAGGCTTCAGTGTATTAACAAGCAAGGACAATATAGAGAGTTTTTTGTAAAACTAAATTTATTCAATTAAAAGGCTGTTCTTTCTAAACCTGTCATTTTCTTGATGTTAAAGCATCTTTTCTGGTATGATGGTGATAGTCAATGGTGGTGTATGGGATTGTAAATGGCAACTACAAGGTTCGTGTCCTTATCACAGTAAGATAGTTTTAGAAAAAAAGAGAACCTAGAATCTATTGTTTTGCTATTGCAGTAAGGGAGTTTAGGGAAAAGTTCCTGGGGCTTTTGGTGCTGAGAAGATTAAAATATAGATTACTATTTAAGAGTAAATAAGAGTTTACTTTGTGGGACTTCATTTATCACAATCCACAGGCTAGTAAGAAGGCTCTGTTATGTATTAAAGATACTTCTATTCTGATCACCCTTTCTACCAGGTATAAAATGTCAGGACATTTGTGGGGGTGTGTGTGTAAGCCCAGGCAGGGGAATTCCTCCTGGTGGTTGGAATTGTTAGTATTGAATAGACTGGCTGCCGAGCTAAAGAACCCCTGTGGGGGTTCGCTGTCAGCTGGGAAATCTTTCAGTATCGGGGCCCCAGTCTTTTGCTGTGAAACACCATGACCCTCAGGAAATTAGGCTATGCTGATGGGAGAAGTGGCTGGCTTCATCTGTTTTAAAGTGGATGTGTAACAGATGACCGTTGTGTCCATGAAATCTTAAAAATTTTTAAAGATTTAAAAACTCCTAACAGATTTAGAGTTATTGTAAATTTCTTTTTGTACTTATAAAACTGCAGTGTATAATGTGTATCAGACATGCATTTTTAAAGTGTCGCAAAATATTATAATCTCTAGTTCTTGAAATACTCATTTTCGCCTTGGAGGACGGACTGCTCTCACTCACCTCTTGGGTGCTCCAGTTTCGGAGGAGAACACGGTAACTCTGTAAAGGACATTTGTCCACAAGAAAAGAGGGCAGATGTGTTTTTCCTGACCTTTCCTCACATCCTCATTGCTGTCCTGTCTTTATTTTTTTGGTTAAATCCTCAGGTTTGCTCCTGCCTGTCTTTCTAAAATGTTAATCTGCTCAGAGTTACTGCCCCTCCCCGGCACAACTTAAAATCCTTCAATGCCACCCCCCCCCCCCACCCCCGCTGGTACAATCAGATCTGTCTGTCGCTTGGTGTCACTAACCACGCTCCCCCTCTGCCCCTGCCTCTCTTTAGCCTTGTTGAGCTCTTGGTCCCTAAGCTCTCGCCATCTCCTGCTGGAACGCTCTTCTTTCACCTCGTCCTGCAAAACTCAGCTCAGAGCCCCTGGCCCTGTCTCCCGAAGGCCGGTCCAGCCCCCTCGCCTTAGGGTTTGGCCCCTGGTGTCTGACGCCGAGCAGGGTGCAGAGACCCTCAGGCCCGGCCCCTCCAGAGGTCCACTGGCCTTGCCAGCCCTGCGACACCTCCCAGCCACGCATGCCAAGTTGCAGAGCCCGTTTAACTGCGTCTTAGTGTCTCCTTCGAATCCAGCTTCTTGATGGAGGAGACTCCGTGACGTCTGTTTCACCAGCAGAAGCGAGGCAGGCATGGTCTTCACTCGCGGCCTGTTGTCTCCTTTCCCCTCCTTGTGCGCCTTCTGCCTTGTGATTCTTTAAAATCCGATGTTATTGAATGGTAACATTTTAAGAAATGAAGATATCAAATTTCAGGTTTGTCTTTTGTGCATATAGTCCAGGGAAAACGGGAATGTTAAAGGGGAAGAAGTACTGTGTCTCTTAAAAAACAAACAAAACTAAAACCCATATTGCACTTTTCAAAAGAACTGAGTTTATACAAAGAAAAGAGAAATCCTGATTAAGTTTAGAAAACAGGCAAAGAAGCTGGCAGCAGGGTTAGAACTTGTCAAGAAATCCGTGTTAAAAATGAAAGTTGCCCCTGTCTTCCTCTCTCCCTTCTCGTGTTCTTGGAGAAAGTCCCAACTCAGCCACTTTCCCGGGACACCTTGTCCCCCAGGAAGTCCTGAGGCAGTTTGTTAAAGCTGCTTTTCTCCACGGCAGTCACAACTGGACTCCTTTCTCCCATGAGGGACCCCTTTTCTCCCACGAAGGAGACGCCAGCGTCCGGAGTCCCCCTCCTTTCTTTCCCTGGAAGCGTCTCCCGGTCACAGCTTGTTGTGCTCACCAGGCCCAAGAGTTCTTGAGCAGGAGATACTGAGTTTTCTCCTTGCATACTTTTTTTAAAAACAAAACAAACAAAACCTTGATGGGTTTGTCTCAGTCTTTCCCTGGCCTCACAGCTTGCCAGAGCTTCGTTCCCCGACCACAGATTAGACCTGGGCCCCCGGCAGTAAAAGCACCCAGTCCCAACCACTGGACGCCAGGCGGTCCCATGGCTCAGATCAGTCTTCACTCTTCCATCCCAGCCTCTTGCTCTTCTCTCTCTCTGAGTCTTCCGTCCCGGCCTCTTGCTCTTCTCTCTCTCTGCGTCTTCCGTCCTGGCCTCTTGCTATTCTCTCTCTCTGAGTCTTCCGTCCCGGTCTCTTGCTCTTCTCTCTCTCTCTGAGTCTTCCGTCCCGGTCTCTTGCTCTTCTCTCTCTCTGAGTCTTCCGTCCCGGCCTCTTGCTCTTCTCTCTCTGGCCTCGGCACTTTCTGCAGACCCCATCAGGCCATCACGCTTACTCAGCTGCACTTCGTCTCTCGTGTTGCACATTCTCTGCTGGACTCTTCAACCCTGCTTCCTTCATTTTCATTTTTTTTTGGTCGCACTGCGAGGTTTGCAGGCTTAGTTCCCCAGCCGAGGGTGGAACCTGCACCCCCTGCATTGGAAGCTCAGACTCATAACCACTGGACCACCAGGGCGGTGCCTGGTTGATTCCGCTTTTGGCTGTTACGGATAGTGCTGCTGTGACCCTCCATGTACAGAGTTTTGTGTGGACAGGTGTATTCTCTTAGGAGTGGGATCGCTGGGTCATGTCGTAGCAACGTTAAGCCTTAGGCGTTATCACCAACTCTTCCCCACAGCAGCTCCATTTCACAGCCCCTCCAGTCCCCTGTCTCGTTCTGAGTTCTCCACTTCCTAATCGGTGTATGGGTGTTCAGGGGGTACTTTTAAAAACACGGGACATTTTTGTTCCTTCTGCTTTTTGTTTTTCTCACTCACTTGATACTTCTGGAAAGTCTATTAATGGCTCGTACCATCCTGACGCATTATGAGGAATGGCTTCGTAGTATTGGTAATATTCCGTAGTATTCACTCAGCTCAGCAGATAGTGAGAGGCTGTTCGGTGTCAGGCACCGATTTAGGTTCGGAGGCGATGAAACACGATGCCCTGTGCTCTTAGAGTTCACCTTCCGGCAGGGCTGGGGGGAAGCATCAAGAGATAAACGGGCAGCGTAGCCCAGGGTTTTACCAGGGCAGGCTGAGTCGGTGGCAGCTTTCTGAGGAGCGCCTGTGAGCTACCAAGGCTAGACGGCCCTAGATGTTGTTGCACGTTACTTTAAGGAGAAGGTAGAAACATTTCCGTAAAATAAAAACTAGAAAATAAATAAAAGACCCAACTGGTTAACGTGGCTGAAGAGTTCTGGGAGATCAACTGATCTGAGGCCCGTTGGCCGGTGTAGGGGTCCTTGGTGACCGAGATAGCACATTTATGAATTGCATCCAAGTCCTCGTACTCCAATACTTTGGCCACCTGATGTGAAGAGCTGACTCACTGGAAAAGACCCTGATGCGGGAAGGATTGAAGGCAGGAGAAGGGGACGATAGAGGATGAGATGGTTGGATGGCATCACCGACTCAGTGGCCTTGAGTTTGAGTAGGCTCCAGGAGTTGGTGATGGACAGGGAGGCCTGGCGGGCTGCAGTCCATGGGGTCGCAAAGAGTCGGACGTGACTGACCCACTGGACTGAGCCTCTTACCCTGGTGCCGAGTAACAGACGGCCCTCCGCAACGGCCAGGTGAAGGTGTGGGGCACTTTCTGAAGGGGCCGCTGAGAGGACTTTGGGGGACGAGGCAGAACTTCACACCCCAGTCTTGTTTTCTTCCTGAACTTTCTGTATTTACTATGTGGCCCTTTGAATTGTTGAGGTTGTCCCTCCAGTAAAGCCTCCTCTAAATTACTCACGGTGAAGCCTAGGAAAACAGCTTGGACGGCTGAAATGGTTAGGCCTGGAGGGCGTCCCCTCTGGTGAGGGCAGGTTGGTGTTGATATGCAGCCTAGCTGGGCTTTCACGCATCCTTCTCTGTTGGC
Organism: Oryx dammah; assembly: GCF_014754425.2. Lineage (NCBI taxonomy): Eukaryota > Metazoa > Chordata > Mammalia > Artiodactyla > Bovidae > Oryx > Oryx dammah. The sequence goes on along the minus strand of NW_024070196.1, from coordinate 70,522,045 downwards.
TCTGGGGCTTACGCAGTTAAACGCTTTGGTTCTGATTTTGTTTTTTTTATTTGACTTTGAAATGAAGTTAGAAATGCCCCTTTAGATGCAGAGTTACTCACCCTTCATGTTGCCCATCCAGGTAACAGGCCAGCTCCATCATCGTGGGGCGCTGGTCGTCTATGAATAATCAGAATGTCACCCTAATGAATAAAATACTATCCCGCAGAAGTTTCTGGGGGCAGTTCAGTTACTAATGTGCCTTATATTTTGAAAAAGCAACAAAACAAAGCACGGGCTGCAAGCTTATGTTGAAGTAGTGTTTCTGAGGGTCTGGTGTGATATAAATGCCAGCCTGGGTGCTGTCTGGCTGTGCAGGGGCCCCTCCTCCCCACCCCAGCACACACGTGCTTAGTGGGGTTGGGTTCCAGCACTGTTTACAAGACTAGTTTAATTCATAAGATTTATGAGGTTTAGGTAATTAGTACGTGGAATCTAGTGAGCCTCCATGGCAGCGTGGTTGAAAAACCATACATTTCGCCTGTACCTTTCATTACATAGGGTCCTCTCGCAGCACATTTTAAAGTAGTTAGCACGACTGTTATTTTCCTTATTTTATAAATGAGGAAGCGAGGTTGAGAATACAGAGTTCACCAGGGGCCACGCGCGACTTTGAGCCCAGGTTTCCGTGTTCTTTCCACTGGAATCTGCTGCTCAGCTGGAACGCTCTGCCCTGCGGTTGAAGGAGCCGCAGTGCCCTCCGGCCTGGAGAACAGAGGGTGGGGCTGGGCATTGTTCCTCGTGCGGTTGGCCTGTTTGAAGAGCCTTTGCGTGGAAAGAGCACTGGGTTGATTTTGTGTTGTTTTGGCAGGTCCCCTAGTAAAGGACAGTCACCGTCGCCCTGACGTTCAGCTCCACGTGTGAGAACCTGCCCGAGAACTGAAGGGGCGCCTGGTGACCAAAGCCGCCGGGTGTGGCAGGACGGCGGGCGGGGGGCCGACCGCGGTGCCCCCCGGCCTCGCCCGCCTCGTGCCTCTCCTCCCTGCAGCCCCTCAGCGGCAAGCTTTCAGGACGGGACGGCCCCGATAGTCGTTCACGACGACTGGGATCCATTTTTCTCACATTGGCCGTCTGTCTTCACGCCTTCCATGTTTCAAATAAAGTGGCAGTCAGATATGAATTTGGAATTTGTCATTTTTTTCTCCAGTGCTGTTTCTGTAGGGATTTTTTTTTTTAAGCTGGAAATAAAAATTGAAGGCGGGGGATCCGTTGTGTGAGAGTCTGCTGAGCGGCTAACGAGGGGTTTCCTTTCTCCCCCAGGGTTCGGCGCCCTCCGAGCTGACCCCTCAAGGCCCCGGTGCTGGCCCAGTCCTCGGCGCACGTGGTGGCCCGTTGCGTAGGCGCTGTGCTTGTCCGGCCCAGGCGTCGCGCAGGTGCGGGGAGGGTGGTCCGCCGCGGCCGCGTCTCTATCGAGGCCAGAGAGTGGCTTCTGAGAAGGCTCCCCGTCCCTGAACTGCTTTGCCGGTGAAGCTTCAGAGCGTGGTGAGGTCGGGGGAAAGGCCTGTCGCCTCTCAAGCCTTCTGCACAGCACTTCCTGCTTTGTCTTTCGTCTGCCTCGTTGTCGGGAGCCTGGAGCTTAGACATGTTTGCCCTGCTGCGTCGTCAGAAGTAAACCGGGGACGTTTCAGGTGACTGAGGCTGGACGGGGTGGACGGGTGCCTGCCCTGAACAGGAGGTTCCCTCAGGAAACAGGCCAGTGAGAAAGAGCCCGGCGAGCTCCCCTGGGAAAGGTCCCTGTGACACTCACGAAAGCCGGCGAGGTTCCCCCACTGTCCCCTGGGGCCCCGAGAGCGGGAGCGCGGTGCCCATCCGAGGCTCTCGCTAACCCAGCTTCGTGCGGGAAGCCCCCGTTCACCTGGTGTCTGCTGGTGACCTCCCGGCCCGGCCCCGCGCGAGTGGGAGCCTTTGCTGAGCGGAGGGCCCGGCCGTGCGGTTGCCATAGGGGCCTCGCTGATTATTCGCTGCCTGGGAATCTGTTGCTGGATAACTTTCACTCACTAGTGCTCTTCCTGCCTCCTGGACCTTTTGAAGTTTGAAAACGGCTGTTTGGAAAGAGGAAGTAAGAAGTCAGGATGAGGGAATTCGCCTCTGCGGGGCAGGGAGGAAGTCGGTGCAGCTCACCCTTTGGTGGGACTCGGGGCCTCCACCCGGAGGTGTGAGAACTGACTCCTGGACGTGCGTGGTGTGTCCAGAGTCGTGTCGCTGGTGCCTGGTGGAGCTGGCACTCGGACCCAGGCTCTCTCCCCTGGTGCACGCTCTCTCGTGCGTTCTGAAGTCCTTAGAAGGGATGGTTGTTTTTTAAAGCTGAAATAGTTAAATTACTCATTTACAGTAAATCAGGTTAGATAGGCAACGTTCCCAGAGATAGGATTTAGTCCTTTGGGGGAAATGTTTTGAATCTAAGAAATAGTTTCGGAGGAATAGAATCCAAAGACCCTCCATCGACTTGAGTTTGGGCTGAGGTGCTGCGCCCTTTGTAGGGATGTCTCCTGTCCCTGGTATCTGTCACTAGTAGCCCAGAGTCTGCTAAATCAGGTAACATTGTCCTCAAGTTTTACTTGTTAAGAATTAGAATGAAGTATTAGGAGGAAATGTTGATTTCACATGTTCTGTTTTCTTGAAACACGATTGGTCGTGTCGTTTTGAATTTCTGATACGTGATTGAGTTTGGTGTTTGGGTGTGTAGTCATTTCTCAGGCAGTAAAGACAAACAGCGTGATCCTCAGTTGGCAACAGCGGTCGGTGTGATTGAGGTCCATGGTGCGTCTCAGCGTTTCACGAGGAAGTATGCACCGTGACATTTGGATCTCAGAAGGAAGTGCTTGCCTCGGCTCTCCTCTTTCCCTCTTGCACCCTCATCCTGCCGCTGAGAGCGCCCTAGCAGAGTCCTTCACGCGCTTGCAGGACGTGGTGACAGGCCTCGCCCTCTGTCACGGGTCTGGAGGGCGCTTCCAGGATTTCCTCTGACACGCAGGTCCTTCCAGCGGCGGATCGGGCCGCTCAGGTCCTGGCTTCAACTCCACCTCTCGGATATTCGGCTCCCCTCTCTCTGTGGCCCTGGCCCTGCCTCGCCTCGTATGTGGGGCCGGGAGAAGCCTGCCCGTGTGCCCTCGTGTTGACAGTGCGGGAAGGTGTGCCTTCCTGCCATCCGGGGCCTCTGAGCCGCGCCTGTCCTCGGAGACTGCTTCCAAGGCGGGGGGCCTTCTTACCCGGGGGACCCTGGACTTGGGGGAGTGACGGGCCAGTGGGGGCGCTGTGCGAAGTGGGCGCCGGGCGCAGCCCCGGGCCAGCTTTCAAAGCTTGGAGGGGCCCCGGCGCGTGGCCTCGGACTCTGGGTCCGGAGCTCTGCGGAGGCCTGGCTGACGGCGCCTCCCCACCCTGCTGGCGAGCCTGTGTGCCAGGTGAGCTCCAGGACACCGGCTGCACGTCCACCGCGGGTGAGAGCGAATGCTTCTAGTCCAGGTGCGTCGCCAAGGCTGCCGGCCGGCGTGCGGCGAGGCTGCTGTGGTCCCAGTGCCGCAGGACGGGCCCAGGGCAGGGGTGCAGCGCGGCTGCCAGGCAGCGTGGCCGCGGGCGGGAGTGGGCACGCCCTGCGCTGAGAGGCGGCTGGGGCGGAGATGGGGGTGCCAGGCTGTGCTGCCCTCCTAGGGTAGACGTTGGAAGAGGCTGCAGGAGGGGTGGGCACCGCCTGTCCTGGGGGCTGGAACCCGTCGCCCCTGGGGTTTGGCGTCTCGCCGCGCCTGAGACTCAGGAGGGTGGCCCGTCGTGCGGAGCCTGGGCGGCCGGCTGTGGGAGCCTCCGGTCTGCTCGCCTCCCGGGGTGACCTGGGGGGTGACCTGCTGTGTGTGGAATCCCCGGCACAGCGCCCCGCAGGCAGGGGGCCCTCAGGGTTTAGTCCCCCGCCTTCCTTCTCGCCGGTGAGCTGTCGGGAGACTGGACCTAGTGGCTTTTCACCGTCCGTCTGGGGCCGTGGGTCTGCCCGGCAGCGAGCAAGGAGACCACAGGAGGCGCAGGTCAGCGCGAGCGCCTGCGGCTCCTCGCGTCTCGTTCTGGGAGATCAGGGAGAACTGCCTCCGAGCGGCTGTCCTTTCCCAGAAAACGTGGTTGGAAATCAGGGGTGTAACTGGCCTGTGTCACAGCTGTTCCTGTCCTTCCAGCCAGCTCTGTCGGGTTGGCTCTCTCAGCTCAACAGGCCGTCTGTGCAGGTGAGACCCGGGTTTAAACCAGGCTTTTCGTGCCAAAGTTTTTCAGCCTTGATGCTGTTGATTTTGGGGGCGAGGAGTGTCCTTGAATTGTAGGATGTTCAGCAGCATCCCAGCTGTGACAACCGACGTCTCCTGACAGTGCCGAGTGTCCCCTGGAGGGCGTGGTGACCACTGCCTTATCCTCCGTGGACAAAGAGAGAAGTGATCCTTTCAGGTTTCTACGAATTTTCATCTTATCTAATCAGCGAAACACTCACTGAAAAAAGATCTCATTTTATTAAACTGAACTCAAGTTCTAATCTATGTTAACTTAATTTGGAAAGACTTTTTTGTGCCATTGGCAAAATATTTCTCAAATCTAAAATTTTTAGCTTTTTAAAAAGGGATTTATTATATTGTTGCTGCCGCTGCTGCTAAGTTGCTTCAGTCGTGTCCGACTCTGTGCGACCCCATAGACGGCAGCCCACCAGTCTCCCCTGTCCCTGGGATTCTCCAGGCAAGAACACTGGAGTGGGTTGCCATTTCCTTCTCCAATGCATGAAAGTGAAAAGTGAAAGTGAAGTCGCTCAGTCATGTCCGACTCTTTGCGACCCCATGAACTGCAGCCTACCAGGCTCCTCTGTCCATGGGATTTTCCAGGCAAGAGTACTATTGTTATATTTGAATAATTAGCGAATTACAAAAAATGTTTCTTTCTGTATTTCAGAGTTTAAAATGTTCAAATATAATGAATTGGTATTTTTAATTAAAAGTATGGCCTAAAGTTAATTTTATGAATACAGTATTGTGCAATTTTGTAACTGCCTGCCAAAAATCTGAGCATAAAGACATGGTTTGAAAGGATCATGAATAAACATTTTCTTTTTGTAAATATTCAGAAACCTTGGCTGAGCAGGGAAAGGAGACTCAAATTTTCTTGCATTCTGGGAGTTTGAACTTTGGGAACTGATTTGTTTTGGACTAAATCTGGAGAAATCATTTGTGTACTATAGCCAGAAATTCTTTTAGGCTGTCTTTTTCCAGCCTTGTCACTTATCTGGAATGTTAAGTATTGGCAGTAGTTTAACGGTCTTTTAGCAGCTTATATTAAAAAAAGAGAAGGTCTCCAGAAATGGATCTGAAGAGGTCTTAGTATATGATTAGGGTTTGTTTCTGTTTTTGTTACTCTTTGCAGAGCAGTAAGAAGAAGACTTACAGTTTTAAGTTTGAAAAAATGCAGGGAGCTTCTAGTTGTTTCCAGATATTCCCTTGTGTTAAACCCTGCAGAATAACGGAAATCGTGAATTAGTATGAGTGACTTTTTCTGTGGCCAGAGCAGAGAGAGACAGACGTGCACGTTTGGGTTTTTGTTGCTGGAAGTTGGCGCCTTTCCCTCGTGTCCTGTCAGCAGTTGGAGTTTAGTGACGAGCTCAGACTCAGGGCGACTGCTTCCCTAGCACTCCGGCCTCAGTCTCTTCTCTTCCAGGCACGCAGGGTGGCTTCTGATCACATGTGCTGGTCTGGGCAGCACAGCCCTGCCCCGGCAGCCTGCCTGGGCTTTAAACAGCAAGACCAACAGAGCGTCTCCCCCACCTCATTGCTGTCTGACTGTCTGCCCTTCACAAAGCTGCATTTTTGAAATGTTCTTCATCCTTGTCTCCTACTCAGCCTTTTATTCCGTTCCAGTGACATCTGACTTCTCTCCAGCCTTCCCCGTGGAGCGGTGTGGGCCCTGCTCGCCGTTGCCCCCTCCTGGTTGACTCCAGCGTCCACTCGGGCACGTGGCCCTGTGGATTTGCCCCCCAGACCCCTCCCCGCCAGCGTGGCCAGGCAGAGGAGGTGGCTCTGAGGGGCAGGGGTGGAAAAGGGAGGGGGGCTGCTTTTCGTCCCCCTTCCTCTGTGGCCGGGAGGGCGTTTGGAGGGGAGCGCACACGTGGTGAGCGGTGGAGGTGGAGGAGAGGCCCGTCGGAGGGCCACCTTTCCGTGGGGCCGGAGTCTGCGTCACTGGTTTCTGGGAGCAGGGAGATCGCCAGCTAAACGCGCACATCGGTCGATGGCCACACCCTAATTGTAGGCAGGCAGTGAAATCTGCCCTAAAAATGAGGAAGCTGCATTTTCTCTATCCTTCCCCGTCGCTCTCCCCACTGCCAATCATGGTTGGTTCTCTTTGTGAGCCTTTTAAATGTTTATTTTTATTATAACATGGAGTTGCAAAGAGTTGGAATGACTGAAGCGACCGAGCGGCAGCAACGTAAGCTTTTAAAAATCGTGGGTCGCGATACTGTACACCTGTAGTTTATGCAACGTTCGCGCTAAGCCGCTTCAGTCGTGTCTGCCTCTGTGACCCCGTGGACTGCAGCCCGCCAGGCTCGTCTGTCCATGGGACTCCCAGGCAGGAACACGAGTGGGCTGCCGTTTCCTCCTCCAGGCAGGTTCTTTACCACTTAGCGCCACCTGGGAGGCCAAGCTTATGGAACAGTGAGCGGCAACTTTTGCTTCCATTAAAAATGGACTTGAAGGAACGTCCCTGGTGGCTCAGTGGGCCAAAATCCACCCAGCAGTGCAGGGGACACGGGTTTGATCCCTGGTCTGAGAAGATCCCACGCGCCGTGGAACAGCCAAGCCTGCACGACATGCCCGCGCTCCAGCACTGCTGAGCCTGTGGCCTTGGCTACCGAAGCCTTGGGGTCGTACTCACTGGACTACGGGGAAGTCCCTCCAAGTCTGCTTTTTTGTTTGTTTGTTTTTAATGTACATCTTTCCAGGTACTTTCTAGCTGTGTGTTAGAATTCACAGAAAGATTTAAACACGTACATGTTGAGGAATTCAGAATAGGAAGTCTGTTGCATTATGATGTATTTGATTAAAACATTTCTAATTGAAGTTCTTTTCAGCATTTTGTTTGATTTTGTAGTACTCATGATTCTATCAATTGGTTATTTGTTTTGATATATTTAGCAACATTTGCTCATAGGCTTCAATTTAGTTTGCTAAATTTCCGTTTTCCCTTGACAGTGATTCCCTCTCAGTGTTTTAAGTCTCTTTTCTTAATTTAAAATGGTAACATCCTTACATTTTGAATGTGGAGTTTGTGAATTAAGAGAGAGAGATATATTTAGATGGCTTGGATTGAAACCTTGTTTCAAATTTTAGTGGAGTGTTACCAATGTATAACATAAAAACACCATAGCTAATACCAAACACCATAATTTAAACACCAAAGCAGTTTCCTTTTTTTTTTTCAGTGGTTTGATTCCTGGTTCTGAGAGTATGAGTTATGAGATAGAAGGTTTGAATTTCTGTTGCCCCTAATACATCCTCCTGGCCTTATCAACAAGGTCCCCAGAGTCAGCATGACTTTCTCAGGGCTGTGCAGGCGGGTCTGGGGCCTCAGTCCCCGTCTCCTGATTACCCTTCCAGGGAACCCCCCAACCCCCGCCCGTACTTTCAGTGTTTCCTGATATGTAATTTTCAGTGGGAAAGAACCAGAAGCAAGTGTTGTTTGTTGACATCTCTGTGCCACAGTGTATAATTTAATGAAGTAGTGAGTAAAAATAATCTTTCGTCATTCCTGATGAAGGGTTTCTGTGACAGAGAGTCCTTTGAGTTGCTGCTTTTGTTTTAATAAGGCATTAGTCATACTTGGGGCAGGCAGTGTGTTGTTATAAATTATGACAGCTCACAGTTGTGCCATCTTTGCTGTGGGCCACCCTGCTAAGTACTGGGGGTTCATTATTTCATTTAATCCTCCCCAAATCCTTATCAGGTGGGTAGTATTATTACCATCCCATTTTATAGATGAGACTGAGATTTCAGAGAGGCTGACTTGCCTGCCTCAGGATACAGATTTGATCAGACACCGCAGGTGGGGCAGTCTCCCAGTGGTGGTGGTTTGGTCACTAAGGCATGTCCGACTCTTGTGAGCCCATGGACAGGAGCCCTTCAGGCAGGAATACTGGAGTGGGTTGCCATTTCCTTCTCCAAGGGGTCTTCCCGACCCAGGGATCGAACCTGCATCTCCTGTGTCCTGTATTGCAGGCAGATTCTTTACCAACTGAACCATCAGGAAAGTCTCCCAATGCTGTTTTCTTTAAATGACACAGTGGATTTAAAAAATGACCTGTTTTAGGGACTGCCTGGCGGTTCAGCGGTCAGGACTCCATTCTTCTACTGCTGGGAGCATGGGTTCGATCCCTTGTCCGGGAACTAGGAAGCTGCGAGCCTGGAGCCTCGAAGTGTGTCCTAAATAAATAAATCAATACAAACTATCAATTAAGTAAAAGTTCCGTCTTTCTTTACTGAGCCAGGCGGCATGTGAGGTCTTAGTTCCCCCAGCCAAGCACCGACCAGGCCCCCTGCAGTGAAAGTGCAGAGTCTCAGGCACCGGCAAACAGGGAGGGCCCCACGGCTCCATTTAAATAGTTGCAGATACCGGGGCACTGAGTGTAACGGGGGAGAGAGGTTCTGTCTGGAGGGGACTGGGCGGTGCACAGAGCCCTTCAAAGGAAGAGGCGGTGAGGGGTCAGGATCCTGGCGCAGCTCCTCCCCGCGGGAGGCTGGCTGGCCAGCTCGGTGCTGCTCGCCAGGGATGGCCTCAAAGAGCCCTCATGGTTCCCAGGACAGTCCTCTCAGGGAGGAGCCTTCCTGATGCAGGGCAGTGACAGTTAAGGTAAATTCTTCCGGTCCTTTTGGCATTATTTCTGAAACTTGGTTACTGTGTTTTCTATGGGTGGACGGTTGGGGAGGGTGGAGTTTCTGAATCACTGAGAAAAATTGCCATCGCCAGTCCTGGGTTCTTGCTACACTTTTCTGACCTTTGAGCCCTGGTGAAATAACTTCTAGAACAACTATGGTGGGATTTTTGTTTTCTTCCTTGGTCTGCACGAGTTATTTTGTATAGTAACTCTGTAAATTGGGTTTATCAACTCTTCTTTGTAGGAAAGGAAGCAGCCTGAGTGTGAGCCCCACTGGAAGCCTAGTGCTGTGTGCTGTTTTGAGGCCCGAGCTTGGGGGTGTGGGGTCTGTGATTCATCCCCTGCCCTCACCACTGTTTTGGTCTCTACCTGTGACATCGTCATCAGTTGCGAGAATTTTATTAAATTAGAAGGATTTTGGAGTCAGGAGGTAACCGTCGAGATTCCTTAAAATTTAGCCTCCTTTTATTTTAGGTGAGGATCCTGATTGGACAAATAACTTAGATTGAAAACAGCACTTTTTACAGGGAGAACTCATGTGTTTCAAGTCAAAGTCAGAATTTCAGAACATCTCCAAGGCTGGACCTTCAGCTGAGTGTGACCAGATGGTAGTTTTAACAGGTGCAGGTGTGAGTCTCTTTTGGAATGTGAGTGACGCAGCCATGGAAAGGACGGTGCGGCGTTTACTGCTCACTTCCTTCAGTGTGTCTGTGTGTCTGCAAATATTCATGCTAAAATGTTATCGGTGGGGGGAGAAAGGAAAGCAGCTTGGCAGGAGTGTGTGTGCAGGGCCTTGTAGTGTTGGTGGCTGTGAACTGAGCCTGAGCCTCTGGTGGCTCCTGGCCACGTGGGGCTTTTTCTTATGTTAAGCGAGGCCCCGTCTGGAAGGGGGAGGTGGGAGCAGGCCAGGCTCTGCTTGCAGGCTGGGTCCTCCAGCGTCTGGGAGGTAGGTGTGCAGCCCGTGAGGGGAGTGCATGCTGGCCTTCAGGTCCGGGCAAGCCGTGGGTTGAGGGCGCTTCTGAGCGTGGAGCTTGCTCCGGGGGCAGCGAGGCCCTTCCAGACCCTCTCCCCGAGCCCCTCTGTGCGCCCTAGGCCTGCCCTGCACGGCCCCAGGTTTCCCTGTAGGAAGGACCCCAGTCATGGCGGTGCCGCCTTCAGCCCTCAGCCCTCTTCCCTGTTCTGAGCAGACTCAGGTCTGCGGGAGCCTGTGCGGTCGCCACCTCTGCCCTGAGCCTCCCCCCCTGCTCCCGCCTCAGCCTGCACACGTGCAGTTCAGTTCCGTCGCTCAGTCGTGTCCGACTCTCTGCGACCCCATGAATCGCAGCTCGCCAGGCCTCCCTGTCCATCACCATCTCCCAGAGTTCACTCAGACTCACGTCCATCAAGTCCGTGATGCCATCCAGCCATCTCATCCTCTGTCGTCCCCTTCTCCTCCTGCCCCCAATCCCTCCCAGCATCAGAGTCTTTTCCAATGAGTGAACTCTTCGCATGAGGTGGCCAAAGTACTGGAGTTTCAGCTTTAGCATCATTTCTTCCAAAGAACACCCCAGGGCTGATCTCCTTCAGAATGGACTGGTTGGATCTCCTTGCAGTCCAAGGGACTCTCAAGAGTCTTCTCCAACACCACAAGTCAAAAGCATCAATTCTTCGGCACTCAGCCTTCTTCACAGTCCAACTCTCACATCCATACATGACCACAGGAAAAACCATAGCCTTGACTAGATGGACCTTAGTCGGCAAAGTAATGTCTCTGCTTTTGAATATGCTATCTAGGTAGGTCATAACTTTTTCTTCCAAGGAATAAGCGTCTTTTAATTTCATGGCTGCAATCACCATCTGCAGTGATTCTGGAGCCCAAAAAAGTAAAGTCTGACACTGTTTCCACTGTTTCCCCATCTATTTCCCATGAAGTCATGGGACCGGATGCCATGATCTTCGTTTTCTGAATGTTGAGCTTTAGGCCAACTTTTTTGCTCTCCTCTTTCACTTTCATCAAGAGGCTTTTATTTCCTCTTCACTTTCTGCCATAAGGGTGGTGGCATCTGCATATCTGAGGTTATTGATATTTCTCCCGACGATCTTGATTCCAGCATGTGTTTCTTCCACTCCAGCGTTTCTCATGATGTACTCTGCATAGAAGTTAAATAAGCAGGGTGACAATAGACAGCCTTGACGTACTCCTTTTCCTATTTGGAACCAGTCTGTTGTTCCATGTCCAGTTCTAACTGTTGCTGCCTGGCCTGCATGCAGATTTCTCAAGAGGCAGGTCAGGTGGTCTAGTATTCCCATCTCTTTCAGAATTTTCCACAGTTTATTGTGATCCACGCAGTCAAAGGCTTTGGCATAGTCAATAAAGCAGAAATAGATGTTTTTCTGGAACTCTCTTGCTTTTTGCATGATCCAGTGGATGTTGGCAATTTGATCTCTGGTTCCTCTGCGTTTTCTAAAACCAGCTTGAACGTCAGGGAGTTCACGGTTCATGTATTGCTGACGCCTGGCTTGGAGAATTTTGAGCATTACTTTACTAGCATGTGAGATGAGTGCAATTATGTGGTAGTTTCAGCATTCTTTGGCATTGCCTTTCTTTGGGATTGGAATGGAGACTGACCTTTTCCAGTCCTGTGGCCACTGCTGAGTTTTCCAAATTTGCTGGCATATTGAGTGCAGCACTTTCACAGCATCATCTTTCAGGATTTGAAATAGCTCAACTGGAATTCCATCACCTCCACTAGCTTTGTTCATAGTGATGCTTTCTAAGGCCCACTTGACTTCACATTCCAGGATGTCTGGCTCTAGATGAGTGATCACACCATCATGATTATCTGGGTCGTGAAGATCTTTTTTGTACAGTTCTTCCGTGTATTCTTGCCACCTCTTCTTAATATCTTCTGCTTCTGTTAGGTCCATACCATTTCTGTCCTTTATTGAGCCCATCTTTGCATGCAATATTCCCTTGGTATCTCTAATTTTCTTGAAGAGATCTCTAGTCTTTCCCAATCTATTGTTTTCCTCTATTTCTTTGCATTGATTGCTGAAGAATGCTTTCTTATCTCTTCTTGGTATTCTTTGGAACTCTGCATTCAGATGCTTATATCTTTCCTTTTCTCCTTGGCTTTTTGCCTCTTTTCTTTTCACAGCTATTTGTAAGGCCTCCCCAGACAGCCATTTTGCTTTTTTGCATTTCTTTTCCACGGGGATGGTCTTGATCCCTGTCTCGTGCACAATGTCATGAACTTCATTCCATAGTTCATCAGGCACTGTATCAGATCTAGGCCCTTAAATCTATTTCTCACTTCCACTGTATAACCATAAGGGATTTGATTTAGGTCATACCTGAATGGTCTAGTGGTTTTCCCTACTTTCTTCAATTTGAGTCTGAATTTGGTAATAAGGAGTTCATGATCTGAGCCACAGTCAGCTCCTGGTCTTGTTTTTGTTGGCTGTATAGAGCTTCTCCATCTTTGGCTGCACAGAATATCAGACGGTGGGTTTCAGTGGGATTTGTAAAGGGAGGCCCCTGCTCACTTCAGCACCTCATTCTTCCCCCGGACCGTGGGCCCCTGAAAAGCAGGTGCAGCTGGAGTTGTGTCTGCCTCTTTGCGACCCCATGGGCTGCAGCCAGGCTCCTCCGTCCATGGGATTTCCCAGGCCACAGTACTGGAGTGGGCTGCCGTTTCTTTCTCCAGGAGATCTTCCCGACCCAGGGATTGAACCCGGGTCTCCCACGTTGCAGGCAGACGCTTTACCACCTGAGCCACCAGGGAAAGGGAGGTATTTGTGTCTTAGTCAGCTTAGGGTGTCCCTGCATATTTTGTGCCTCGTTGCACTTGCTTCCTGCTGTGACCCGAGGCAAGAGCAGATGACCCAGGGAGGGTCTTGGAAGGAAGGAACGGAAAGCCCAGACCCACACCGTCCTCCCCTCCCCCACGTTGCGACTGTCAGCGGAACAGTATCGCCTGCCTCCCCTCCTCCCCTCAGGGAGACGGTGTCTGCCCTGCTCGTCCAGTCATCAGTGACCCGCAGGACCCCGTCCCGCTCCCTGTACGCCGGGTGTAAAAGTGGACTGAGGACCGTGCTCAGCGGCGGTTCTCCCTCGAGCTGGCCCGCTGTTCTAACAGCGTCTCCCTCTAATACGCTCTATTTCCCTCTCATCGAGTCTTAGAGCTGGAAAGTCTTTTCCAGCCCGCACCTGGACCTCGACACTTAGCAGAGAACTCGTGTGTGGCTCGTCTTGGCACAAAATGCAAGCTCAGTGCCTGCTGAGGAGCAGCGCCTCGCCTCCTGACTTAGTGGTCAGCACGTCGCTCTCGGGCGGGGCGGGGGCGGGGACACGCTGCCTGTGGCGCTTCCGGTGCGCGACCTCCAGTATGCTTTGCATTTTTAAGAGCCGTGGATTGACTGGCATGCAGTGTTTGATCTGCTGGTTGTGGAAGGCGGGGTGGCCCTTTGTTTTCCTTCGGTGATTCCTGGTACCTGTAGAGGGCACGCCCACTTCCTGTGTGGCTGGGGATGTGTAATTAGCTTTAGGCCGGGCTCCTGGAGCGGTCAGTCCTGTCCGGGGACATCCTGGTGAGAGGTCTGGCCACCCAGGCTGAGCGCGGGCGCATTTCTATAAATGGGAGCAGTTGTCTCTCTGCCCTTGCCTAGCAAAGAGTTCTTTTAAATGAAACAGTCACAGCTCTGTACAGACTAATAGGGTCATGGCTCAGGTGTTTACATTTACAGCTGTGACATATAACACATACTGATTTGGACCAGGTACTAAGTTTTCTAAAATCTCTCCAAAAGGTAGCTTTTACATTAAATAACATGGTAATTAATTACACCTTCAAAATGAAAAAGATGGGTCAAGAGTACCAGCACCGACCCCAGGACGAGTAGACAGTCTGCAAGGGGCGGCCCGAGGCTGCAGTTTCAGGATGTCTGTCTTGTCTCTTGCAGACTCTTTGCTAGGATGAAAGCCACGCATTCCTGAGGAGGCATTGCGTGTGGTTGCCTCGGAGGCCGCCTGGGTGAGGGGCTTGGATGGGGACTGCTGTCACTGAAGAATGGCTGGCCGGGGAGCCGCCCCGTCCGCTCCGCCTGGGCCTCGGGGACTGTGCTGGGCGCGGTGCCTGCCCGCGGGGGCTCTGGGCGTCAGCGTCTTCCCGTTTCGGGGGCAGTGCATATACTCTGATATTTTTATTTTTAAGAAAAGTTACTATTTTAAGAAACAGCACTTGAGAAAGGCGAGTGGCACACCATGTGGCCACTGTCATCTGAGCTTGTCCTGAGCACGTGCAGAGGCCCAGCATCCATCCTGTTCTGTGAGGACAGTTGCCTCTTATTCCCCCATGACTTCGCTGGGTTGGAGCTGGTGTTGCCCTGCGGGGGGAGGCGCCTTGTCTGTGCGTGGCTCTCGGGCCCTGGCGGGGTGCTGCGTGTGTCTGTGGGTGCTGCAAGTGTGCGGGGGTGCTGCGTGTGTCTGTGGGTGCTGCGAGTGTGCGGGGGTGCTGCGTGTGTCTGGGGGGTGCTGCGTGTGTTCGGGCCTCGCAGCCGCTTCGCTGCTCCCCTAGACGCCCCCCCAGACCCAGGCTTCCGGTGAGCAGTCCCTACTCCTCAGCCTGGTGCAGGCGGCCAGGGTCCCTGGCCACCCTGCTTTGGAGGACCCTTGCCCTTAATAGGGGTCATGTTAGAAACTGTAGCTGGTTTTTCCTGCCCTGTCTCAGCAGTTGGTGGACACTTGCATGTCACAGGTGGGACCCCTGGAATTCTAGGTGCAGTGCAGTGACAGCTCGGCAGCATGAAAACTCCTCCTGAGGCCTGAGAGGCTTGGGAACACCTTGCTAAATTGTTTATGTGGATAGAAACAAACAAACTTACGACTGAGTCTAGAACCTTACTGCACCAAGAAAGCTTTTTAAAGTATACTTTTTTGGTATAGTGGAATTTTCCAAGATTGCAATTACTGTAGACACTGAGGGGAAATTATTCTGTTCTCAGCTTTTTGAAGTATGTTAGGGTTCTCCGGAGAGAGAGATGAAGGCAATGGCAACCCACTGCAGCGTTCTTGCTTGGAGAATCCCATGGACTCCCTGTCAGGCTCCGCTGTGCATGCGGTCGCAAGAGTTGGACACGACTTAGCAACTAACCCACCACCACCAGAGAGAGAACCAGTAAGACGGAAGCAGCCTTGTTAAGAGGGGCTGGCTTCCGCAGCGATGGGGGCTGAGCCGTCCCAAGGCCTGCAGTTGGTGGGCTGGGCCCCCCCGCAGAGAGACGCCAGCAAGGGAGGGTTCCGTCAGACTCCAGCCTTTCTGTTCGGTTCACATCTTTACTTAGTTGGGTAAGGCCCGCCGACATTAGGGAGAAAAATAAGCTTCTCCCTAATAAGCTTCCAGTGAGTTCAATTATTGATCTCAATCAGAAATGCCCTTACACCCAGAATACTGTTCGACAAAATGACCGGGTGCCCCGCAGCGTAAGTTAACAGAAGATTTGCCATATCCCACAAGTGTGGTTTCCCCTTCAGAAAACGCCACTGTTGCAAGTGTGCGTGGGAGACAGCGTGGACTGAGGTGCCGGGCTCGGCCCAAGCACGCCGGTTTGCACCTGTCACAGTGACGCAGCTCAGCCGTGGCTGTCTGTTTAGTTCCTGGTATACTCTCGCTTGAATGGTTACATGTCGAAATTCAGGTGTGTTTTACTATAAATCGTTTTCACATTGTTGGCACATTGTGTAGACGTTTTTAGAAAGAATGTGTGTAATGAATAGGTTGTCGCTGGATTTCATTTCAGCAGTAAAGGTGTGCTTACGTATCTGGTAGAGAGAGGGCACCCGGGCCCGGCAGCGTGCCCAACCCCACGTTGCCATTCCCCCGGGCCAGTCTGTCCGCGTCTGAGCCCTGAGAGCTGCTGCTGTGCTGGTCTCCTCTCAGACGCCTGCACAGCGCAGTCCTCGTCATCTTGCCAGGCACTGCGCGGCCTCGGGGTCTGCTTCCCAGAGGCTCTGGTTCGATGCCATCGGTCTCCCTAAAGAGTAGCACTGTCCAGAACCAGTCCACCTGCCGCACAGCTCACCCGCTAAAATGGAACGTTTGGGAATTGCCTGGCGATTCAGTTTAGACCTGCATGCTTTCACTGCCGAGGGCCCGAGGTCAGGCCCTAAGCTGGGGAACTGAGATCCCAGAAACCTCACAGTGCGGCCAAAAGAGATGTAAATTCAGTGGTTTTTAGTATATTCACAGGGTCACCACCGTCACGAGGCACGTTTAGAATGTTTCATTCCGAAGAGAAACCTACACCCATGAGTGGTTAGTCCTGTGTCCTTCCCCTGGGCACCTCTGCACAGCTTTCTGCCTCTGGGTTGGGTTTTTTTGGGAAATTTGTGTAAATGGGAGTCACAGAGTACATGGTCACTGGGATCTGGCTGCTTTTATCTGGTACAGTGTTTTCAAGGCTCATCCATGTTGTGCCAGTTATACCCAAGGAATAAACAGTTCACTGGATGGATAGACCACGTGTGTGTGTGTGTGTGTGTGCGTGTGTGTGTCTCAGTCGTGTGTGACTCTTTGCGGCCCCGTGGGCCGTGGCCCACCTGGTTCCTCTGACCATGGGATTCCTCAGGCAAGAATCCTGGAGTGGGTGGCTGTTTCCTATCCAAGGGATCTTCCCGACCCAGGGATCGAACCCACCTCTCCAGGTGGATTCTTGACCACTGAGCCACCTGGGAAGCCGTTACATTCTGTTTATCCATTGCCAATTAATGGACGTTTAAAATTGAAACAAAAAGTTATCTGGTATGCAGAAAGCATGTAAGCAGGGAACTGTATGATAATGTGTGTCCAGTAAGTAACAAACACACGTTAATAAGTAACGAGTTATTTAAAAGCTAGCAAAGAATGCTGTCCTGGTTTAATTGGCCATTTTTGAGGTTGTTTGGGTTTTTTTCCTTTCTTTTTGACCGTCATGCATAATATCCCCGTGGACACGTGTACCTAAGTTTTTGTGTGGACGAACGTTTTCCTTTCTCTTGGGTGCGCATCCAGAAGTAGACTTGCTGGGCCTGCGTTGAGCACTCGAGGGGCCGCCAGGCAGTGCGTCTCTGGCAGCAGCCTGCGAGGGCTCCAGTCACGCCACAGCCTCGCCAGCGTGTCAGCGGCGCTCTCCTCGCTCGTGGCCACCCTTGTGAGTGGGGAGCGGCTGCTCGCTTGGCTGTACCTCTGGGCAGAGGCAGTGACAGTTGGCACTAGGCGGCTTTCGGTGCCCAGGAGCATCCGTGCGCAGCACAGGTGGGCACAGGAGAGGGAGTGGGGCTGAGTGGTGTGGGAAGGAGGGCTGCCCTGGAATTTGGAGCAGAGAAACTTCAGGGAACCACTGACAAGACAAGAGACTTAGAAAAGAGAAGGTGATACAAAAGGAAAGTGAGAGGCTGAAGGAAAGGTGCTTAGGATCTTGATTTTTCTGCAAAATCCACTTAGTGATGGGTCCAGCCCAGTTCTTTGCTCGTACAGGGGGAAGAGCGGAGTTGCTGGACGGCAGGGTCCACATAGCCGTGTTGTGTATGTCCTGGCAGGCGTCTGTCTGGGTCGCTTTCGGTGTCCTCTGGGAGCCTGGAGCGAGCAGCTGGTGGATCTGAAATTGAGGGAACGTCGGCCTTGGGCCGAGTGCTCGTGGGGTGCGGAAGAGGAAGGCTACAAGCTCGAGAGCAAGCAGGCGGTGAGCTGATTCCCAAGTGCGGCGTTTTCTGGAAGGAATAACCAAGAAGCTGGGGGACGGCTGGAGAGGAGCCAGAGGCCTCGCTGTGCTTTGCTTGTGGTGTGTGGCGTTAGTCGCAGTGTTCTGTTTGCTCTGAGGCCTCACCAAGGAGAGGTGGAGCAGAGCCCCTTCCTTCTGTCTCACTGTTCCTGCCGCCAGGCCAGTTGGTACAGGTTGTGTCAGGCCGGGCATATCTGGAGCGTCTGAGCGTAGTCTGGGTGAGGTGGTCGTTGAGGCTGCTGGAAGGAAGCTTTTCTCTTCCTAAAGGTTATTCTGTAAGCTTCCCTTTATTTTTAATAGTGTGTGGAAACCTTCCTAAAGCAGACCAGCCTCTCTTTTGTGCTCAGCGTGCCTGTGTGTAAAGGCCTTATGTTCGCAGCAGACTTCCACCTCTGCTCGTCCTGTTACTTTCTTTACCCATACCTGGCCAATGTGTCTTTCCAGACGTGGTCTCTCTGCAGAGACTGCTTTCTGGCTCTGCTAGTAGAGAGACGCTGGGCGGTTGTCTGGCCACAGTTCTGTGTCCTCTCCGTTACTTCAGGTCCTCTAAGCTGTGAAATCCAGCCTGTTCCAATTAGGTGGAAGGTCTCCTGTCGCGGTTCCTGCCGGTGTATAGAATGCCCTTACTTTCTGAATGAAACGTTGAGTCTTATGTTCTGATAAGGCTTTTTGGAGCTTCCTCCTGATGAAAGAGATGTGCTGGGAAGTATATCTGGATCCTGATGCTGGAGCTCCTGGGCTGTTCTGCTGGTCTCCGTGCAAGGCCACGACCCGTGTCTGAACCTAGGACTGTGCTGGATGACTTGGAAAGCGCGATCACCGTGGAGACCCGTGACCCGACTCATCCTCACTGCCAGGACGGTTGTTGCTTCTCTGCACGTGTGTGGCGGTAGCTTCTTCCGTTAGAAGTCTGGGGTCTTCTTTGTACTGAGAGAACTGGAATGCACACAATAACTGCTGATCGGTAGTATTCAAGAAGGAAGTGCATTCTGGTTAACGAGTCTGTGAATTTTTCTTCCTTAGTTTCTGTAATGACATCTAGCTTTCAGACATTTTTATTTCATGGTAAGATCCTTCTAAAACAAATTTCTGAAGCGCTCTCTTGCAGTCTTGTTCTCGGTGTAACGCCGTTTCTCTCCACAGATTTGTCTGTGAATGCATCACGAACAGGCAGCCGAGAATGAAGAAAGCAAGCAGGAGCGTCGGCTCAGCGCCTAAGGTGTCGGGGACGAGCAGAGCGCAGGCAGCGGACAAAGCCAGGCCCGAGAGCAGCTGCTCAGCCTCTGCGGGCAGCAGGCCCGTGAAGCCCGGGGCCGCAGCAGCGTTGTCGAAGGTATTTGTGTGACGTGTTTGCGCTCGGCGGGTGTAGGAGGAGCGTGTCTCCCTGCAAGGCCTGGCCTCTCCCACAAACGCCGCGTCGGTTCGGCCTCTGCTGTGAACGGTGTGAAGGGGCTCGCGGTGTGGCGGGCTTCACTGGTGTTGGGCCCGTCGTTAGCAGCGACGTCGGGCGGCAGCTCGCCTGTGAGCAGGGCGCTGTGCCTCTGGGGCAGGGCCCCCTTCCGGGAGCCCGTGGAGCGCGGCGTGGAGGCGAGTCATTTGCAGAAGCAGCTCGCGTACCGAGAAGCGGTCGGTGGTCTGGGAGAGCTGGAGAGCGGGGTGCGCCGCTTCCAGCAGGGAGACGCTGCTTCTGCCTGAGGAGGCTTGATGGGGTGCGCACGCCTGCAGGGTCTGGCCGGACGGCCAGCGTGACGTCCCCGAGCCCCGCATGGGCTCCTCTTCCCGCCCCTCCCTTCGTTACACTGCCGCGAAGGCTGTGCTGATCAGGATTAATCCCGTGTAGAACTGGGAGGCGTTAGTGTAGTTAGAGCGTGACTGGTGTTCTCGTTACACCCTTCCCTCGGAGGCTGGTTTGTTCCCTGTCAGTCGTGGGGAGTGAGGTGTTCGAGCCCCGCTTTGGGGGCAGGCTGGCCAGGCTGGCCTTGTGCGCCCTCGGGCTGCGGTCAGGGTGCAGCGGCGGGGCCTGGCTCGGGGCCGGGCCTTTGTGAGCGACGGCGGCAGGGCTTCTACGGCTCAGCCCGGGAAGCGTCCTCGGCCCACGGCTCGTCCCTGGCGGCGGCAGCCTCCGCGCGGTGCTCCCGGTGTCTCGGGAGGCTGGTCCGGTGCTCGGCTCAGTGGGCAGGGCCCCGTGGCCTTCCTCCAGTCTTGCTCAGGCCGGAAGTCACCGTGCCTGTCCTTCGCTTGCTCGTCTCGGGGTGCAGGCTGTGCCTCTGCAGGAAACGTGGAGAGCGCTGCTGCTTGTCTGACGGGGAGAAACCAGCGGCGCCTGAGACAGTCTGTCCAGAAGCCTCTGTGCACTCGGCTTCACGGACTGCGACTTAACTGTTTAAGGAAGCGCCGCGCAGGGGCGGCTGACGAGGGACTTCCTCGTATGTGTGGAAGATCTCGCAGGACGCGTTAGCTTTTCTATCCCAAGGTTGTCGAACCTGAAGACAGACTCATCCCAGGGACTGGGAGATGCCCCCAGGTTTCTCCTGGCTGTGGCCCTGCTGAGTGGCTGGGTGTCACTCTGTGACCCTGGGGCGACACCCGGAGTCGACCTTTGCCCTGCTTCTTCAGTCTGAATCAGCACGCTGAGCCATTTCCTCTGCGACAGAGCTGCCTCTCCTATAGGGGAACCGGGGTTTTCTGCCGGCCACTCAGTTGCTGGGCTGGCTTTGCTCGAGTACTGTGTAGCTGGATGACCTGTGACGTACGGGGCTGGAGGAGCAGCTTGCAGCGTCGGCACGGGACGTGCACGCGGCCAGCCGGGCTGCCTCCTCCTCGCTGGCAGGCAGTGTCTCTGCGGTTCCCTCTGGAGCGCGCCCTGAGCGTGTCAGGTCTCGAGAGGTGCGGGCCCCGGTGATAGCACCTGGTCTTGAGCAGTGAGTAGTGAGTATAGTGAGTACTTCCCTGTCGTCAGGAGGAGAGAGCCGTGTCCTCGCTGTGCGCCTGTGTGCCAGGGTCCGCGGCCTGGGCTCCGCTCGCCTGGCTGACTTCTGAGTAGCGTTGTGTGTGTGCGCACACCGGGGAGGGGCATGCAGGAGGCGATGCTGTTTGCGTACGCTTTCCCTGTACTGCAGCAGGTGCTTTCACTTAAGAAGAAAAAAGGGTCGTTGAATAGAAGTTGGAGTGAAAAGGTAAGAAGGAAAGAAGAAAGTAGTGAAAATGGAAAAATTGGAAAAAGCAAAAGGGCTTGGAGAGCCCACAAACCGGAGTGTTGTTTTGTCTTTCCTCTGTGTTTCACTGTGCTTCTCCGTGTGGCCACTCCCCACAACCGGAGTTCACGCCTGTCACTGCTCAGCTTTGATGATTCACCCCAGGGATGAGGTGTCCGCCTTTCAGTCACTCAGGTGCTGTGTGCACACACCGCTCCGTGGACACCCGCACGAGACCTCTCGCTGCCCAGCACTCACGGAACATGTGGCCCTGTTCCTGCAGTTGTGGGGTGTGGAGATGTGCCTTTCTTCTTTTTTAAAAAATACAGAATTCCTTTTTTGCTGCCCTGGGTCTTCGTTGCTGTGTGCAAGCTTGCGCTAGCTGCAGCGATTGAGGGGCCTCTCGAGTTGCGGTGCACAGGCTTCTCTCGTGGATTGCGGGCTCTAGGCCCCCCGGCTGCAGCGGCTGCAGCGCGGCCTCCGCGGGCGCAGGCTGCAGGCTCCCGAGGGCGCGGCCTGCAGGAGTCGCAACATGAGGGCTGAAGCTCCTTCGTGGCCCGGGCCCTTCCCAGACCAGAGATGGAGCCCGTGCCCAGGGAAGTCCCGTCTCTTCCTTTTGTTTTTTTGCTGCAAACAAGGATTGAGCCCAGCCCCAGCATGGAAAGTGCCAGTTCCTAACCACTGGACTGCCAGGAAGTCCCCAAGGTTTTGCCTCTCGTTGCTTCTTATTTCAGCTGTGGTTAGATCTAGTAAGATGCAGGGAAGGACCAATTCACCTTAGTGGGCAAAACTTTTGGTTCTTTGTTTGTTCAAAGAATGATTTTATTTATTTCTGGCTGTGGCTCGGGCTCTCTGGTTGCGGTGCGTGGGCTCCCGCACCGGGCTTCAGTAGCCGCAGCGCGTGGGCTCAGCAGTGTGGCTCCCGGGCTCCAGGGCCCGGGCTTAGTTGCTCCAGGGCCCGGGCTTAGTTGCTCCAGGGCATGTGAGATCTTCCCAGATCAGGGATCAAACCCCCCATCTCCTACACTGGCAGGTGGATTCTTTACCGCTGAGCCACCAGGGAATCCCTGGTTCTTTGATTTAAAAGCACGTGGGTTTTTTTTTCTTTTTTTTCTTCCTGTAGATCTTCAGCTCCTCCGTGTTCTCTCTCATTTCTAAGAGAAGTGAAATCAGGTTTCTTCACTTTTTCTTAAGTAATAAATTTATGCCCAACCCAGTTATCTAGAGTACTTGTTTCCTTTTTAAAAAGCTCATGTTTTTCAGTCATCTTCATAAACCATAAGTAAATCAAAAGGTCTTTCTCAAGTAGAATGGTCATTTAACCCTCACTGTGACCATGAAGTCTCTAGTGTTTTATCTGTATGTTATGTGGGCTTCTTAAAAAATCCCCTTCTTTCAATTTTGGCTTAGGCTACCAAAAAAAAAAAAGTAGATAAACGTTAAAAAAATAACCTTCAGAGAAACTTCTGTTAGATGCTGGTTCCATCACTGGATCACTTCAGAGCAGGGGCTCTTCCTCACTCTTAATGCTGCTTCTCCAGAGACTGCCAGGGGGCGGGCGCTGACTCCGCTGCTCCTGCTCATCTCGCTACAGCCGAGATGAGGGGTGGCAAGCAGGCCGTCCTCGCTTCTCACCCCTCACTGAATCTGGCACGTGGGGGCATACGGCGGGCTCCCGTGACATCCTTGAGTCCGTTGTGATTTTCATATTTTTAGAAAGGAGTTGCAGCTGTTTATGAGCCAGCTGCAGCACCCAGGCATGCGCTGCCTGGTGGCTGCCAGGAGGTCTCTGCAGAGGCCGTGGGCTCAGCCTGAAAGTCAAGGGCTTTGGTTAGGGTCAGAATGTTACTTAATGTCGCTCTCTCTAACCAGCTTGTTTTTAATCTTTTGTTGCTTCTAGACCAAGAGCAGTGATGACCTCTTAGCTGGGATGGCTGGAGGGGTGACTGTGACCAACGGCGGCAAAGGGAAGAAGAACGCCTGCTCCTCCGCCGCGCCGTCCGCGCCCGCGCCCGCCGCGAGCGCTGCAGAGAACAGGCTCCGGACCAGCACAGGTGCGCGCTGGGCGGGACCGCGCCGCGGCGGTCACGCAGGCGGGGCCGCGGCCTTCAGGGACTGCCGCCCGGCGTCTGACCTGTGCACAGCTGCCTGGCGTTGCAGCTCCACACGCTCCTCACCCTGTCGCTTGAGGGCCGTCCTCAGCTCCTTGACGCCCACTTTCCGTGCCAGGTGTCATCCACACATACCTGGTTATCTCTGAAGGATAAGTGCGCTTTTAAAAATACATTCCCAATGCCATCATCAGGCCTTAAAATAACCATGTTTCAAATCGTCAGTTATTCCGTAAATATTTAAATCTCCGACTGTCTTATAAATGTTGCCTACATGCACTTACTTTGTTTGGATTAGGGTTTACCAGGACTCACTGAAGGTCGGCATAGAGTGATTGCTGGCGTCTCTTAAGTCTTCATCTTTAAATCTGTGAGGCCACCCCACCCCTTTTTTTCCTCGCAATTTAGTTTTTGTAGAAGCTGGTTGTTTGCCCTTTAGAGTTTCTAGATTCTATTTCCTCCTCTTTGGCCATGCCATGCGGCTTGCAAGATCTTAGTTCCCTCACCAGGGATGGAACCCAGGCCCCGCACTGGACCTCCCGCGAATTCCCTCTGGCGGTCTGGATTTTGGAATCGCGCTCCTGTGATGCCCGAGGCCGTGTCCCTGTGTTATCTCTGCTCGTTGTCAGTGCCCCTGGTTTAGAGCCTTGATGGGCAGATTCAGGCTCCTCTGCTCCTCTCACCCGCTCCTTCGTACAGGACTGTCTGTCCATCTGCCCGTGGTGTGGCTGTCTCCCGCTGCCTGACGTTGGCAGCCTCTGATAGTCAGTGCCTAGATGCATTCATTTCAGTCCTGCCGCTCTTTCTTCCCTCATTAGCAGCAGTTTTTTTTTTTTTTAAGCTCTCATTCTGTAGTCCAGAGAGTAACGCTTTCATATCTTGCTTCTTACACTGAAAGAAAAAACTTGGAAACTTGCAGTAGTCTTAAGATACTGTGTTTGTAGTAAGTGTGTGAAAGCAGATCGACAGGAACCAGAGCAGGCCCCCTCCTGCTCCCGTCGTCCGGGCTCTCGTCCCCTCCTTGTGTACTGGACTTCCTCCTCGGCTGGGCGTGCCAGCTGCCCCCCCCGCCTTGACCCTGTGAGGCCTCTTCCTTTCACCCAGACCCCGGCCCACGCTGACTGCAGCGGCGCAGTCTCCAGGAGGGAACGTGGACAGCCTTGCTTGGCTCTACGGGTGTCAGTCCGTCTACACCTCAGCACAGCCCCGGAGGTCGAGGCCGTCCTCAGAGGTGTCATTTAGAGGCTCTCAGCTCAGCATCGTGAGAGCCCCGCGCAGGAAGCTGCAGTGCCCCGCCCAGGCCATGCACCCATTCACTCGGCGAATGCTTCCTGGGCGCCCATTCTGGGCCAAGCCTCAGAGCTGGTGATGGAGCACCATGGACCATAGGTCTCTACCCTGGGGCCCGGGTCAGCACCGCATTTTCTGCTCCGGCTTGTGTACCGAAGAGGAGGTCCGGTGCTCTGACCCCTCGTACCCCCTCCCTCGCTGGCCTTCAGAGTTTCCCTGTGTGCAGATGCACGCTTCCCTGCTGGCTCCTCCCGCCGTCGCGGGCTGCCTTCGGTGGTCACCTCCCCAGGCCCTTTGCCCCGTCTTTCCCCTCCCCAGCCTCTGTTTGCAGTCGCTCCTCTGCCTTTGAAGTCTAGCGCAGATGCGTTATCCCGTCTGTTCTTGCGGAGAGTGGGCTGTTCTCTGCGAGCGTGGCCTCCCTCCGCTCCGCTGCTCCGCCTGCCCACGGCTCTCGTGCTGCTCTTCCTCCTCCTGCTGCTTCACAAGGCACCCTCTGGCTTACTCTCCACCGCAGCGCTCGTCTGAGTTTCTTCCCTGCTCAGGAAGATCACTGAACATTGCTGCTGCGACTCCCTGGACTCTTGCTGGCGCTCAGGGCCTGTGGAAACCTTCCTCTCCTGCCCCACCTGCCACGTGGCCTCACTTTTCTTTCCTGCATGTGATGCCGCATCCACCACCTTCGTCCCCGTCTGCCGAGGCCACCAGCACCCTCTGCCTGCACTCCCCTGAGCCGCAGCAGAAGCAGGGGCTTCCCGCGGCGCCCCCCGTTGGGCAGAGCTTCCGCCCTCCACTCCCTGGGTAGCCTGGTGCTGACTTGTGAAGAACCAGTTGGCTCGTTAAGAATAGTTACTGGTCAGGTCTAGGACTTATTTTTCAAAGTAAAAAAGAGTCTCGTGGTTTTTTTAAGTATTTGTGGATGAACACGTTCTTTCTATGTTAATTAAATACACGGCCATGTCAGTTGTTTGCACAGGTTTAACTTTAGCAGTTGGCGACACTGTGGCTTGTTTGATGAAAGTGTCGCCAGGCCTTGGCGGCGATGCTGCGTTGTTTTCTAACCGATAAAGGCCGAGCGGGTCCTGGTAAGTCGCAGGTTCTGCCGCACGGCCTGCCTGCGTTTGAATCTTGGCTCATCCATGTATTACCTGTGGGACACTGGCAGATTATTTATCATCTCTTTTTGGGTTTCTTCATCTGTGAAACAGGATGATGGTAATGAAGCCTGTGTAAATCCCTGTGTATAAACTATTAACGCGTGTGTGTCGTAAGTGTGCGCTGCCTGTTTGAATAACTCTTGTTACTGGTGCTGTGTGTGTGACACGCCCCAAGTGGCTCAGTGGTAAAGAGTCTGTCTGCCAGTGCCCGAACCACAGCTTCCATCCCAGGGCTGGGAAGACCCCCCGGAAGAAGGGGAAATGGCCGCCCCCTCCAGTATTCTTGCCTGGAAAGTTCCGCGAGCAGGGGGGCCGGGTGGCAGGGTCGCCAAGGACCGGCCGGGACTGAGGGACCACGCACGCGGTGTTTAGTGATGTGAAC
This sequence comes from Oryx dammah, assembly GCF_014754425.2. Taxonomy (NCBI): domain Eukaryota; kingdom Metazoa; phylum Chordata; class Mammalia; order Artiodactyla; family Bovidae; genus Oryx; species Oryx dammah. The sequence goes on along the minus strand of NW_024070196.1, from coordinate 70,496,261 downwards.
ACTTTTTGCCTTTTCTTTGATCATAGTTCTTGTGTTTGTTGTGGGCGGCTTCGGATTTTGTTTGTCCGGAGGCTGCCTCTCCCTTCTGGTCACCCGCTGTCTTCCTTCACCCCCTGCTTCTGCAGGCAGCTGGCTGTGTGACCGGCTGTCCCTCGAGGCAGCTTCCATAGCCTCCCCCGGACACTGGGCTCTGGCCACTTGTTGAAATCCATGGGTTAGGGTTCAGGCCCACGAGCATTGAGATTCGATCCACACTCCATGGAACTTGCCCCTTGACCGTATGCAGCTCAGTGTGTAACGTCTTTTTTCATTGATCAAGAAGCGGTGACTGACCTTCCTGTCTGGAGGGAGCTGAACTTGACAGTAACCAGACTCTCAGGCAGGGCCGCTGTGACCGTCCCTGTGCGGGTCCTGAGGTCACTCCTCGTCCCCTTGGGGCATAACTGTGTGCCTGTCTCTTGCTAATGTTCTGCCTTAAACTCTTTGTCTTAATCATGTAGGCACGAGTTCTTCAACCAAGCGGAGCACTTCCACAGGTAATAAAGAGTCCAGCTCTACTAGAGAAAGATTCCGTGAACGTACGCGACTAAACCAGAGCAAAAACCTACCTTCTGCAGGTCAGGGGGCTAATGACGTGGCGTCGGCCAGACGCCCACGCAGTCGCACGGCTGCGGAATGCGACGTCCGCATGAGCAAGTCCAAGTCGGACAATCAGATCAGTGACAAAGCTGCTCTGGAGGCCAGAGTGAAGGATCTTCTCACCTTGGCCAAAACCAAGGACGTGGAGATTTTACATCTGCGGAGCGAGCTCCGGGACATGCGTGCTCAGCTGGGCATCAGCGAGGATCCCCTCACCGAGGGCGCCGACAAGTCCGAGGAGAAGGAAGGCAGCCTGGCGCACCAGCCCACCGACGTGGAGTCCGCCTTGCTGCAGCTGCAGGAGCAGAACACGGCCATCCGTGAAGAGCTCGACCAGCTGAAGAGCGAGAACCGGATGCTGAAGGACCGGCTGAACGCGCTGGGCTTCTCCCTGGAGCAGAGGCTGGACCATTCCGAGAAGCTGTTTGGCTATCAGTCCCTGAGCCCAGAGATCACCCCTGGTAACCAGAGCGACGGCGGGGGCACGCTGACCTCCTCGGTGGAGGGCTCGGCCCCTGGCTCGGTGGAGGATCTGCTGAGCCAGGATGAAAACACACTCATGGACCATCAGCACAGCAACTCCCTGGACAACCTGGACAGTGAGTGCAGTGAGGTGTACCAGCCCCTCACGTCCAGCGACGACGCCCTGGACGCGCCCTCGTCCTCGGAGTCGGAAGGCCTTCCGAGCGTGGAGCGCTCTCGGAAGGGGAGCAGCGGGCACGCCAGCGAGGTGTCTGTCGCGTGCCTGACGGAGCGGATACACCAGATGGAGGAAAACCAGCACAGCACGAGCGAGGAGCTACAGGCCACGTTGCAGGAGCTGGCCGACCTGCAGCAGATCACCCAGGAGCTGAACAGCGAGAACGAGCGGCTCGGCGAGGAGAAGGCCATCCTCATGGAGTCCCTGTGCCAGCAGAGCGACAAGCTCGAGCACTTCAGCCGGCAGATCGAGTACTTCCGCGCCCTCCTGGACGAGCACCACGTGCCCTACGCCATCGACGAAGACGTGAAGAGCGGCCGCTACATGGAGCTGGAGCAGCGCTACGTGGACCTCGCTGAGAACAGCCGCTTCGAACGGGAGCAGCTCCTTGGCGTCCAGCAGCACCTCAGCAACACCCTGAAGATGGCCGAACACGACAACAAGGAGGCTCAGGAGCTGATCGGGGCGCTCCGGGAGCGCAGCCACCACATGGAGCGGGCCGTCGAGTCGGAGCAGAAGGGCAGGGCGGCCCTGGCCGCCTCGCTGGAGGAGCTCAGAGCCACCCTGGCCGCTGAGCAGATGGAGATGAGTCGCCTGAGGGCCCAGCTGGAGAACGAGAAGCAGAAAGTGGCGGAGCTGTACTCTATCCATAACTCTGGAGACAAGTCTGACATTCAGGACCTCCTGGAGAGCGTCAGGCTGGACAAGGAGAAAGCAGAGGCTCTGGCCAGGAGTCTGCAGGAAGACCTGGCCCGCAGCCGGAATGACGCCAGCCGGCTGCAGGACGCCATCGCAAAGGTACCGATCCAGTAGATAGAGGGCGCTGGCGCCGCGCGGAGCGGCCGGGGTGCGCGCACGCTGCCCGAGAGCCGGCAGCCCAGCTGGCGTGCCGCTGGCTCCTCCTGAGGGGATCTTCTTCTAAGCTGCTTGTCTGGGGAGGGGGTGAAAAGTGTTCTGTGACGATGTCACCTCCACTCTCACTCTTTGCCTGTGGTCCTGCCTGTGAAAGGCCGAGGCTAGAGTCACCTCTGACAGCAGTTGCCCCAGTTCCGGGAGTGCCCAGGGGAGCGCGTCAGGCGGTGCCACAGCGCCCTCGCGGCTGCAGGTGGACGCAAGAAAAGCGGAGAGCCCGCATGCCAGTCTGTGGGGCCCGCAGCGTCTGCCTCTTCTCCTTCTGTGGTGTGGTTTTTCAAGTAGAGGTCTCGGAGTTTGGGTTAAGCTGCTGTGCAATCTGTGAAAGAGTCTGTTCTTAATAATGTAAATCTTAATTTTTTAAGGATGACTTTCACAGATACAGTTGAGGAGATGTATTTGTTGGCGCGTACATGTTGGGGCCCCCATGAACCGACAGTTTGACAGTATTTGAGAACTTTGGTTTCTGTTTTTAATTTGATATGGAAACCGTCAGAAAGCAGACATCATTTTTGTGGGAAAGCATGTTAATCGTTGATGAGATGCATGCCTTCAGTCCAAACTTTGGAGAAGGGAGAACTTCGGAAACCTCTCCGTAAGTACTGTAGCGAGGTTCAGTGTGATGGCAGCGCGAGTTTAGTGGTGCGGCAGCGCGCCGTGCTGACGCGTGTTGTGTGACGTCCGAGTCACTGGACGCCCACAGCGGTCACACGGCCCTCCTCACTCTCGCAGAGCGGTGCCCACTCCGCTCCCAGCCCAGGCGGCCTGTGCCTCTGTCCTGGGACTTAGCTCAGAACAGCACTCACTTTCCTGATCGGCACCATCGGTTCCACACAGGTAGAAGACGAGTACCGAGCCTTCCAAGAGGGAGCCAAGAAGCAGATGGGAGACCTGAACATGACCTTAGAGAAACTGCGATCAGAGCTGGAAGAGAAAGAGACGGAGAGGAGCGACATGAAGGAGACCATCTTCGAACTGGAGGACGAAGTGGAGCAGCACCGGGCGGTGAAGCTTCACGACAACCTCATCATCTCCGACTTAGAGAGTAAGTGAGGCCCCGCCCGGGCGACCGTGCAGGCCCCTCTCCGAATTAAAGAGGGAGGCCCCCCACGCGAGGGACAGTGCAGGCCCGTCTCCAACTTAGAGAGTGAGGCCCCCACCCGGGGGACAGGGCGGGCCCCTCTCCGAATTAAAGAGGGAGGCCCCTCACCCGAGGGACTTAGAGAGTAAGTGAGGCCCCCATGCGAGGGACAGTGCAGGCCCATCTCCAACTTAGAGAGTGAGGCCCCCACCCGGGGGACGGGGCAGGCTCGTCCCTGACTTAGAGAGTAAGTGAGGCCCCCCCACCTGTGGGGACTGCATGCTCAGGACGGACAGGTGGGGGGCCTCTGCCTGGGCAGGGTTCTGGGGCAGCAGTGCTGTGGCTGGGCAGACACGTGTGGGCTGGAGCCTCATGGCACCACCCGTCTCCCGGCTGCTGTTTTGCTCCTGAAGAACTGTTAAACAGAAGCATCTCTTTAAAACTGCTTAACAATGAAAAGTCATTTCAGTGAGATATTAATGAGGCTATTAACTTTCTAGATCTTAGGAAAAGCCATTTATCATCAACGTCTAGTGGTTGCAAGTGTAATGAGACCAAAAACTTGATCTTTAGGCCTACAGCACAGGTTTTCGTTTATCTGCTTAATTTTCCTCCTTTCCATGAAGATATTGTCAGGTAGATTTGGAATTCGGATTTTGAGTTGCTCTGCTTGCTTTTTTAAAAGATTTTTTAAAACTATTTTGTAATTATTTTAGACTTATAAAAAAATTTGCAAAAACAGAGCAAGCATTTCTGTGTGGAAAATGTGGTGAAGAATGGAAATTTGTGTGGTCTCCAGCACACTGTGTTCTGCTGTGAGTGAGGAAACAGATGCCGTGGAGCAGTTGGGCAACACTGACGGGCACGCGGATGTGGCCAGGCCACGTGCTGGCTGAGACGCGGCTTCGTCTAGTCACAAAGAGACGCTGAAGACAAAGATGAGGAATGTTGTAGCGGAAGGCCTGAGTGGTGGTGTGTTCCCAAAGATGCCGGTGCATGAAGGACCGAGGCCGAGGGGGAGTCCCAGGCTGCAGGAGTTGGGACGGGCCAGCCCCTGCTCCCTTGCCTGCTGGGCCCCGGGCTGCCCTCAGGCTGGGGGGACAGACGTCGGCATAAACGCATGAGGTGGACAGCCCACAGGGTCTGAGTGCTGGTAGGCACCACACACTGTGTTATGCCGGGGTGAGGGGCGTGGCGTGTGTCCTTAAGACGGAAAGATAAACACAGGCAGACGGGCAGGGAGCGGAGACGGCAGAAGATGGAACACCGTTAGGTAGGCAAGGCTGAGCAACAGGGACATGGGTGCTCGGGTCCTGGGCCTTGTGTTACTTCTCGTATCTTTTTGTAACTTTCAAGTTATTTCCAAATGATAAGGTTTTAAAAGTTCTGGATTCTTTGAACATCAACAAATTTTAAGTTGTAATGCCTGCTAAGGATGGCCTGGTGGGGATGGGGAGGATGGAGGTGCCCTTTCTGGATGCCTTGGAGGTTTTTCAGTCGCCCGTTCGTGTCTGACTCTTTGTGACCCCATGGACTGCAGCACGCCAGGCTGCCTTGTCCTTCACCATCTCCCAGAGTTTGCCAAAACTCATTTCCATTGAGTCAGTGATGCCGTCCAACCATCTCATCCTCTGTCGCTCCCTTCTCCTCCTGCCCTCAAACTTTCCCAACATCAGGGTCTTTTCCAATAAGTTGGCTCTTCGCATCAGGTGGCCAAAATATTGGAGCTTCAGCTTCAGTCCTTCCAGTGACTATTTAGGGTTGATTTCCTTTAGAATTCACTGGTTTGATCTCCTTGCTGTCCAAGGAACTCTCAAGAGTCTTCTCCAGCACCACAGTTCAAAGCATTAATTCTTCTGCGTTCAGCCTTCTTTATGGTCCAACTCTCACATCCATACATGACTACTGGAAAAACCATAGCTTTGACTAGATGGACGTTTGTGGGCAAAGTGACATCTCTGGTTTTTAATACGCTATCTAGCTTTTCATCCAAGGGGCAAGCATCTTTCAGTTTCATGGCTGCAGTCACCGTCCACAGCAGTCTTGGAGCCCAAGAAGATAAAGCCTGTCATACGTCTGCCATGGTTTCACTTTTTTCTCCATCTATTAGCCGTGAAGTGATGGGACCGGATGCCATGATCTTAGTTTTTTTGAATGTTGAGTTCTAAGTCAGCTTGTTTGCTCTCTTTCACCTTCATCAAAAGGCTCTTTATCTTTAGTTCTTCTTCGCTTTCTGCCATAAGGGTGGTGTCATCTGCACGTCTGAGTTTATTGAAATTTCTCCCAGCAGTCTTGATTCCAGCTTGTGCCTCATCCAGCCCGGCATTTCACATGATGTATTCTGCGTAGAACTTAAATAAGCAGGGTGACGCATACACAGTCTTGACGACATAGTCCTTTCCCAATTTTGAACCAGTCTGTTTGTTGTTGCATGTCTGGTTCTAACTGTTGCTTCTAGACCTGTATACAGGTTTCTCAGGAGGCAGGTAAGGTGGTCTGGAATTCCTGTCTCTTTAAGAATTTTCCACAGTTTGTTGTGATCCACAGTCAAAGGCTTTAGTGTAGGCAGTGAAGGAGAAGTAGATGTTTGTCTGTGTGTGATCCACCCGATGTTGGCAGTTAGATCTCCGGTTCCTCTTGTATGTCTATACATCTTGTAAATCCAGCTTGTACATCTGACAGTTCTCGGTTCAAGTACTAATGAAGACTAACTTGAAGGATTTTGAGCATTACCTTGCTAGCATGTGAAATGACCGCAACTGTGTGCAGTTTGAACGTTCTTTGGCCTTTCTTTGGGATTGGAATGAAAACGGACCTTTTCCAGCCTTGGCTAGAGCTGTTGAGATTTCGGGTCATGCTTCTTTGTGGACCGACAGGCCGATGCAGCATGGAGCTGGAGCACCTGTGCCCTGGGTGCAGGGGTTGACCTACTCCCAGGAGACGGGGGTTGTTTGCGTCAGCCCTCAAGGTGTCTGGTGGCGATTCTGAACTCTGGCTGGTTGACCTGGCCTTTGTAGGATGACCTCAGGGCTGTTTATTCCAAAGTGTGAGGATACTGAAGTGGCTTGTGGGAATGTATTCCTGAGAGACATACTGATGCACTTTTTCATCTAAAGTTTTAGAAACCTTTTAGTTTACCGTTTGTGTCCAGTTTGTATTTCATTGCCTGAACTGAGAGAGTTACTGCATTTTACTTCCTAAATACAGACGGTTCCAAAGTTTGAGATCAACTTGGGAGCTCAGTGTCTTCTTTTAGTACAGATAATAGCCTTTACCCCTTGCAAACCTTTTGCTTTGAATGTGGAAAGAGTGACACCTTGTGGTAATTGGGGTGATAGCTAGAAAAATGTTAGAGGTTTCCAGGGACAAAATTTTCCATATCAATGCCAAAATAAAAATTACATAAACAGGGTACAGATTTTAATTATAAAATGGCTGAAAATCCTTAATAAAATCTTTTTAGCCATGTAGTTTCTCTCCCCAATTTTTAAAAAATGTTTTATTTTGTATTTGGGTATTGCCAATTATGGAAACATTAACAGGCTTTATTTTCTTGGGCTCCAAAATCACTGCAGATGGTGACTGCAGCCATGAAATTAAAAGACCCTTGCTCCTTGGGAGGAAAGGTATGACCAACCTAGACAGCATATTAAAAAGCAGAGACATTACTTTGCCAACAAAGGTCCATCTAGTCAAGGCTATGGTTTTTCCAGTAGTCATGTATGAATGTGAGAGTTGGACCATAAAGAAAACTAAGTGCTGAAGAATTGATGCTTTTGAACTGTGGTGTTGGAGAAGACTCTTGAGAGTCCCTTGGACTGCAAGGAGGTCCAACCAGTGAATCCTAACGGAGATCAGCCCAGTAGTCACTGGAAGGACTGATGCTGAAACTAGAGCTCCAATACTTTGGCCACCTGATTCGAAGAACTGACTCATTGGAAAACCCCCTGATGCTGGGAAGGATTGAAGGCAGAAGGAGAAGGGGACAACAGAGGATGAGATGGTTGGATGGCATCACTACTCAATGGACATGAGTTTGAGCAAGCTCCGGGAGTTGGTGATGGACAGGAAGCCTGGCGTGCTGCAGTCCGTGGGGTTGCAAAGAGTGGGACACGACTGAGCGACTGAACTGAACTGATAGCTGATTAATGGGCTTCCCTGATGGCACAGCGGGTGAAGAATCCGCCTTCAATGCGGGAGATGCAGGTTCGATCCTGGCTCAGGAAGATCCAGCGGAATAGGGAATGACAGCCTAGCTCGGTATTCTCGCCTGGGAAATCCCACGGGTGAAGAGCCTGGCGGGCTGCAGTCCGTGGCGTCGCGGGGAGGTGGACGCAGCTGAGCTCGAGCACAGAGACGACGGCTGATCAACAGCGTTGTGAGGGTCCCAGGCGGACAGCCGGGGCTCAGCCGCCGCGCGCATGCTCCTGTCCCAGCCGTGCGGACCCCCGCGCAGCACTGCGCAGAGCTCCCTGCCCCGCACAGGAGGCCCTTGTTGGTTATCCATTGTAAATATAGCAGTGTGTACATGTCCAGTTTTTTGGAACAAAAAGCTGGAATGTGCAGAAGTGCCTGGGGAGTTGTGTGGCAGTTAGCACCTCCTGCCTGGATGCGGCAGTCGGTAGCGTTGTGTAGTTTGCCTTCTGAGTGTGTGTTTAGCTGAAGCAGTTGGCAGTAAGCTGTGGACACTGACCTCTGGAGTACTTCGGCGCGTTCTCCTTGTAACCACAGTGCACTATCACAGTTAGTGAAGCTAGGCACAAGTTCTTAGCATCGCCAAATACCCCGTGTGCAGAGTTTAGCTGACCCTGGAGTGCCCTTTATAATTGTTTGATAGGATCCAGGATCCAGACACATTTCATGTAATTTATTGTTATAGCTACATAATCTGATAGGAGTTAGTTTTTTCCTCAAGAATTCTAGCATTTGGGATGTGTGCTAAGTCAGCACTTGATTTAGGGGAGTCCATGAAAGGGAATACTGCTAATTGGGAAATGAGGGGTTTTCTGTGGGATGAAAGCGTCCCCATAGTCACTTTTAGAACCTTTTTAATCACCCCCCCCCAAAGCAATCCGGCACCCATTAGTAGTCACCGATCATTTACCCCAGCGTAGTTCTGACTTTGGTGTTAATAGACAGGATTTCAAGACAGCTTTTGTGAATGTACTCAGGACCTGGAGGAAAGCGTACTCATCATGATGAAGAACAAACAGCAAATCTCCAGAGAAGTAAAAACTGCTAAAAAGGAAGCTAGCAGGTGTTCTGGAAATGAAACGTTAGACAGCAAATACAGAAAGTTACTGAGTCATTTAAACTGCAAATCAGAGACGTGGAAGAGCCACTGACCTTGAACGTCAATCCGTAGACATTACCCAGGGAGAAAGAAGGCTGGAAACAATGAGCAGGGCATCCTTGGTGTCTGTGGGACACCGCGGTGTGTGTGTGGTCAGGGGTCCATACAGCCCCCCGGAGAGCTCAGCGCCGTGTAGACCTGGAGGGCGTGCCAGGCTGGCCTGGCCTGCGGTTTCCTCGCCGCATTGGGACGCCACATCTGAGCCAGGAAGGTCTGAGCAGCAGCTCTCCCAGTAAATACTCTTTGAGACTTGCAGCTCAGGACGATGGCCTGAGGCCACATGTACCTCCTTTCCCTCCCACAGTCCTAGGGACACAGCAGGAGAGACATTATAAAAATACTGTGAAGAGCAGAGCAAAAAGAAAATGGGAAGGATCCTGTCCATAGGCCAAGAGTTCTGAGCAGTCTCTGGAAGACTTTCTACAAAGCTGATGGACTTGGCCGTGGGCATCAGCGGGAATGGAGAGGCCTGCGGCCTAGAGAACTTTGCACCTCTCAGTAGTGATGTCCCCACCGTGCCCTGGGACTGAGGGCAGCGGTCCTCCCTGTGGGCTCTGAGGCCGAGGCATAAGGCACTGGGGGTCCTTACACCCCCTCCTTTGTTGGGCGCCGGCTCTGCTGTTGGCCTGACGCTGCTCCTGGGCTCGTCTCTGTCTAAGGAAGGTGGGAATATGGGCCCAGGGGCCCCAAGCACCACGCCCTTCGTACTGTGCCTGGGTAACTGCAGGCTGCCGTGTTGTCTTGAAAAGGAGACCACACAGGGCAAGGCAGCTGGGCCCCGCAGTGAAAAGGGCGCGCGCACCCCTGCCGCCTCCACAGAAACCGCCTTTTCTCTCTTGCTCGTCCAGAGTGTGTCCCCCACCCCCACCAGCGCCTCCTGTCATCAGCAGAGCCTGCCTTTAGCCGGTGTTCCGTCCAGAAGCGTGCAGGAGTCTCTGATGTGAATCATTCTTTGTGAGTAAGAAAGACCAGCCAGGACTTACTAGACACTTTAATACCTTCTTATTTAGTCAACTCCGACTCTCTGCGACCCCATAGACTGTAGTCCACCAGGCTCCTCTGTCCATGGGATTTCCCAGGCAAGAATACTAGAGCAGGTTGCCATTTTCTTCTCCAGGGGATCTTCCTGATCGAGGGATCAAACCTCTGTTTCCTGCATTGGCAGGCAGATTCTTTACCGCTGAGCCACCAGGAAAACACCTTTTAACATCTTAGAAGAGCTTAGAGGAGAATAGCAGAAAGAAACAGGTCAACAGAGCCTCCAAAATAAAGCTGCTAATGTGCCGAGCAAAACAGCTGACTGGTATCAAGACCAGTGGCACCAGCAAGACCTCAGGCCCAGCTTAGCCATGACCTCCCCTCCCGCTTGCTGTCTGCGTCGCCCTGTTCTGTGCACACTTGGAGCTGCGTTCTGCCCTCTGCAGTTCCTGAGGTTCAGGCCAGCTAGGGCCTGGCATCCTGATACATGGAAGTCGATGACCGTGGTGAGCATGGGTGGCTCGAGACGAGAGAACGGGCAGGAGCAAGAGGAGGAAAGCTGTGTCCTGCTGTGATGAGACGGCCTGGAAGGCGCGGTACTGGGGAGCCTTCGTGGAGGAGAGTCGTGTTGACTGTGTATCATTAAAACTTTCAGTTCAGTGAAGTACCAGGATTATTAATAAACGGCATTGGGAGAGTATTTGAAATATATATCAAATATGTAGAGAGGTTCCGTAACACTAGAATAACCCGTTAGCCAAATGACGTGTGTGAATAAGTAAGTCAGAAAACGATAACAGGAAGATGCTTGACTTCTAAAAAAAGCAATGAAACTCAAGATGGGGGTGAGAAAATTTTAAGAGAGCTAACATGTAAGAGAGGAGAAGAGGGTCCTTTCTGGAATTTTGATCAGAATTTTTACAAGTGTAACAGCGCCATAGCAACCTGCTTGCAGAAATCTGCTCTTCAGAGACATCTTTAAGAGTTTGCAGCTATCCACACAGATGTGGATGCTCCCCAGCTGCAGGTTACTAGAGACCAGGCACGACTGAGCGACTACACCTTCACGCGTTGGAGAAGGAAATGGCAGCCCACTCCAGTGTTCTTGCCTGGAGAATCCCAGGGACCAGGGAGCCTGGTGGGCTGCCGTCTACGGGGTCGCACAGAGGCGGACACGACTGGAGCGACTTAGCAGCAGCAGCAGCAGCAGAGACCAGGAAACGACCTACATGTTCAACAGTTGAGTCCAGTTAGAAGCCCGTGGGCTTGGTGCGTCCCTGCCACGGCCGTCCTTTCACCAGCCGGGTGGACACGCCCAGTCGGCGTGCGCAGGCCAGAGAAGCGTGCGTGCGAGAGAAAGCACGCGCCGGGGGTGAGCCGGGGGTGTTGCCTCTGTGGTGCAGACTGTGGCAGGTTCCTAGAGTATCACACTCGGGCTGTAGCGAGCTGTAGTAGTGTTCCTGAAGAAACACTGATCTCAGTGTGTTCCGTCCCGTAAAGTCTCTAACTTGGTGACTTCTCAGAAAGAAGTCTGTATTCTGGAGCACGTGGGTTGCTCTGCAGGTGTGTCCCCAAGTAGCACCTGAAAAGCTGGAGGCACTCACAGTGTTTACGAGAAATGCTGGAGCCGTTCTGACCGGCTGCTAATAGGGGGTTGCTGAGACAAACCATGATATTTCCAGTTGATGGAGTGTGGGTGTGGCCATCAGGGTGGGGCTGCGGGTCCATATTTATTGATAAAAGTGTCCAGTATCTACTGACTAGTGGGAGAGCTTGTAAAGCGGTAGAAATAGTATAATTTTTTTTTCCCTGTAAACGTGTTTTAGAATCGGGGATAAAAGTTAGCCACGTTTTGGGGGCAGGGATAAAAACGAGTAATATAAAAAGCAATAGGGACTTCCCTGGCAGTCTATTGGGGTTAACCCTGCACACTTCCGAGGCAGGGGACATAGGCCCGCCCCTGGGTGGGGGGCTAAGACCCTGCATGCTGTGCGGCAGGGCCAAAAGACAAGGAAAAGTGGTGGATGGCTTACTTCAAACTCACGCGCAGCCTCTTGCATCAGGGGCTCTGTTTTGGGGGCACAGCTGTGGCCTGGTGGCTGTCTGCCCGCTGCCCCGCCCCTGGTCCTGAGGGGTGCAGCTTTAGCTGACAGGTTCCCAGGTCCTTCCTGCCTCTGAAAACGGCGCCTGACAGCCAAGTGCAAAGCCGGCTGAGCACTGGGCATCTTCTGGCATCGGAGGGCAGGGGAGCTTGTGGGGACTTTGCTCCCTTCCCACCACAGGGGTCGTGGGGGGTCCCGTGGCGAGGTCGCTGCCCACAGCGCCCACAGGGGGGCAGGCCCGCGGCTGGAAGTGGCGCGGAGGCCCAGCTGACGGTTCATCATCGATGTTGGGTCTTGCCGGTGGGAAAATCGTGAACCCCACTGTTAGATGGGCAGGCCGGTGCCCCGAGTTGTTCAGAGCAAGGTTGGTCTGGTGACAGTCAGAACAGAGACGCGCCGATCTCTAGAGTAAAAGCGGTGCTGGAGAGCTAACCCTTAGGGAGGGAGGGAGGTGCAGCTCTGTTCTTTGATAGACAGTGATGTCGCGCGTGAGGGGGAGGCAGCAGGTGGCGGCGTCTCTCCCACTCAGGGCTCTGAGGCAGGAGCTGTGTGTAGGGGCCGTGGGCTGGCCGAGCCCCACGCTGCCCTGTGTGATGGGCACTGCCCAGCCTCCTCACAGCGAGGACTGGACCGCCGACGCCCATGTTTCCAGGGAGGAAAAGCCTGTTGTCACTTTCCATGCTTCTGTAGAGTATAAATAATAGAATTCCCTGGAGACTGTTGAAGTGCTTTATCCAGCCTGAAGGTGTCCACTGGCCGTCAGCGCCCTTCTGTTTACGTGGAGGCGCAGCAGCAGTGGGCACGCGGCGCTGAGAGTAAGGGTGTCCCCTGAGAGCCGCGGCCCCGTGAGCCCTCGGCCGTGAACGCCGAGGCTGCTGCGGGAAGAGGGTGGGAGCCAAAGGAGGGAGCCTGAGACGGCCGTGCGGCTCACGTGCCGCCGGAGGGTCAGGGCGCTGAGACCTGCAGTTGCGTGCCCCACGTGAGTCCCCTACACGATAGGCTGTCTGCCACCAGAAGGACAGAAAGCAGTTTGCAGCAGAGGAGAGATACACGGTTTTTTGTTTTGCTTGTTTTACCTGTAAAATATTTTTTGCACGTAAGGGAAGCATGAAGGAAAGGCGTGTGACCCTGAGTGTTTTCCACACTAGAAATGTTACAGCTTCTGTCCTTGTTCCTTGACCGCGTCTGCTCATATCACCAAGACCCCGATTTCATCCACATGTAGGTCAGACAGAGCCCAGTTCCCTCTGGTTCCAGAGTCATCCTCGCCTAGGGGTACTGGACTTGCCTGCTCACCTGTGTTCCCACTTTGCCCTGAGCCAAACGGGATGGCCCGTTTGACCCCGAGGTTTCCAGGTGAAGTGAGGTCTGAAGCAGCTGTGTGGAGACAGACTGTTAAAATTTAATCCTTTGCAATGAAAGCATCCTCTTTTCTGTCTCTGAAAGGGTAGGAACCGCACCTTTTTTTCCCTTTCCTTATATCTCAGGCACCTTGTGCAAAAGTTTAACACAAAAGAAGGTACTTATGAGCAGTTTCTTGAATTACTGAGTGAAAGTAATTAACTTTTTATTTCGTAAAAAGCTGACTTTTTGGAATCGTGGAAAGTGATTTCCCTGTGCCTGCCCGGGTCCTGGGATGTGGCCTTGTCTGCACGCTTATCTTCGCAGCCCTGGTCTGTCTAGAGCGGCCTTTGCACATTACCAGTGCTCATCAGATGTTCACATTGCCTGACGTGGTTTGGAGGAAATTCACATTATGGAAGAAATAACTTGAGTATTGATTTACTTAATCCTTTGTGAAAAGACTTTTCTATAAAATTAAATAGCAGCTCCCCAAGTTATTAAATAATTAAGTTTGTAAAAAGTTTAGTAAAGTCATGACCTTTCTGGAATTTATTCCAGTGTGCAAAGTTAAGTTATGCTTGTAAAAATAGGTTAATAACCCTTTTGATTAAAAGCTCCCATTTTAATTGCAGTCAATGTTGTTTTGATTGGTTATGAGCCAACAGTGTGTGTGTTTGTCTAACAATTGATTTAACTTAGCTTTTTGTTTCAGAATTAGGACGCTGCGGAAGGAAGTCATCCAGAGGTCGCAATTTAAATTTGATATTTTCCTTACAGAGTCATGCTGGCTTATACTTAGATTGGAGTTCCTTTTCAAGTTTTGTGTTAAAAATAGAATATCTTTGGCCAGGATGACTTCTTGAATATCATATTTAAGTACCCCCTCCCTTTCTATTTTTCCTTTTAAACGTGGTTTAAGAGTAAATAGTTAAACTTTTGTGGTCTTTTCAGATACGGTTAAAAAACTCCAGGACCAAAAACATGACATGGAAAGAGAAATCAAGACTCTGCACAGGCGACTGCGGGTAGGAACACGCGCGGCTCCCCGGAAGCTGTGCCCGCCACCTGCGCCCCGAGCTGCAGATGCGGCCGTGACCCAGAGCCACCAGGCTGCGGGCGGGGCGGGGCCGTCCCCTCAGAGAGGGGCTGGCACCGTGCTTGACGAGCGGCACTTAGGGAGCAGGGGTTATATCCTGGGAAGAAACGTCATGAGCCCTAGACGATGGAAGGTCCCAAGCTAAGCTGGCTTCTGTGGGCTTTCTGCCTTCTGTGGATCTGATCGGTCTGCCACGGCAGTGACGCTCTGACGCAGAGGGCGGCGGAAGCTGGTCTCGAGGTTTGGGTTGACCCTGCAGCGCGGGAGACTTGGGTTCAGTTCCTGGGTCGGGAAGTTCCCCTGGAGAAGGGAATGGCAACCCACTCCAGTGCTCCTGTCTGGAGAATCCCACGGACAGAGGAGGCTGGCAGGCTATGGTCCACGGGGTCACACGAGTCGGACATGACTTAGCGCCGTCTTCCTTCCTTCCTTTCTTTCTCTCCGTTGCCCAGGCTGTGAGGGGTGCTGGGCGCTGCCCCTGGGGTTGGCGGCCATGACTCCAGGCGCCTGCGTCCTCCATGGCCGTGGGAGGCCACACAGCGGACAGTCCTGGGCTCCTCCTCCTGTGTGTTTTGTCTGCTGAGATTAAATTTAGTGTTTTCCTTCTGGCTTCCTCTTCCTTTCTGATTTTTTTTTCCAGTTCGTTTTTGATATCAGGATATTTATAGTTTTTCACTGCAAAATCTTCCAGGGTAGCTCACACACCATGTATCTACCTGCTTGAGCTCTTCACAGGCATATTTTGGATGATATGTTTATTTTCACAAGACTAACTTTGAAGCTTGCCACAGGGAAGGGAGGCCTGACCTGACCATCCTTACTGAGCAGTCCAAGTGCTTGCTGCCTCAGCAAGCAGGTCAGCTGGCAGCTTTTCCTCACCAGGAACACCGTTCACTAAAAGTAATTACGTAGTCTGTTAGAAATAGGTAAAGCAGTTCTCTGGGACTTAAAAATAATCAGTCATCACTTGAGACAGTGCATTACAGCAGTCTAATCATACGCACATTTTGTTTTAAAATACATCTTCATTGCTCTTTTGGAAATCAAAACGTAGTGTTTTAATGCAGGAGGAATCAGCGGAATGGCGGCAGTTCCAGGCCGATCTGCAGACTGCGGTGGTCATCGCAAATGACATTAAGTCTGAAGCCCAAGAGGAGATTGGTGACCTGAAGCGCCGCTTACATGAAGCTCAAGAGAAAAATGAGAAGCTTACGAAAGAATTGGAGGAAATAAAGTCACGCAAGTAAGTTTCGGGAAGCCAGCTGTGCCCTTCAGTCTCCATAGGGAGCTCTGAGTCCTGGTTCTGTGGCGCAGCTTCACCGGGAAACTGTGCGTCCTGACGCTGCTGTCACTGAGCTTGGGTCCAGCGGAAGTGGCCCGAGTCCGGGCTTGCTCCACGGGCTCCCCAGAGCCTGCCGGTCCTCGAGTAGCCCTGTACAGGAGCACGGGCTCCGTGGCCTTTGCGAGCTGCCGTCAGCGTCCACAGTCCCCGCCTCTGGAGGGGCTGGAGCGGCCACCGCACGTGGCCCATTGCGGTTCCCGCCTGTCCTCTGGCCCCGTCCCAGCCCCTTGCTCTTCCCGGGCTGTCGTCGTCGGGGAGGGTGCCGAGCCTGGAGACAGACTCGGCCCCGTGCAGCTCTGCTGCTCTGGTCTTGGGGGCCGCGGTCAGACCTCAGTTTGCTCATCTCTGCGGTGGACACGGAGCTGCTTCCGTCACAGAGTTGGGGGGCTGAGGTGAGACGCCTGGGTGCTGCTCGCGGCCGCGGCCGGTGCCCGTCGGCAGGTGGCTCAGAGGCTCGAGTGGAGAGTGCAGGCCGACTTCTCTCTGCTGCTCGCTTGAAGAGCATCTTGTGCTCGTAACCTGTGGGGCTTCTCCCGTTTAACACAGACGTCTTTGGAATCCTATGAGGAGCCTTTGATGATGTGCCCCTAGCTTCTAGGGAGACTGTCTGTGAGGGGAGAGACTGGTTTTTGAGGTTTTTTTCCTTTTATTAAGTATAAGTGAAGTGAAAGTTGCTGAGTCGTGTCCGACTCTTTGCGACCCCATAAACTATACAGTCCTTGGAATTCTCCAAGCCAGAATGTTGGAGTGGGTAGCCTTTCCCTTTTCCAGGGGGTCTTCCCAACCCAGGAACCCAAGCCAGGTCTCCCGCATTGCAGGTGGATTCTTGATCACCTGAGCCACCAGGGAAGCCCCAAGTATCTCTAAGTATCAGAGTTGGAGGTTATTATTAAGAATTTGATTGTTCATTATGTTGAACAATTCTTAAATAGCCTTAGGGAAAAAATTGAGAAAAGATTTAACAGGCCAACTTGAAAAGGCTGCTGACTTTCATCGTTGCCCAGGTCTAGTGGATGGCCTGGTGGACAGTCTTGGTGAACTGTTTTTCTTTGGCGTCTTTACTAAACAGAACATGGAGTGAGTGGGGAGGTCATTGCTTCTTCACTCGTACACACCCTTCCTCCTCAAAGCTCGGACTTTTTACAGGAACGCTGATGCGCGGTCTGCCCTCCGCACTGTGCCGCCGTCGAGGAGAAGGCAGGCGTGAGGTGCTGGGGGACCCGGCCTTGGCTCCCGGCTGTGTTGCCCATCCCAGCCACTCGTGTTTTCACAGTGCAGTTCCCTTCCAGTCCTTGGTGCAGCAGGGAGTTGCCCCGTCACGTGTCTCGGGCCGTGAGGTGGGAGTCGCGTTGCCGCAGTCATGCAGCGGTGTGGAGAGGGGCTGGAGGAGAGCCCCGCGTGTTTTCATGCAGGGAAAATCCTTACTTAAGAATGACTGACTCCAGCTGTTGGTATTCAGATTCTGGTGTTTGGTGGATATTTCTTGAAAATGATTAAAGGAGCCTGTCACTTCAAGGAAACAACTGACAGTGTTTGGCACCAGTGATGAAACATGGGCTTTTAAGTGAATGTTAGGATTTTGGAGAACTTGCACCTGCTGTTGCAGGCTCAGCAGCTCCCCATGAAGGGTTTCCCGATGAGATCACCAGTGGTCCTAACAAGAGACTTTAAAAATACCCGTTTAATGACAGGCACCAGCGCTTGGGAAATGCGTGCAGCTCTGAGCTGTTGTTTCTATACGGCCAGGGCAGAATCATTGAAAAACTTTTCCCTTTTCCAACTACGTCCCATGAGGCTGCCTTTTTTTTTTTTTCCATATCGCAGTAGATTGAATACAGAAGCGATGAGAGCCTCTTCACCGGGGAAGCCCGAATGCACACTGGATGGAGCCAGACTCGCCCTCCTGCGGCAGGACAGGCCTTCCCAGCGGCCCAGGCGCTGGCTCCCCTGTCCTGAGTCAGGGCCTTCAGCCAGACCACCTCCCCTCTCACTGCCAATTGAGTACCAGTGTTCTCACCTACACTTAACACAGATGGGAATGGAAACCGATGGTTACTTAACCTAATTAGAATAACCTGATATAAAAATTTTAATATCGTTTCCCGGAATTCACGAATCTAATAAGATTATCAGACCAGGCGATTTACTGAGCTCAAGTGATACGATTGTTTTTTAGCTGATACTTCCTAATGCTTCTCAGCTGGGAAAGGGAAATGTGTGTTTTCTAGGGCATGTTCAGAAGTGCCCTGACTCGTGTGTTGCTTTCAGGCAGGAGGAGGAGCGTGGCCGGGTGTATAACTATATGAACGCTGTGGAGCGGGACCTGGCGGCCCTGAGGCAGGGCATGGGGCTGAGCAGAAGGGCCTCGACGTCCTCGGAGCCGACGCCCACGGTGAAGACCCTCATCAAGTCCTTCGACAGCGCGTCTCAAGGTAGCTCGTGTGCCGCGCGGGGCGGCGGCGCGCTCACGCACACGTGGGCTCTGGGCTGGCTGGCGCGCCTCGCCGTCCTGCTCCGAGTCTCGTCGCACTCCAGGCTATGTCAGGGAGTCAGTCTTCCTGCAAGCAGAGTTTTAACAGGAAGTTTGGGGTCTGTTCGGCCACAGAGATCTTGGTATCAGACTCGGGCTGACGCCGCGCGGGGGTCAGGTGTCTCCTCTGAGCCAGGCAGCCTCCAGGTGCGGGACTTCGGGCCTGCTTGTCCTCCAAGCCCCTCGGGCCTGTGTGCTCAGGTGCTGCCTGACGCCGATACCCAGCATCTCCAGAGGTCGTCTCGCCCAGAAGCAGACCTGGCCCCTCAGCTGCCGTCTCTCCCTGTGAAGGCAGCGCCATGCCGCCCAGGTTCCCAGGCCAGGAGTTTCGGAGCCTCCCTGCTGCTCGCCTGGCACCAGTCCGTCAGCCCAGCCTCTCGCACACACGTGCCCTGCTCTCTCGTCTCTGGGAGCGCAGTTGGCGGCTAGCTCAGGCCACCATCCACTGCCATTCAGTGGCCCCTTTTTATTTTCTAATACAGATTTTTTTATTTTTTTTGGCCACGCAGCATGCTGGGTCTTAGTTCCCCAGCTAGACACTGAGCCTGGGTCCCGGCAGGGAAAGCACAGAGCCCCAGCCACTGGCCCCCAGGGATTCCCGGAAGCCACCTTCTGAGCAGTTCATTCCAGAGAGGGAGGTGGACACGTGAGCAGCCGTTATACCCTGTGCGTCAGATGCGGCGCTGTGGAAAGCCGCGTGAGGGGACGCGCTGAGCCCCACGGGGCGGGGAGGAGAGCGCTCTGAGCCCAGCTCCCCCTCATGGAACATGCCAAGAACGCCCACCACGTGCCCGACCTCACCTGACGCAGCCACAGAAGCGCCCCTGAGGCTGTTGCACGTGGCGTCCTTGGCTTGTGGGGGTGCTAACCATGTGATTAAACAGCAACAGCGAAGTGACCGGCACAGCCAGGCCTGGAAGTCAGCACCGCTTGTCTGGGGAGCACACTGTCCCCCTGGCGGCAGGGCTGCTGGGGCTGAGGAGGTGGGGCGGCAGCTATTCCCGGGGAGCCCCGAGTGCTGGCTGACCGGTGCTCCCTGGGGGTGGGGGGGTGTTTACGAAGCTTCCGCTGCACTCCGTCACGGCCTCGTTCACTGTGCGTTTGCTGTCTTCCAGTGCCCAGCCCTGCCACGGCAGCAATCCCCCGGACGCCCCTGAGCCCAAGTCCCATGAAAACCCCCCCTGCGGCCGCCGTCTCCCCCATACAGGTGCGTGCCTGTGGCTTTGTGTTTGCGTGTCTGTAGGAAGCATCACACTCTCAGTTTGGAAGGAGGGCCGCGGAAACTCCATACTCTCTCTATAGGGAGCTTTTCTCTTGGACTCTGTTAATCAGATTTTTAAAAGGCATGAAAATATAAATGAAAGCAAATAAAGGCACTAAGATATAATAAATTTCAAATAAGATGAAGTGTCTCTAAATAGTGGTTGCCAGCTGAGGTTTAATGCTCATGTCAATTTGTAAACTTTTGTAAAGATAAGTTAAAAAATCTCATCTCTCTACCTCGGAAAACAAACTAGTAATTATTAATAGAAACCACAGTCAGCACCATTTTAGCCCTTGTTTACGTAGCACAGGCTTCTCAAACATGATTGTGCACGAGAGTCGTGTGGAATTTTGAACACACAGACCCCCGGGTCTCCTCCCACTGAATAGGCATCCCTGGGAACAGGGTCCAAGATGAGGAGACGTGGCTCTTCAGGCCTCGCTGAGGCCGTGAGGGGTCGGGGCTGGGTGCCTCTGCACCACGGGCAGCTGGGAGGCCGGACCAGAGGCTGGAGGCAGTTCTGTTCAGACATCGTTGTAGGGCTGAGATCTGTGGTTGAGAAAAGGGCTGAGCCCTGCTGCGGCGTGGCGAGCAGGGAGGCTGCCTCTGGGGCAGCCAGGAGGGAGCACGAGGGCTGGGGTGGGGGCGCCCTGGGGCCGAGAGCCATGTGGACAGGCTGCAGCCCACAGGACTCCCCCAGGCCCTGGCCGAGGGCGTCTACACGAGCGGCACAGGGTGGGCCCAGCCAGCGGGGTGGGGCCCGCTCTGCAGGGAAGAGCGGCTCCCGGGGCTTCTCAGGGTTTGCGGGGGGGGGGCAGGGCTCGTTTGCCTCTGCCCCTCTCCCCGCCGTGGGAAGTCCTCTCTGAATCCTTGGAGTCTTCATTAGGGGCCCTCAAGGGCCACACCATGAAGTGGAGCTAAACAGCCCTGCCCTAGACGACCTTAGAAGCAAGGGGCCAAGGAGATCCCTCAGTCACGGGGCAGCGGGCTCTGAACTGCCCCCGTGATCCTGGCCTCTTCTGCCACGCTCGCCTCCCGGGGGCTGGGCTCGGTGACTTGCTTCTGATGAGCAGAGTGAGGCAGGGGGATAATCGGGGAGAGGACTGGGTCCTGTCTGGGGGCTCCTCTCTCTGTCTCCTCCGCGGTCCTGTGGAAATGGATGGTTTCCCGTGGTTTGTGTGGGAACTTGAAAGACCCTGAATATCCCAGGCCTCTGGGAGGGGGCCGGTGGGGGAGGAAGCAGGTTTGGAGGGCGTCCCCTCCGTGATGCCAGCACCTGAGTGACCACACAGTGCTGTCTGACGCCCTTTGTCCTGCGGTTTCAGAGACATTCCATCAGTGGACCGATCTCCACGTCCAAACCCCTGACAGCCCTCTCAGATAAGAGACCAAACTACGGGGAGATCCCTGTTCAAGGTACGGCTCGTGTCCCGCGTCTCCCTTCTGTTGTTAGTTTCCATCTGACTCTTTCCCTTTGCTCTTGACATTATTCCTGCCACCCTGGTATACGTCTGTGTCACAGCTTTACTAAGAACGTGTCCTGATTGCAGATCGGGGAGTAGTTACTAGGCAGACGTGTTGGAATGCGATGCTCCTGGTGTCAGCGTGGGCAACCGGAGTCCGCACGTTGCCAGGCCCTGTTCTCACAGTGCTGTATGGGGCGTGTGCAGTTAGCCCCACTTTATAAGTACGGACAGTGAGGCTTCAAGCAGTTGAATGTCTCAGGAACACAGGTTCATGGAGTCACCGAGCGGTGGAGCCGGGCAGCCTGGCTCCAGAGCCGCTGTGCTCCGGGGCACTTGTGAGAGAGCGGACTGAGAGCCAGGCCTCGGGCAGTGCCGTCGGCACGGGCTCTTTGTGGCGCCCACGTCGGGGGTCGGGTCCTTCTCCTCTCCGCTGCCTCTGTCGGGTGGGGCTGAGTGCCGTGGGGGGCCGTGTGGGGCGAGGCGGCTGTGGAGACACCTGGCAGGCCCCCGCCGGCCCTCTTGCCTCCTGGGCCCGCACAGGTGTGGGGGCGGGGGCGGTGGGGACCAGGGCAGGCTGCTGCCGCCTCCACTTCACCCGCTGGCGGACCCGAGGTCTCCCCTCCGCCCGGAAGGGCCTCCTGCCCAGGGAAGGTGTGTGGTGGTTTAAAGGGTCCCCTCCTGGCCCCCGGGTGGGTCTGGGATTGTGTGTGTGCTCCCAGGCCCCGGGGCTGACCTTGACGCTGCTGGTTGTGTGAGTCAGGGGTCATCTCGCTCAGGGCCTTCTCTTCCTCCCAGGCTCACAACCCCTGCGGTCAGCCTCGCCCCCTCCCCTGTCCCCTGAGCAGCCCTGGTCCACGGAGTCGGCGGCTGCGGGCTGCACCCGGTCGTGCTGAGCGCACGACCCCTCTCCTGTGTGTGGTCGCTCTGTAACTGCATCCGAAGGGCCTCTCCCCCTCAAGGCTGCCATACCAACTCATCTTGATCGGCTCACAGCAGCACGAGGTTTATGGGGAAACCTTGCTAGCACCAGCAGTGTTTATCAAACTTACCTGTTGGTGAGCTTTACCTGAATCACGCGATAAAATGTGGACCCCCGGGCCTCACCTCCCGTGTGCTGGCGTGGGCTGTCCAGGAGGGAGGCATGGACACTTCTTCCCACAAGCTCCCCAAGTGGCTTGTAGGGACGGACGAGCCTGGGGCACTGGACAGAGATCACCGTTGAGTCTCCCTGTGCCCTGGTTTTGTGGGTGGAAAGTGGGCGTATCAGGTCTGTGGACCAGGGTTACTGAGGGCCCAGGCTAGTGTGGTGAGTGTCTCAGGGCTTTTTCTGGCTCCCTTCTGTTTATCTCCTAGTAACTGTCGCGTGATGATGCCACCGGGCACAGGGGTCTGCGGTCCCCCTGCGAGAGCCGCCCTCACTCTCCACGTCTGTCTGCTCTGATGCCTTTACTGGGCTTGCTTGAAACTGCAAATACAGAGAGCAGGAAACACTTTTGGGTGACTTCTTACCCAAAATTTGATGATAGTGTAGCCTTTTATCTTAAATACTCACCAGGGAAAGAAACCACTTACAAAACTAAGAGCCAGCAGCTGGGTCTCGGTCCTCAGAAGCCACCGTGGCTCTCCAGGCCACCTGAGAGGGGAGGCCTGAGCGCGGCCGCAGCCGCTGTCCGGGCGTGACTCAGACGGCACAGTCTGCCCTTGGCAGGGTGAGAGCCCGAAGCTCGGAGGCGCCGCCTCTGTCCACTGTGCTGAAACTGGTGGTTTCTCCCGTGAAGAATGTTACAGAAGACGTAGCTGGTTTGTTCTTTTCTTCGTCATGCTTGTATGTCAGACACAGGAAGGTGTTTCAGGCCAGAGATCTTGGTATAAGTAGACTTCTGTTGGTACGGTTGGCAGTTGAATTCCGTGGTCTGGGCCGTAAGAGGCGGGCCTTTGTAGACTGCATGTGAGCTCGTGTTTGTAGCCTGAGCAGGTACGTGGATCCAGGTAGTTGGGAGGGTCTTTACTGCCCCCTTGCACAGTGATCTTTAAGGTCCACGGTCAGGTGGAGACGTTGGTTGGTCATGCAGATGGTTGGGGAGCGGGGTTGCCCAGGGTCGGCGTGGCCTGAGGGTCATGTTGGTGTCATCAGCTCAGACGTCCGAGAAAGCGGACTGGTCCAAGGATAGTCACCTGCAAGGAGAGTCTTGTGATCATCCCACTGAGTTGTGTTATTTGCAGACAGAGATGTAAACCTTTAAAAAATTAAGTATTTTGAAAAGACTGATTTATGGTAAGGGTATGTGTAACAAATGTCATACAAAGTTCAAAGGTTTCTCTAGAAAGCCGAGTCTTTTCAGTTAGAAGAAAAAGAAAAGTTATTGAAAAGTTTCACAGCAGTTTGCCTTCTCCAAAGGGTGGACCCAAGCCCGATTCTGGCCTCGCCGGAGCGGGGAACTTCGCAGGAGAGGTTGCGCCGAGAGAAACGCGCCCTGCTGTGTTTGCAGCCTCGTGTGCGTGCGTTCACTTCTGAAGGTGGTTCTTGCTGTCTGTCTTGATAAACCCTGTCTAGGCTCTCCTATTTTCTCCAGCATATTATCGTGAAACATTTCAAGCACGCAGAAAAGTAGACAGAAGTCACGTAGTTGGCTCTTCTCACTGGTGTTTCTTTTCTTTTGGCCCCGCCCTGCGGCATGCGGGGTCTTAGTTCCTGGGTCGGGAATCTAACGGGTGTCCTGGGGGCAGCGCAGAGTCCTACCCCTGGACCTCCAGGGAAGCCCTCGGCTCCTGGTTTTAAACCCGCTGCGCTGCCTGTAAGTTTGATGAGGGAAGCGGAGACAGCTGCCCTGCCAGCCTCAGGCGGGAGGACCAAGCAGCGGACCGTGCGCCTGCGTCGAGGGTGGGCGGGGGTCTCTGTGCGGAGCGCTCCCGCGGCAGCTGCGTGGCCCGCCCCGCGGCTCCCGCCGCCTCTCCACCTCGCACACCCACCGCTTCCCGGCTCCGCTCTCAGCACGCTCGCACCTCTCCCTGTCCCCAGCGTCTGCAGCGGCCCCGACCCCGGCCACCGTGGCCTCCTGCCACCAGGTCGTCGCCCTCTCGTCCGCTGGGTGCGGACAGAACTGAGTGTGTTCGCCGCTGTCCCCGCAACGCGCCGGCTGCCGGCTCCCGGCTCCGGCGGCCCTGGGCGTCTCCCGGCCTCTCAGTGCGGGGTGTGCCCCTCGCTTCCCTCCCACAGCCCTCCTGGCGCGTCTGCGCACAGGACCCTCCTCTCTCGCCTGCTTGTCCACGTGGTCAGCAGTCTGCGAGTCTGCCTTGCCACCGCCCGCGCCCGGGCCTCCCGCGGTCTGCCCGGCAGTCACCCGCGTGCGCCGCGCCCTGCCCCCTGCACCCCGCCCCCGGGACGGTCCCCGACGCCCCGCCCCAGGGCTGGGGCCCCGCCCCTCGGCCCCGCCCTCGCAGCCCTGCTGGTCCCGGCGTTTCCTGGCGCTGCTGAGCGCTGAGGAAGCCCCTCTCCTGCAGGTCGCCGCCCTGCTCGCCGCGGCGTGGCTCCCCGGGAGGCCTCTCCGGACTCCGGGCAGCTCTCAGCCCGCGCTGCTGCTTCCCTGTGCCCCTCGCACGCGCTTCTGCCTCGCGCCTCTGAGTTCCGCCGCAGACTCAGCTCCACGAGGGCGGGCTCCTGCCCGCTGCCCTCCTCGCTGCAGCCGCGCGTCGTGCCCAGTGGTTTCGGGTAGCGCACGGGTTACAGACGAGGCTGCCGAGAGCAGACCCGCTCACCGCAGCATCTGCGGTCTCCTGCCTGCCTCCTCGGCCGTGGCGCGCTGGCAGTTCGCGTGTGCTCTGACCCACGCGGCAGGGCGGAGGGTGTGTGCGCGGTGGGGGGCGCAGCCGCCGCCCTGGCCCGTGGGAAGGTGCCTCCTCAGAGGGGAGGTGCCAGTCCCTGCTGAGCTGAGACGACGTGGGTCCTTGGGCGCGTAGTGCGCCGGCGGCAGCGGCGGGCGGACGGGCTTCTGTGCGCTGCGCCCCCGTTGTGTGCCCGGGGGGCCCTCGCCCTGCGCCCACGTGCTTCTGAGGCCTGGTCTCACCCTCGTCTCCTGGGAGATGAAGCCTCTAGGACAGGACCTGTCTTGTAACTGTGAAGTGGGCATTTGGGCTCCATTTAAAATGCTGGCTCCTGTTTCCTGCGGCTTCCGTGCTCCCCCAGCTCTGCTGAGCCCATCTTTGTGCCCGATGTGCGCTTCTGTGAGGGCACGCGCAGCCACTCGGGGCTCAGGGTGTGTCGGTTCAGGACGAGGGAAGGGGTGGTGGCTCTGGGCTGGGTGGGCCTGTCTTCACGAGGCGTGAGTCCCGCTGCCCTGCCTCGTGTGGGCATGGCCTCACGTAGGTGCCTTCCACGCTCGGGAAGTACACGTCAGAGAGAGATGCTGTCCTGGAGAGACAGCTGACGCCCTGGTGGCTGAGAGGGAGAGTGTGAAGCGGGCGGGGTGCCCAGGCTATCTGTGCCGGTCGCTCGCTCCTTTCCCATCCAAATGTGTTGCGCTCAGAAGAGGTGAGCAGTCCTCACTGGCTCTACCTGGCACGTGTCCCAGGCACACGCAGCACGTCCGGCCCTCCTGTGCCTGTCCTCCCAGCCTGACTGCAGCGGCGCCGGGCACGGAGGCGAGCTGGCCTGGGTCTGGGGCGCCCACTGTGGGAAGCAGGTGCCAGGGAGAGGGTGTTGGAGCTTGGCCTCAGGGTGGTGAGATGGCTGGGCCAGGGGCCCTGCTGCCCCGAGGCTGGGGACTCCAGAGTCCCCCGACCCCGCCTGGTGTAGTGAAGGGGGGGACAGCACGGTGGGGGGGGACTGCTTCTGTCCTCCTGGGGTCCTTGCTGCCCCCAGACTGAAGCCCACACAGCAGCCAGGGAGGCTGTCGTCCACCAGCCGCACCGCCCCCAGAGCCGTCCCCCGTGGCCCTCTCTGCTCTCCACCAGCCCCAGGTTCAGCGGCTGGGACTGTGGCCCCTGACCTTTGCGGTGTGTCCTGGACTGAGTGCTGCTCCCCAGCGTGTTCTCCAGCAGCATAGCCGGCCGACAGGGTCTCGTCAGAACGCTGCTGAAGGCCTCCGGTCGCCCTGCGTCGTGGTGGGTGGCCTCTCCCTCTGGCTTGATGGCCCTGAGTCGTCCTGCTCCCGAGTCCGTCCTGACTCGCCTCTGGCTGTGGGCTCATGTGCCCCCGCCACACAGCCGTGCACTGTGGGCTCACAGCAGCGTGCGGACCTAGTGCCTTTAGACCTTGCTGCTGCAGACGGTCTTGGGCTTCTGGCTGAACTGCATCAGACGGAAGTAGCTCTCAGTGGTTTGGAAGCGTTTGTCTGCACTGAACATCTCATCCCTGGAAATACAAGTGAATGAAATGGCCCTTGTCGGCAGGCGGTGTTTGTGTTGGGGACTCTGGGAGCCACTGAGGGGCCTGGGCGGGAAGGAGGGAGCAGCCTCTGGGGCGAGAGGAGAGCTTCCTGCTCCCTGTGGCCTTGAAGTTCGGGGTTGGGTCTCCTCACTGTGGCCCTTCCCACCCTGTGCAGAGCATCTGCTGAGAACGTCCTCGACCAGCCGACCTGCTTCCCTGCCGAGAGTGCCTGCCATGGAGAGCGCAAAGACCGTCTCAGGTACTGCCCTTCGTCTGAGACTGCCTGTAGAGGTGCATCTGGAAGGTCTGCTGATGGAGTTGAGCTCCTTCTCTTTAGGCTCGTTTACCCTTACCTGCCTCTTTAATTGACTGTTTTTCACTCTGAATTTCCCCATTGTATCTTACAGATTTCATAGAAATCATATTTCATGGCCCTGATTTGAAAAATAAAAAGAGCTAGATAGTTTCATTCACTTAACAAATGTGGGATCTGCCCAACCCAGTGATCAAACCCAGGTCTCCTGCACTGCGGGCAGATTCTTCACCAGCTGAGCCACCAGGGAAGCCTGTAGTCGTGGAAGGTCGGGATACTCACCGCAGGCTGTGCTGTGACTGTTCTGGAGGTTGTTTCCGAGCACACCAGAGATCCTCTGAAGCCGGGCGTCTGCGGTGTGACGGGCCGTGTGGCGGTGCTGGGTCTGATAGGCACATGCTGGTTCCCTTGAGCTAACAGTTCATTTTCGTCAGCGTCCTTGGTATTTTCCTCTTGTGGCTTTTTTTTAACCCTCAATAGCTCAACTAGAAGCTGGACCAGCAAAGGAGAGGTTTCTTAACCCTGCTTCCTGTGGGCACCATCCCACTTGGATGTGAATTTCAGTTAGTACAGTTTTTGGATACCTTAGCTGAGTGGGAAGTCCAACCAAAGTCTCTCCTGCAAAGCCAAGGTCCAGAGCCTTTTCCTATAACAGGGTTCTTCCCATTCTTTCTTAGTCTATTTCTTGTGCTTTATATAAAATTATGAAGGTTTCTCATCCAGTTTCCTAGCACAGTGCTTGAAAGAAACTGCAGATTTATACAGAGATTTGACAGTGGAAGAAAAAGGCAGAATGATTATAAAACTATGTCGGACGCGCAAGTGCATCCTTTTCCTAAGACCTTGTAGAAAGCGCGTCTCGCCAGGCCTTGGAGCACATCACCGCGCCGACGCAGAGGCATCGGCCCTCCACCGCCAGGAGGTGCTAGCCGGCCGGGGTGGGGCGGGGGGTGACGGGCGCCGGCAGGCCTGCGTCCCAGCCAGCCCGGGCTGGCGCCGCAGCGCTCCCACGCCAGCGCCTGCTGAGGAGGCCTGGCCGGGGTCAGGGCCTGGCCTCGTGTCTCACGGCTCGCGTGCGCAGCCCGGTGCTGTGAGCACCCGCTGGTCCCCTGCGCCTCGTGGACGGAAAGCCGCCTGCCCTGTGGCCCCGTTGTCGGGCTGCTTCCACCTCCAGTTCTCAGGGCTCTCTACGGCCAACACGGCGCGTGCCTGACTCGGCTGGACTCTGCAAGTAGGACTTGGCTGACGCTCCTTACTTCTCGGTAGTTGACTGGACACAACATCCTCTGCTGCTCCGTCTCACTGATTCCTGTTTTTCTGAACTTTGGCTTGACCCCAGATCACGCGAGGCCCCTGCCTTTCCTTTCCGTCGCCTCGGTGCGTTTGGCCAAGTGCAGGGGGTTTCGTCGCTTGTAGTTGAGAGCAGGTGTTGCTTTGGTTGGGTCGTGTTTGTGACTGAACCAGGTTTGGTGGCACTCACTGCGGGCCAAGTGTGTGCTAGGATGCGGGCTTCTCTGCACACTTCACCAGCTGTCCCTTTTCTACAGTTTTTTTGAAGTGAAAAAATAAAATCCTTTCACATTATCAGTCAGATAAAGACAATATTAGTTTTTCCTCCTGCGTGGCAGTTTCTGGCCTTCCCCTGTGGCTCAGAAGGTAAAGAGCCTGCAATGTGGGTAGGACCCGAGTCTGATCCCTGGATCAGGGAATGGCAGCCCGCTCCAGTATTCTTGCCTGGAGAATGCCAGGACAGAGGAGCCTGGCGGGCTGCAGTCCCTGGGGTCACAGAGTCAGACACCACGGAGCGAGTAACGCACACACGTGGTTTCTGCTCTGTGGAGGGCCTGCTGAATGAGAGTCTTGAGCTCAGTTTAAACTGCTTCTGCTCTGACCTGCAGTGTCCAGACGAAGCAGCGAGGAGATGAAGCGTGACGTATCTGCTCCTGAGGGTGCGTCGCCCGCCGCGCTCATGGCCATGGGGGCCACCTCGCCGCAGCTGTCGCTCTCCTCCTCGCCCACGGCCTCTGTGACCCCCACCGCCCGGAGCCGCATCAGGTAGGGGGCGCGTCCCGCGGGGGCGCTGCCCTCGGGCCGTCCCAGGCCTTTTGAGAGTGAATACTCTGGTTGTGAAATAACGGGGTTCGAGCCCTGGTGTGTGTTTTCTCTTTGTGGGTTAAGTGTTTTCTGATCCACTCTTCTATGCCCAGAGTGGAGAAAGATGATAAAAAGTACAAAAATAAAACAAAGTTACAGAGAGAATTATTTCCCCCAAGCAGCTGGTGGTGTGTTTGTTTTTTGTGGGTTTCTCTTTTTTTTTTTTTCTTTCCGGTTTTGCTTTTTTAAAGTAGTGAACAGCTGAGTACAAAAGTGAGTTTAGTGATACTGGAACACCGGCTGTGAGTGGAGAGCAAGGAGGCTGGAGGCGGGGACCTCAGGCAGCTGAGGGCCGAGGGTCGGGAGGAGGGCGGGCCCTGGCAGCCCCGAGGCTCAGTGCATGCGCAGGCGGAACTCGAAGGGGGCGGCAGTGGTTCCGGACCTTTCCTGTTTATTGACCTACGGGTCTGGATAAAAGTGGACTATTTTGGCTCAGACTCAGATTATACACTCAGGTTTAGCGCCCTGCCTCTCGGGGACCGACCTCTTAGGAGAGCGGCCCCGGGCGCGGTGAGCAGCAGCGGCCCCCACCTCTCTGGCCGAGCGAGGCGAGCGCTCGCCTGGGCTGTGTCTAGCGCCCCAGGCGGGGGCGCCCCCTGTTCCTGGCCCCTCTGCGAGAAGCTCTGCGCCTGCCCAGGACCGCTCCTGGCCTTGGCTTCCTTGCCTGACAGTAGTCAGAGGAGACGCCCCCTCACCCTCGGAGGCTCGCTTCTGCAGCTTCTCGTGCCCACGGGCTGCACTGGGCGTTACTGCTGTTCTAGGCTGTCTCGGTAGCAGAACGGCTGTGTGAGCCAGACAGCCTCTCACGGTGGTTGTGACGGTTCCTTTTGTTTTCCTCTTGGCTTGCTCTTTTGTTTTGTTCACATCTCACCTTTATCTTCATTCTCGTTTCCTATGTACGGTGCTGTTGTGACAAACCTCTGAGCCCTTTCAGCTAGGACAGGAATATGGAGAGCCAGCACATGCATAAAGTGTGCTTTGAGACAGGGGTCTGACTGCAGGTTGGAATACTTTTGTATTTTACTTTTGGTTCTAAAATAAACAAAAATTGGTGCTATTTCAACACACCTCTCAACTGGAAAAGCTTCGTTCCTCATGCGTGCTCTGATGTCCTGTCACCCTTTGTAGGGTGAGTACAGACAGGAGGGTCCTGCGCCGCCTGTGACATCTAGGACACGGGCTGGACCGTTGGCTCTGCGGTTGTGGGGCTGGAATCTGCTCTACTTGCACAGTCATCGCTGGAAATCAAACCAGCTGTGCAGAGGGCTCTGCGTTCTGTCCTGCCCCTGGAGTGGTCCCTGGAAGGAAGGATTGGTGCTGGACCGGTTGGGTTCGGGTCTCCCTTGCTCCACGGCCACGCCGGCCACAGTCTCTTCAGACTCAGTGTCGGGTCTGGGGCAGGATATCTGCCCCCAAGCAGGTGACAGTGCCCTGAAGTGCCCCACATAGAATCTTCGGGGATGACCCCTGGGTAGCTGTTGCGCCCTCCCCCAGCTTCAGTGTGTGTCTGTCCCGTACGGCACGGTGATGTTCCTTGAGGGGCGGGCCCGTGCCTCCTGCCGCCCAGCACCTGCACGTGGCCTGACGTGGTCGAGCCTCACAAGGGGGTGCCGAGTGAGTGAGTGTACAGAAAAACTCTGTTTTTATGCAAGGGAAAATGCTGATTCCTTGCAGTCAATAAAGAATGTGCAACTCAGCAGTCAAGACTTTGAGGCGTCTGTGGGTGGGGTTCTGCTTGCTGCTCTTTTGTCCTCTCTGCTTCCCCAGTTGTGTGCTCTCTAAAGGCAGGAGTGATCCTTCGGGTTAGCCCTGTCCTTTGTGATTATAGTCAGTGCTTTAAAAAGAAGGTGAAGTGACCGAGGACGTAGACGTTGCGTGAGATGAAACCTAACGGCGAGGAAGGCGGAGGCTGCCGGCGCGGCCACTGCGCTCCAAGCGTCCTGGGCCACGTCGTGCCAGCCCTGCGCACGGCGTCCCTGTGGGTGCTGGCAGGGCCTCCCTTCAGGCGGCTGAGCCCCAACAGTGGTGGGTCTGTGGGACCCGTCAAGGTTGGCAGGAGTCAGACGCGTGCAGATGCCTCTGGCCGCTGCCTGCCTCCCAGGAGCATCTGCTCTGTTGAGGCGCTCTGTTCTGTTTTGTTGGCTTTCCGGGTTGAAAGGGCGCTCTGATAAGGAACACGAGTTGAAATGTTTCTTCTCTCCACTTCCCAGGGAAGAAAGGAAGGATCCTCTGTCCGCCTTGGCGAGAGAATATGGGGGGTCCAAGAGGAACGCCTTGCTGAAGTGGTGTCAGAAGAAAACCGAGGGCTATCAGGTAACCGTGTCCTTCCGTCCAGGGGAGCCACACCTAAGTCCTGATTGAGTGCTCTGTGGAGGCCTCACTGGACTGAGAGTGAAAATATATCTTTCTTTAAATGAAGCTGTTGCTGATCCCGCTTACAGTTCTCACTCTGCTGAGCTGTGTCTCTGAGCGTTTCCCCTTCCCCTGTGGGGGCTCTGCGCCTGGGTCAGCTCTCAGCCGGGCCCTTCTGCAGCCTGCCCCCCTGGCCCTCTGTCAGCCTCTCTCTGGTATTATTAGCCTATCTGTAGCAGCTGAAGTATGACTGGTTTGTGACGCATTAGTTTCAGGCGGGCAGCAGGGTGACCCAGGGACTCGTGCGGCTCTTGTCCATCACAGGCCCCTACCTGGCGCTGCGCGTGGCTCCCCTCGCTGGGCAGCAGGGCCTTGCTGTCCCTCTGGCTTATACACAGTAGCTTGCGTCTGCTGATCCCACGGTCCTTTCATCCCCTCCACCACTGTCCTCTGTGCTGACCATAAGTTTGTTTTCTACGTCTGTTAGTCTGCTTCTGTTTCGTAAATAAGCTCATTTGTACCATTTTTTTAGATTCCACCCATAGTGATAGCATATATGTGTCTTTCTCTGGCTTTCTTCACTTAATACGACAATCTCTGTGTCCGTCCACGTTGCTACAAATAACATCATTTCATTCTTTTTTGTGGCTGAGTAGTAGTCCGACATGTATTTATACCCTGCGTCTTCATCCATTCATCTGTCCTTGGGCGTTGAGGTTTCTTCCGAGACATTATGCTGAACTCAGGAGTACAAATCTTAGATGATTCCCCTTATATGAAGTCCCTGAAATCGATTCATGGTGACTGAAAGTAGAGTGGTGGTTGCCAGGGGCCTGGTGTCACGGCAGTCATTGTTTAAAGAGCAGAGTTTCCGTCATGCATGAAGAACGTTCTAGAAATGGACACTGGTGATGGTTGTACAACAGTGTGAATGAATGTACTCAACGGCACTAGACTGTCCGCTTATAAAACAGTCGTTCAGCAGAAGAAGCAGAGCGGTGAATGACTGGGGTACAGCCTGACAGGAAAGCCTAGCCACGGACACGGGACCCAGACCACATTCGGCACTCATTAACTGTGTGCTGATCAGGCTGTGAGACGTCTCGCACAGACTGCCCATCAGCAGCAAAATTCACTCTCTTCTCAGGGGCCCGTGGGACAGTCAGGGTAGGCTGTGTGCTGAGCAGTAAAACAAATGTTGATAAATTTTAAAACGTTGAGATTATACAAAGTATCTTTCCTGATCACAGTTGAATGAAGTTAGAAATTAATAGCAGAAGAAATATTCACGACACGA
This sequence comes from Oryx dammah, assembly GCF_014754425.2. Classification (NCBI taxonomy): domain Eukaryota; kingdom Metazoa; phylum Chordata; class Mammalia; order Artiodactyla; family Bovidae; genus Oryx; species Oryx dammah. Next base: position 70,463,973 of record NW_024070196.1, on the reverse strand, counting down.
CGTAACAAAACTGTGGGAGGTGCTGAAAAGAAGCTCCTGGGGAATTTCCGGCTGAACACCGACCTCTAGAAGGAAGAAAAATCTCAAATCAGGGCTCTAACCTTTGACCTGAAGAGAGTAGAAAAGGAAGAATAAACTCAGCCTCAAGCAGTCAGAGGAAGGGAATAATAAAGATTAGAGCAGAAATAACAAGTAGGATCAGCAGAGGAGATAATTGACACCAGCAGTTGCTTCTTCGACAAGATCAGCACATATACAGACCTTTGCCTAGACGGACAAAGAAAAAGAGGAGGCTGAAGTTACTAGAATCTGGAATAAAAGCAGGACTTTGCCAAATGACCTTATAGAAATGAAAAGCGTTAAAGGGAATACTCAACGAATTCCTTAACCTCGATGATTCTGATTCCTTGCAATGTACAAGCTATAAAAAGCCGACTCAAGAAGAAAGAAATCCTCAACAGACCGATCGCGACTAAAGAAACAGAATCAGTAACGAAAACAATTTCAACAAAGAAAAGCCCAGGGCCACATGGCTTTCCTGGTAGATTTTACCGAACGTTTACGAAGAATCAACAGCCGACTTTGTCAGACTCTTCCAAAAATAGAATGGAGAACATGTCCTCGTTCATTCTGTGAGGCCAGTATTACCGTGATTAACAAAGCCAGAAAAAGACATCACAAGTAATGAAAACTGGAGACCAATATTTCTTATGCAGAAATCCTTAATGAAATACTGACAGAATCCAGCAGCAGATAGCAGGACTTGTGTGCCGTGACTGAGCTTGATTTATCCCAGGAATGCAAAGCTGGCTCAACACAGGAAAAGTAAAAGGAACTCACCCTGTCATGGAATAAAAGGGAAAACCCATTCATGATGAAAACACCAAGCCAGTTCTAGAAGGGTGCTGTCTCCAGCTGCCCAAGGGAGACACCGTTGTATACACACACTCGCCTACTGGTGAGCCTGAGCAGGAAGGGCGCCTCCTCACCGTCTCTACTCGAGGTTGACTGTGGGGTGTGAGGAAGGGAGAAAAGGCATTGGAAAGGAAGAGGCAAAACTGTGTGTGTGCAGGGGACCTGAATGCCACCTAGCAGGCCGCTAGGAGTCACAGAAAAGCTGGTGGAGCCAGTGAACAGATTCCGCAGTTACAGGATACACTTCAGTCGCTCAGCCGTGTCTGACTGTGACCCCACGGACCGCAGCTCGCCAGGCCTCCCTGTCCATCACCAGCTCCCACAGTTCACTCAAGCTCACATCTGTTGAGTCGGTGATGCCATGCAGCCATCTCATCTTCTGCCGTCCCCTTCTCCTCCCGCCTTCAATCTTCCCCAGCCTCAGGGTCTTTTCAAATGAGTCAGTTCTTCACGTTAGGTGGTCCAAGTATTGGAGTTTCAGCTTCAGCATCAGTCCTTCCAGTGAATGTTGAAGACTGACTTCCTTTAGGAATGACTGGTTTGATGACCTTGCACGCATATAAAAATTACCTGCGTTCCTCTATACTAGCCGTGAAAACTGAAAATGAACTTCAGAATTTCCATTTATCATGCTGCTGCTGCTGCTAAGTCTCTTCAGTTGTGTCCGACTCTGTGCGACCCCAGAGACGGCAGCCCACCAGGCTCCCCCGTCCCTGGGATTCTCCAGGCAGGAACACTGGAATGGGTTGCCATTTCCTTCTCCAGTGCATGAAAGTGAAAAGTGAAAGTGAAGTCGCTCAGTCGTGTCCAACCCTCAGCAACCCCATGGACTGCAGCCTTCCAGGCTCCTCCGTCCATGGGATTTTCCAGGCAAGAGCACTGGAGTGGGGTGCCATTGCCTTCTCCAGTAGTAGCATCGTGAAGACTAACATACCTGGGGGACTGCCCTAGTGGTCCAGTGGCTAAGGCTCTGCACTCCCACTGCACGGGACACAGGTTTGGTCACTGGCCAGGGAACTAAGGTCCCACATGCCTCTGGAGAAGACCGTGGCTCAGAAGGCCACTCATGGCCCAGTGTGCACCGCAGTGCTGTGTACAACTGCCGAGACATGGAGGCAGCCTAGACGCCCATCAGCAGGTGAGTGGGTGAGGAAGATGTAGTGTGTGTATACAACGGTGCTACCAGCCGTTAAAACCAATGAAATAATGCCATTTGCAGCAACTTGGATGGACCTGGGGATTATCATACTTAGTAAGTCAGAAAAAGACAAATATGGCATCGCTTATACGCGGAATCTCACACAATAACACAGTGAACTCGCTACAAGACAGGAATGGACTCAGAGAAGGCGCTGTTGGCCACCAGGGGGCGGGGGTCTGGGGCAGCACCCACCCACAGTAGACGAGCAACAGAGCCCTGCTTCCTGTGCAGCAGACTCCGTGCAACACTGGCCGTCGGGTGGAAAAGAATTTGAAGAAGAATGTCTACACCTGTGTATGTGTAATTGAGTCACTTTGCTGTACACCTGAAATTAACACATATAAAATGAAAATCTTAAAAAACAGTAAAATACTTCCAAGTAAATTAACCAAGGGGGCACAAGGTTTGTTTGCTGGAAATGACAAAGCACCGTGAAGGAAACTGAAACCTAAGCGAATGGCAAGATCCTTTCTTCAATGGATCGCAAGGTGTACTCCATGAGACGACACGGGTGAATCTCGGGAACATCGTGCTAAGCGAGAGAGAAGTCAGTCCTGCACCCTGGCAGCAGGCCGGGCCGCGGGAACGCCAGCACCCCGGCTCCCAGCTGGATCTCGGACCAAGAGCTTGAGCATAAGTCCACACTGCCCAGCCTCTGAAGTCTTTTCCTTTCTATCGATCTTTATCGAGCTCCACTTCCCGTGAGCTGCGCCTCACCCACTTACAGTTGTGCCTTGTGTGCGGAGCTGTGCGCCCATCACCGCAGGCGCTTTCACGGCATTTCCATCAGGCTGAACGGAGGTCTCGAGCCCGTCCGCAGCCACTGCCCGCTTGGCGCGGGCCCCGCGGGTCTGCCTGCGGCCTCTGTCGGCGTGCCCCGGGTGGGTCGTGGCGCTGCAGCTGGGCAGCGCGTGGGCCTCTGTGCCTGCCGCTCTCCCCGGGGGCCACGCTTCCGTGGTTCGCCCGTGGCGTGTGAGCCTCCGTGGGCCACTCCTGAGGCTGCCCGGCCGCCCTGTGTTGCGGCCTGTGCACCACCTGCGGTCGTCCCATCCATCTCCTGCTGACGGCGTTTGGTTGTTGTGGGCGTTACATATCACGCTGAGGCTTTGCGTGGACATGAGTGATGTTCTCATCCTCCTGTCCAGCTTCTTGGCTGCTGAAACTGTTTGAAATTGCCATCTGGTTATTTCTCTGTCAGCTGCTTCCCCTCTGCCATTTGGTTAAAGCCCCAAATCCTTGGTGTGGAGAGCAAGGCCTCTGGTGGTTGACCTGGCCTATGTGTCGTCTGGTCGGCTCCTCCACCGCCTCACCTCAGCCCCTGAACCCCCCACCCTCTCATGGCGCCCCCTCCGTCTGGGGAGCACCCGCCCCTGCAGCTTCAAAGGCAGCATCTGTGCGCCCTTGCTTCTGCCCTGCCCCGCCCCACGAGGGGTCATCCCTATGGGGCCCCCCTGCCAGCACCCCTGGCGCTCATGCTTCCTTGTCTCATTGATCCAGTCCAGGCCGGGTGCTTCTCTGCATTTCAGGGCATGTTTGGGGGGGCTCTATAGTTCCTTTTCCCCGTGTTAAAAGAACCCTGCCTGCCAAGTCCTGAGGGCACTGAAGTGCCAGTGTGTGTGTCTCCTTTTCCAGACTGTGAGCTCCTTAGAAGGGCCTGTCCGTGCCTCCCAGCGTCCAGCGGAAGGCCCTGCACACAGCAGAGTTCAGTGGCTGTCTGAACTATATCGAATGTCATGGGAGACGTTGGAGGTTCATTTTTAGAGTAGCAGTTCTCAAGCTTGTCTGTAAAATCCTGTGAAGACTATGGGGAGAGCGCAGATTCCTGAGAACCAACCCTCAACATTAATAATTCAAGAGGTGCTTAGTGAGACTCTGAAATCTGCATTTCTGTAGGCATTGAGCTTGATCCGTAGACCATGTTGTAATAGTCACACATAGACTAGTGATAAAGACCTTGGACTTGAGGGTCAGGTAAAGTTTGCCTGTTAGCTCTGCCTGTTACTTTGTGACCTTTTGCAAATTACTTAGCCTCTCTGAGCCTCCATTTTCCTCCTAAACTCCATTCCTGTAAAATGGAGGCTTAAGTGAGGAAGTGTACACATTCTAGCATTTGCTGCATGTTTAATAGATTTAAAGTATTATTTTTCTGTTACTTTGTGTCATCTTGTAACACGAGCTTTAAATTTTTCTAGACCATTACATAAATGGACTGATTTAAGATAATTAGAAAGTGCCTCCCCCTAGATTACAGAGCTTTGTCATATATTAAGTTGTTTAAAATTTTAAGTAACCAAGTTAATTGAGATCATTCAAGCATTAAATCAGTGATTTAACTAATGGCTCTTGCTTCCTTCTCACTTAAATTCTCTGATTCTGTGATTTTAAGGTACATTGCCTTAGATTTAAAAAAAAAGCAAATCACTTTGTTAAAATCCTCCATTAATAATTTTAATTTTTTTTCATTTCCTGCGTACTCAAAATGCAAGAGGAAATACAGTGCAAAGCAAAATGGGTCACTGTACATAAAGTAAAGCTCTTTCTACACTGGACGTCTTTCCCTCGCTTCCTGTGCAGACTTCTGCAGTGGTGTCCACATACGGCTTTTCTCTTTGTCTGGCTTTCGTTTCCTGTGAAACTAATATCTGTTTTGCTGTTTAAAAACAAGGTAGGATGCTGGTGGTTTTATTTTCAAGGTCTGTGAGTTAAAATTGGATATAATTTTCTATGCATAATCTTTTTAAGCTGAGAGATGTAGCTGATAGAGCTCCTGATTTGTTGAGAGCCATGTCGGACGTGCCAGAGCCCTTTCCTTATCTGACCGTAGGTACTAATGAGCATCCCCTCCCTGACGCCCGCCGCGTGAGACCCACCCTGCGGTGGCCGGGTCCCGCAGTCGGCAGCAGCGGGGCTGATACGTGACCGGCAGCACACACTCCCCCTCAGGTCCCGACCGGCCTGTGAGCGGGCCTGCTGCCCGACGTGGGCGCTGGCCAGTTAGCGGGGGCAGCCTCCCCAGCCGACACTTAGCTCGCCTTCCGCTCACCCTCCTGAGAGGCGTCCTGCAGTGACCGTGCTCGTCGCTGTAATTTCATTAACTGTCCATTACACTGCCAGCCCTTGTGAGTTTGCCTTTTATCTAACACATTCTCCTCTGGTAAACTACTCCCTGCCACCAGCTGTTGACTGAAGTCTTTAAATATGGGAATATCAGCATTGGCGGGGGGCTTGCTGTCACGTTTGCAGACGCGGGCCTGAGCCCCCCCACCCCCACCCCCAGGGACTGGGATAAATGACTGCCTGAAGGTGCTTCTGAACCATTGCTTTACAGATTCTTTTCTTTTTCTATACTAGTCAGCACCTCAGCTTGTAGACAGTTGTGTTTTAAAGCTAATTTAAGGCCACAGTTAATTCCTTAGTGCGCACGGAGAGAGGCAGTTACCCCCCGCCCTCCACCATCGCCCGGGCGCTCTGCTGCTGGGAGCCGGCGGTCCCAGGGCTCTGTGTCTCTTCAGGGGCTGACGGTGTGAGCTGACCGCAGCAGAGGAGCCAGGCGCCGGGGACAGCTGCCCTTGCGGTGTGCTCCCTTCGGTCTACAGTTTACGTTTAACAGCTTCACGTTTAACAGCTTCTCTCGGCACCATTGTCGTCTGGTTCCTGGAAAACCTAATTGAACAGAATGAAGGAGTGGCTACAGGGTAATTGAAGAGAGCTTTACTTTGAAATCTCATTGTTTTCTGATAAAATGCCAGGCCTGGAGATGGATTAGTTAATCCAAAGGATAATGAAATCACTTAATCTACTACAGAATAGTTTTAATAAATGAGCAGAACCTTTTAGTACTGCCCGAGGTAAGTTAATCTCAAACAGTAAGGATACACAGTTTTATTGAAGGATTTGCTCATTAGCGCTTGGACCGAAGAAAGAAAGACACTGCATTTTTGAATGGAGGTTAGCAGAATCAGAATTGATGGACTCGAAGGGTTTACCAGGGATGAGTGCTATGCTTTACTTGCCTTCTAGCACTATTTCCCAATATAAAATTATCAGATACATACTAAGCCCTGTGCCAAGTCGTGTGCTGGGCATTGAAACAGGAATCAAGAAACAGAAAGGCAGTCCCCGTCTCAGGAAGCTTGTGAGCTACAAGTCAGTAATTAGAGTTCCGTGTGGACTTCTGTGTGTTACTGACAGATTCTCAGATCAGACTCTGCTAAGAACTTCTATTCTGTGCAAAAGACCAATGTTATTTAAACGTAAAATACAAATGTGTGCTAGTTTCCAAGCACTTAAGGATTTTCCAGAGAGCTCTGTGTTATCGATTTCTAACTTAATTGCATTGTGGTCAAAGAACGCACTCTCTGTAACTTGAGTCGCTCTCAGATTTTTCGAGACTCATTTTGTGGCCCAGGACATGGTGTGTAGTTTTTAAAGGCTGTTCTGCTGCTGTCGGAGGCCAGTTAGAGCCGGTGGTTGAGTGCCATCCGCGTCCTCTGGCTCGGTCAGCTGCTGAGTGAGGGGCGGGGAGTCTCGGCTAGAGCTTGCGGGCTCTCCGTGTCTCCGTGCAGGGCTGAGGGTGTTTGCTCTGTGTGTGCTGAGACCGTTACTTGCTGCATAGATGTTGAGGATGGAGGAACTCCGCTCTGTCGTGAAGCGACCTTCATCCCTGCCGCGTCTCTTTGCGCTGAAGTCCTCTCTAGCCGACAGCCCCAGCCCGGCTCTCTTTGGACTGCGCTTAGTGCGGTGTTTGTCTTTCTAGAGTGTTTCCGATAGGGAGCGCAGAACCAAGTCTTGCCTTGTCACTATGTTAAGTTATTTTCCTGACGGTCGATCTAGAGATTACAAAATGCATCTTGCCACCGCTTACCTAAGGGTTTTCTGACTCAGCTTGGTAAACTGTTGCAGGCTTGCTGCAGCGCGGCCCCTGAGCCTCTTTCTTTGTCCTCCGTTGTCCTGGGTGTTAGATTTGTGTCGTCCGCCCAGCAGTGTGGCGCTGCAGTTAACTCCTGTGTGCAGTGACGCTTTTAAAAAGCCTGAGAGAAGAAAGTAATGAAGGCGACTTCTGGCGGGGTGGCTGCCTGCTTTCTGTTCTTCCCTGACATTTTAGTCCCTTTTCCTGAATAATCATCTTAATTTATTTCCTTAATTTATTTCCTGGAGGTCAGTCAGCTCTCCAGAGCCCTGAAGTGGTTATTTTTGACCGGTGTTGTTTTTCAGGAGAGGGTTTGTCAGCCCCTGCCTCACCACAGGGAAGCTTTCCCAGCGTGCTTCCTTTTGGGTTCTTCTTTATTCCCAACTGTTTTTCACTAAGCAGCAGCAGATTCTCCCAGAATTGTATGTCCCTGTGGATTGAGGACAGTCAGCAGAGTGAGAACGAATGGACAGATAAAAATAGCCAGGCCTTCCTGACTTCCTTTGAAGCAGTATACAATCAGTAGGCAAAGTAGGAAAAGGAAGTTCCTTGGCGGCTGCTGCGTTCACTGGGAGCAAGCTGGTGTCAGCCCGCACAGCCCCCAGGCCCTGTTTGTGCCCCCCTGGTTCTGTACAGAGACACCCCCTCCAGGCTCTACTCCACAGCTGGGAGCTGCAAAGACAGCTCTCCTGCTCCAGAGGCTGGCCCCAGAGGCCCAGGTCCCCTGTGGTGTGTGTTGGTCACCCCATGCTGGGGGGCGATGGGGGAGGGGAGGGGGGGCAGGGAGGGAGAGGCGCGCCCCTTCCCACGCCTGCCCTTGCTCTAGGAGGCCCTGGGTCCCTGGGAGACGCTGCGAGCGCCCCTGCGCTCCCCTCTGTCCTAGCCTCATCTCCAGTGACTCAGGGCGGGAGGCTGGGGCTTCTCAGTCGAGAGGCTCCTGAGCCAGGCTCAGCGTTGGCTGAGTTTCCTCTGCTATATCTGGGGGCTTATGTCACAGGAATGGCTTCCCAGAGGTGAAAATCCAAAAGGTGCAGGCTGCAGATAAGGGTTTGATCTGAATCAAATTGAGGTTGGAAGTCTGAACTTTTTTTATTGTACATTGTCAGTTTGCTTGGAAACTGGGTTCCCATACGGAAAGCTCTCATTGTTTGTAAATATCACCGTGCCCCAGGGTTTAAAATGCTTGAACAAAGGGAAGCCAGTGGCCAGATTTGTGGTCCCACCCGTTCTTTATGTGGACTCACACATACTCACAAGCTCCCGCCAGTGAAGCGGTGCAAACTGCTGGTCTGACCGTCCTGGCCTGGTGACTCGCCGTCTTCGTCCGGAGCGGCGGCTGGGCCGGGGGCTCACGCGGCCCCAGCAGGCTCTGTGGCCCCGGGCTCGGCTCCGCGCGGCGGCCGCGGTGGGCGCGTGGGCTGCCGCCTCTGTCCAGGGGCACTCTGCATGCCAAGCACAGCAGCTGGAGACCAAGTTTTCCCAGAACCGCCACGTACCTCCGGCGCTCTGTTGTTTAACCGTGGTTTGACGGCAGCTGCTAACGTGTTTCCGGAAATGTCGGGGCTCTAATTGTTGAATTAATTGCTTAGTCAGCATTTGGATAAATCAGCTTGGCCGTCGTCTTAGTGTGAGGCAGGTGGCAGCGCCCAGCCAGATCCCTCACGACACAGTTAGGGTTTCCCGCACCCTGAGCGGGCCGGGGAGCCTCTGCAGCCCCGGTGGAGCCCCAGTTCCCGCTTCCCTAACCAGGCGTGGCCTCTCAGGAGGGGTTACTGTCCCCCGGCCAGGCAGAGCCTCTCAGACGCGCCTGCTGAGGCTCCTCCGGCAGGAGGGGTCCACGGGGTCTTCGACTCCAGGACTCAGGGTTCCGCCCCTCGGCTTTCCTCCTCTCTTCCCGTGGAACTCCGCGAAGACAGAGCAGCCGCTGGGGGTGGCCGACGGCCTGGCCTCCAGCGCTCGGTCAGCTCGAAGTCTCAGGAGTGCGTGTGTCCATCGGAGCCGGCACCGCGAAGGCCACCCCTGAGACGGCCCTGGGAATCGTGATGATGCAGCCCCTGAGCTTGCCCTGGGGTCTCCCGACACCCAGCCCCAGGCTCTTCCCGCCAGGCAGTGCCCTGGGCTCCAGGAGGTTTCCAGTAAGCAGGCCTTTTTATTCTATGAGGAATGCTGAGAAATAAGAGAGAAATCAGATAAGCAACGTTTTCAGGAGCTGCGTAATTTTTTTGCTAAAAGCAGAACCATTAAATTGTCTGGGTCACATAATCTTTATGTATCATCTCCAGCAGCTTGCACAGGCCTCACTTCCTTCATCCTGAGAAGCCTTTTTCCTCTGTGCTTCAGTGACTTTGCACAGGAGGCCAGCGTAACTGTGGAAGGCCGCAGAGGAGTCAAGGTTTGACAGGTTAATTTCCTCACACGCATGAGTTTAGCCTGAGGTCCATCGGGAAGTCTGGGGTGAGCGCTCCATTGGTGGAAGCCGCTTATTTGTGGAGGTGCTTCACGGCCGTGGGAAGGGTGGTTAACCTCCGGGCGCCATCGGGAGGGGAGCTGGGTCTCTCGCCAGTGGGCTCTTCAGTGCAGGGCACAGCAGGCTGGCTGTCACCCAGCCAAGATGGGGTGACGCAGGCTCGCCGGCATTGATGTGGCTCACACGTGCCCGTCGGTAGCGTGCAAGGGGCACGGTTCTCTGCTCTGTCGGAGGCTCCCTCCCGCACACGTCTGGGTGGACCCTAACCGGGGCTGTCGGTGGACACCTCCCTGTGGCCAGGGCTTCCTCACAGCGTGCTGGCCACGGCCCCAGGGCGGGCATCCTGAGAGGGGGACAAGTAACAGCCCCTTGCCTCTCGTGACCTGGCGAAAGGGAGGGACGTGGAGTCCACGCTGATGGGCAGCGAGGCTCTGAGGGGGACTCAGGGCAGAAATACCGCCGGGCCACTTCGCAGGAGTCCAGGCTGTCTCTTAAGGAAGCGGAGACACTACTCATGCGACGCGGACCCCAGGTGAAGGGCCTGGGCAGAGCCTGGGTCAGGGAAGAGGGGAGGGGCTCTTGCCGCGCACGCAGGGTGCCTGCGGGCTCACTGGGCCCCCCCAGCAGCCAGCAGGCAGCGCCTGTCAGCTCACAGCCGGGGCTGGCCCTGCTGCAGTTTAACTCGGCTGTGTTCAGTCACAAAATGCAAGACCCTGGGGATGGGCTGCAAAAGTGGGAAGCTGTGAGCCCGTGTAGAGCCTGGATCTGACTGTGGGTGTGGTCTGGGCTGCCCTCTTGCCCTTTAAGCAGATGTGCTGAGTGAGGTGGGGTTGACCACGGCACAGATAAACGTCAGGTGTGGGCCGTGATGGTCCGACTGCGCGCACACGGAGTGTGACCGGAGGAGGCTGAGCGAGCCTCGTCTCACATAGTGCGGAGCAGAAAGATGTTCCGTGATGAGAACTGGAAGGGCCTCCTCCCAACCTTCATGGACCACATACGGTGGAGTTGGGTCCCCAGGACCTGTTGATCTCCCAACCGCAGGTCTCTGCCCTCCGGTTCCCCTCCCCCACCCCACCTCTGGTGACCACAAATCTGATCTTTTTCTCCAAGTTTATTTGTTCGTTTTTGAAGTACAGCAGCCCCACCGCAGCGCCAGGCAGGGCTCGGTCGCTCGGTGTCCTCGGCAGTAGCGACCGCTCCTGCTGCACCTGTTTCGTCTTACAGCTTGCTGACCTTCCGTCCATGGACACGCCCGGGGGACTGTCCCCGCACCAGACAGACGTCTCTCACCTCAGGAACATCCTGCCCCTGGCCTGCTGTCGCTGCAGCGCTTGCGTCTCTCTTGATTCTGTGTAGATGGAATCACAGTGTGCAGTTTGCGGAACGGTCTGGCTCTTCTCACCGAGCGTAATTTTTCTGAGTTGGTTTGTGTTGTTCTGCGTCAGTAATTCCTCCCTTTCCCAGAGACTCGGCAGTTTACGGCTGTGTCCCCGTTCAGCTGTTGGTGGACACGAGGCTGTTTCCAGCCATCGCTTGTTGTAAGGAAAGGCCCCCTGGACCGTCTGTGTGGGTGTGTGTGGAGGCGTCTGAAAGTGGTGGTCTGAGAGGGTTGTGGACCCCGGCCCTCCCTGTCCTGGCCGGGGTGGGGGGCACGGGGCTTAGGCAGCCTTGGTCCTGGCCGGGCCGGGGGTGGGGGGCTCGGGCGGCCTCGGTCCTGTCCTGTCCTGGCCGGGGGAGCGGGGCTCAGGCAGCCTTGGTCCTGGCCGGGCCGGGGGTGGCGGGCTCGGGCGGCCTCGGTCCGGTCTGGTCCGGTCTGGTCCGGTCTGGCCTGACCTGTGCTGGCCTGTCCTGCGTGTGTGGTTTGGTTTCGGTTCTGCGGGTGACTCTGAGCCCGTGATGCTCCCTCGTGACACATCCAGGGCCCTTCCCCATGAAGGGTGCATCGCGAGGTCGCTCACCGCAGGGAGACGTTGTGCAGTCTGGAGCGTGAGCCCGGCCCTCAGGGAACTTCCAACGTTAGTTTTGGAACAGCATTTCCAGGCCTCTTACAGCGGTGCCTTTTCCTGGGCGATAGGCCGCCTTCTGACGACTGAGACTTGTGGGCCTGGCGTTCAGACTCCTGCAGACCCCACCTCCTCCTCGCGGCCCTCAGCCTCTCTGGCTGCGTCCTGACCCCTGTTACACCAGAAACCAACCTTGCGTGCAAACTGAAACCAGGATGGGGGGCGGGGAGCGGGAGCCCCGCAGGAGGGCGCAGGCTTGGCGGGCCGCCCCGCCCCGCCCCGCCCCTCTGGACGGGGTGTCCTTGGTCGGTGTAGAAGAAGCCTACACCACTGACAGACGGGAAAGAGCCGCGGTTGCTGCCAGAGGCTGTGAAGTGGGCTCCTGACCAGGGGCGTGTGCTGAGTGGTTCTGTCCCCGCGTCGCCGCCTCCCTTGGGGCCCTGAGGGCGGCCTGGTCAGACAGGAGACCCCGGTGCTTGCAGGGCCCTCCTCCTCGCACGGCGTTCTGAGCGCGGGCTGGCCTCCCCGCCCGGCCCAGGACTGTGCTCGGAGTCTCTGCTTTTCTCTGGCGGCTGAGCCCTGGGCCACCGCCTTGCCTGGACTGTTTCTCAGACGTAAGGTGTTTGGATGAGCCCAGGTGTACGTCCTCTGTTCTCTGTCTTTGTAAAGTGGTATCTTATTTTCAGCAGCCTCCATGTTCAGAAGATGAAACTTGTGCTGTGAAGCCCATTCTGTACTGAAGCCTCTGGACCCTCTGGCCTTTTCCCCTGGATTCTCCCTCCTTCCCTTCAGGGTGGTCCTAAGCCAGCCCTGGAGCAGCCTCTGCAGAGCCTGGCCCGCTGCCTGGGGTCGGGCATGTCGTTTCCAAACGCATCCGGCGTGCAGCGCGCGTCCTCCCTCCATCCTGTGGGTGTGCCCTGTTCCACGCGTCTGTGTTCTGCTCGGTAGGCGTTTGTGTTGCTTCCGCTTCCGGCTCTGGTGCTGCTGTGAACGCTCCCGTGGGGACTTGTGTCCGTGCTGTCTGGGCGTGGCCTTCCCGGGGCCTGTGGTGACGTTCTGTGTACGGGGCCAGGGGTCATCTCCCTGCCCCGCAGCAGCTAGAATGGGGCTCTGGCTCCTCTCCTCGCCATCCCCCGCTTCTGGGGGTCCAGCTCTCAGGGCGCTGTGCAGCCGTCCCCAGCTTCTGGGGGTCCAGCTCTCAGCGCGCTGTGCAGCCGTCCCCAGCTTCTGGGGGTCCAGCTCTCAGCGCGCTGTGCAGCCCGGCGGGGGAGGCGGTGGTGCGGGACAGTTCTGGCCTGCGGCTCGCGGGTTACCAGTGGCTTCCAACTGCTTCTCCTGCGCGCTGGTGGTCCGTCAGCCATGGAGGCATGTTGGCTCAGGGCCTCTGCCCCTTTCCATGTTTGCACCATTGGATTGTTTGCTGCTGAGTTGTAGGTTTGTTTGTTTCGCATGGAAATTTTCAGATAATGACGCGCTAAAGCAGTGGGAACAGTAAAATGACCCTCGGGGACACACCCTAGGCCCAGGTGTCCTGGTTACACTCCCCCCACCCCCGGACGTTTCGACACCGCCCCTGTGGCTCAGGTGGTAGAGAACCCGCCCACAGCGTGGGAGACCTGGCTTCCATCCCTGGTCGGGAAGACCCCCTGGAGAAGGGCCTGGCAGCCCCCTCCAGTATTTGTGCCTGGAGGATCCCATGCACAGAGGAGCCTGGTGGGCCACAAGAGCTGGACACGACCGAGCGACTAAATGCGTGTGCGCGCACACGCCTGGACAGAGTTCAGAGTTCCCGGTTGAATCCTGGTCAGCTTTACAGTTGATTTGCTTGAATTAAGATCCAAGTAAGGTGCGCACATCGCCTTTTTTTCCGTGCAGTGTCTGTTTGGAAGGAACTGGACAGCGTGTCCAGGGGAGCACCTGTGCTTGGGCTTAGGGAGGCTAGCCCTGCAACGCTGTCCGTGGTGAATTGGCTGGATCTGCCCCTGGCTCAGGTGTTGGGCAGAAGCCCCTGAGCTGTGGGGTTGAGTCCGTCCGTCCGTCCAGGCGGTGGGGTGGGGCCGGCGCACAGCACGGTCGCCAGATGGAGCTGCTCCAGCTGCCTGGCCCGGGAAGCCCTCTTCCCAGACGGGCTCCTTGGTGGCCGCCTGTCCAGCGCTCGACCCTGGCCTGGCTCCCCAGCGGGCGGCGTCCCGAGTCGGGTCCGGCTGGCAACGCCCTCAGGCTGTGGTGTCCTGCCACTCATGCTTCCAGCCGCTTTGGTCTTCGGGGCAGGGCCCCTGCCTCCAGGCCGCACGCTGGGGCCCCCGGACTTTGGAGAGCCGTGCCCGACTGACAACGGGCTCCCTGGTGGAGGGCAGGCCGGGGGCACCTGTACAGGCCTGGCTGGCCGTGCTGAGGCTCGGTGAGGGTCCTGGGTCCTGGCTGCCCCGCCTCCCCTTCACACACGAGTCCCGACGTGGACGTTGTGACGAGCGGGCCTCCCTCCCTCCCCTGACCCGGAGCAGAGCCTGGCCAAGGGTCCCGGGCAGACGTGCTCGGGGCACCACGGGCTGTTCCTCCGGGGCCAGCGGGGCCTCTGCTGACTGTCACTCGGGGGTCACTGGGGAGCCACAGAAACCGCCTCCTGCCAGCTCGCCCCCTTTGGGCCCTGCCTCCCCACCATCCGCACCGAGGCTCTAACATCCCCAAACACTGCCCCCGGCCCGGGCCGAGGCCTGGAGGCCCCTGGGCAGGGGCTTGTCTGTGGCTCCGTCCTGCCTCCTGTCACCAGGCAGTGTGGTTGGCAGGAGACTGGCTGTGATGGCTGAGCTGGAGGAGGCTGTGGGTTGCAGAGGCCAACCACGGGCTCAGGCCCTTTGCCTTACTGCCTTAAACAGGAAAGTGTCAGTCGCTGAGGTGTGTCCAGCTCTTTGCAACCCCTGGACTGTATGTAGCCCGCCAGGTACTGGGGTGGGCTGCCGTGCCCTTCTCTGGGGGACCTTCCCGACCCAGGGACCAAACCCGCGTCTCCTGCCTGGCGAGTGGAGTGTGACTGTCCGTGCCGCCACTGTGCCATGTCCTGGGGGGCATCTGCAGCCCTTAATTAAAAGCCAGACAGGTGGCATCATGTTACGGCCTCTGACACTGTTCGTGTAGCTTCTTGACGCTCAGAACCAGAGGTGGGTCCCGCCCGCTGCAGGGGACAGGCTGCGTCTGAGGTCAGGAGGGCCGCGGGCGGGGCGGCACCACGGGTGAGTCTGCGGGAGCTGAGACGGCAGCAGGGGCCCAGCACAGGCAGGCCGGCTGCCCGCGGGGCCCGGCGATGCTCCTGGGGTGGGCAGAGCACCCTGTGTGAGTCTGTGCTCAGGGCTTTGTGAGCTTTCACTTCGGCTCGTCCAGTGACCCCTCGTGTTTGTCCAGACTTAGACTATCTCGCACAGCAGGAAAGCCCCGAAGAGACAGCCCCGCGGGATCTGCAGTCGTTAATTACAGCTCGTGATTACTGTGTGAGTGTATCTTAGGGGAGAACTGTTCCTCCTCGGAGGGCGGAGTAGTGAGCAGGAGGAGCTGCTCTGTTCCCTTCAGAAGGCGCGGCTTGTCGCTACAGCGTTTCTGGGGTGGGTCGACCTGCCAGGAGGAGCCGGGCTGTGCAGGCGGGCCCTCCTCTGCCCTTGACAACCGTTTCCTAAGACGAGGAGTCCCCGTCAGACGGCTTGAGGAAGTCAGTGCAGGTGGCAAGGCCGTGCAGGTGGTGCCCGAGGCCTGCCGTGTCGGGGATCCCTGTCTGCCACACTCCCCCGACACCTTCACGCTTGGGCTCCTGGTTTGTCTGCCCGTGGGCCCTTCCCTGTGTCCGCTCAGGGCAGGTCCCCGCAGCCCAAACGCCCAGGAGCTCCGAGCGCGGATGGGGGCCGGCATGTCCCGCCTTGTTTCTCAGCCCCAGGGGCAGCGTCATCTCCCTGCTGTCCGTGCTCTGGCTGTGTTGGTTCACGTAGTGTGACTTTTCCGCCCCAAACGTGAAGAGGCGGACGGTGAGACACAGGCCCCGTCTCAGGGCCTGGCTGCCTCCCCAGGGTCGCTGGTCGGGCCTCCGGCTCTTCGGGGCCGCAGTGGGGGTCTGGGCTTCAGTCGTTTCGATGCAGAAGTCGGTGGTCAGCGCCCTGGGACCCGTGTGTCCACGGGCTTTGAAGGCTCTGGCAGGCCTCGTACCCGGTGCTGCCTGAGCGCGGGCCCGGCCGCTTCCTGTGGAGCTGGGGTCTGCTGCGGCTGCTGAGGCCAGGCACGTAGGCGCCTCTGCCAGCCCGGCCGGTCGCTGGGCAGGAAGTGGGGCGTGCTTCCTCCAGGCCTGCGTGAGTGGCCGGGGCGCAGCCTCGCCCGTGCAGAGCTGGACACGTCGTCAGGCACTCCATCTCTGCTGCCCACAGGCTGTCCGTGTCCTGGCTCCTGGTCGGACTGCTGCGCCCCCAGGACTGGGTGGAGGGGGTCCCGTGGGGGTCCTGTGACCCGGGCCTCTGCGGGGAGCGCGCGTCAGTGTGTGGGAGCACGGGGACCCTGCCGTGGGGGCCCTGCCCCCTCAGGGGCCATGGACAGGTGGCCTCCTTCCCATCCTGGTTTCTCCCACTGGCTGCGTCCTGAGATCCCCGGGAGGTCACAGGGGCAGGTTGGCCGTGGTGGTGACTGCGGGCGTTGCAGAGCAGAGGCCGTGAGGGCGGCCAGCCCGCCGGAACTGTCGTGTGGTCCCAGTAGGGGCCGGTGACACAGGGCTCCCGGGCCTCGGCGTGGGGGGCCCACCGCACGCTACCACACTTGCCCTGGAGCTCTCGGCAGGTCTGTGCCCCCTTGGCGCCTCGACCTGGTCACTTCCGTCGGCACAGTCTACGCACAAGGCCTGCAGGCTGGCTCGTCTCCCCCAGCGGGCAGGTCCCGGCGCCTGCAGTCAGCACCCGACGGCTCCTTTTGGCGACAGCTTGTGTCCGCCCCCTGCAGCTTTGTCAGGAGCCCTGCCCTGGGCCCTGGGCCCCCGGCCCCATGTGGGGTCAGGACCTAACCATCTGCACAGGAGTCGGTGGGCAGCCTTGGTGGAGCTCCCTGCAGACACAGGGCAAGCTCTGTGACCGCAGCTCAGGGAGCGGGGCGCGGGGCCCCGGGCATCCCCTAGGAGGGCGGCCCTGAGACAGCACCCAGGACGTTCTGGGCTGGGGGCACTCTCTCTTTAGTTCATGGCATTCTCATAAAGCGTGTGAATTTCCAAATGTAATTATGAGTTTCTGCTTCAAAAGGATTCTTGCAAATAAGGGTAAAGGCTACTTTCTAGCTGACCTGCTCTGTCGTATAGTAAGATACTCTGAGGGACACGTCGAGTCTGTAGTTGGGAACAGTGCAACCTGGACATGGAGTTGGCTACTAGTCAGAGCCAAGCTGACTCTTGGGCACGCACCGCGGGGGCCTGCCGCCCGCGCCATCGGCTCTGGGTGTCCCCACTTCAGACTGGCGGCCGCGCCCTCACTGTGAGGTGGGGCGTCCTGTGAGTCGTGGGGTGCTCGGCGGCTGGCCACAACTCTTCTGAACATAGAGTTGCTGTTCCCGGGGCCCCTGACACCAGCTGGCCCGGGCCCAGGCCCGCAGCCCCCAGCCCGCCTGCCGGTACTTGAGGCCTCCGCGCGCCACCCCCCGCCCCGTGACCCGAGGAGCCCCGGGGAGGGGGTGTCACTCCTGCCGGGACTTGAGGCCTCCACACCCCACCCCCCACTGTGACCCGAGGAGCCCCGGGGAGGGGGCGTCACTCCTGCCGGGATTTGAGGCCTCCGCGCCGCCCCCCCACCCCGTGACCCGAGGAGCCTGGGGAGGGGGCGTCACTCACGTGCTTCCTCTCTTTTCCTGCAGAACATCGACATCACCAACTTCAGCAGCAGCTGGAACGACGGGCTGGCCTTCTGCGCCCTCCTGCACACCTACCTCCCCGCACACATCCCCTACCAAGAGCTCAACAGCCAGGACAAGGTGCCAGCACGCGGCCGAGGAGAAGGGGCCCTTCCGGGGGTGCGGGCGGCGGGCTCGGGGCTTGGCGAGGAGAGTGGTCTGGGCAGCACCACCCAGGCCAGGCCAGGCTCCTCCCCATCCGGCCGGGGCCAGCTCAGTGCAGCTCAGCTCACTCACGCAGTCGTGTCCAACTCTGTGACCCCATTGACCGCAGCACGCCAGGCCTCCCCGTCCATCACCAACTCCCGGAGCTTACTTAAACTCACGCCCATCGAGTCAGTGATGCCATCCAGCCATCTCATCCTCTGTCGTCCCCTTCTCCTCCCGCCTTCAGTCTTTCCCAGCATCAGGGCCTTTTCCAGTGAGTCAGTTTTTTGCATCAGGTGGCCAAAGTATTGGAGTTTCAGCTTCAGCATCAGTCCTTCCAGTGACTATTCAGGACTGATTTCCTTTAGGATGGACTGGTTGGATCTCCTTGCAGTCCAAGGGACTCTCAAGAGTCTTCTCCAACACCACAGTTTAAAAGCATCAATTCTTTGTTGCTCAGCCTTCTTCACAGTCCAGCTCTCACATCCCTACGTGACTACTGGAAAAACCATAGCCTTGACTAGCGGACCTTAGTTGGCAAGCTAATGTCTCTGCTTTTTAATATGCTGTCTAGGTTGGTCATAACTTTCCTTCCAAGGAGGAAGCGTCTTTTAATTTCATGGCTGCAGTCATCATCTACAGTGATTTTGGAGCCCAGAAAAATAAATTCAGCCACTGTTTCCCCGTCTGTTTGCCATGAAGTGATGGGACCGGATGCCATGATCTTAGTTTTCTGAATGTTGAGTTTTAAGCCAACTTTTTCACTCTCCTCTTTCACTTTCATCAAGAGGCTTTTTAGTTCTTCGCTTTCTGCCATAAGGGTGGCGTCATCTGCGTATCTGAGGTTATTGATATTTCTCGCAGCAGTCTTGATTCCAGCTTGTGTTTCATCCAGCCTAGCCTTTCTCATGATGTACTCTGCATATAAATTAAATAAGCAGGGTGACGATATACAGCCTTGATGTAGTTCTTTCCCAGTTTGGAACCATTCTGTTGTTCCGTGTCCGGTTCTAACTGTTCTTGACCTGCATATAGGTTTCTCAAGAGGCAGGTCAGGTGGTCTGGTATTCCCATTTCTTTAAGAATTTTCACAGTTTGTTGTGATCCACACAGTCAAAGGCTGTTGCATAGTCAATAAAGCAGAAATAGGTGTTTTTCTGGAACTCTTGCTTTTTTGAAGATCCAGCAGATAGGGTGGCTCAGAGGTTAAAGTGTCTGCCTCCAATGTGGGAGACCCAGGTTCGATCCCTGGGTCGGGAAGATCCCCTGGAGAAGGAAATGGTAACCCACTCCAGTATTCTTGCCTGGAGAATCCCATGGACAGAGAAGCCTGGTAGGCTACAGTCCACGGGGTCGAGAAGAGTCGGACACGACTGAGCGACTTCACTGCTCACCAGCAGATATCGGCAGTTTGATCTCTGCTTCTTCTGCCTTGTGTAAAACCAGCTTGAACATCTACAAGTTCAGGGTCATGGACTGTTGAAGCCTGGCTTGGAGAATTTTGAGCATTACTTTGCTAGCGTGTGAGATAAGTGAAATTGTGCGGTAGTTTGAAGGTTATTTGGGGTTGCCTTTCTTTGGGATTGGAATGGAAACCGACCTTTTCCAGTCTTGTGGAAAGGGATTCGATCTGATAGAGCACCTGAAGAACTATGGTCGGAGGTTCGTGACGTTGTACAGGAGGCAGGGATCAAGACCACCCCCCAGAAAAGGACGGGCTCGGTGCACCCGAAGCCTTCCGCCCCCAGCGCCCCGCCTCGGGGCCCCTCCTGCCCTTCAGATGACTTTGAAGATTCCCCACAAGGGGAAAACTGTTTCACAAGTGTTTCTTACTAGCTCTGGGGGTGTCCGGGCAGCTCAGGTGGAGCTTGTTTGGGGGTCACTGCACAGCTGTGAGGGTGGGAGGGCCCGGGGCGGCGGTCAGTGCTGCAGGTGTGGGCGGGCCCGCTCACACGCCCATCCCGCGGCTTCTCTTCCAGCGGAGGAACTTCACGCTGGCCTTCCAGGCGGCAGAGAGCGTCGGCATCAAGTCCACACTGGTGAGCCCTCGCCCTGAGGGGGCGGCTGCCGGGCGGGGCCTGGGGCCGCCAGGGGCCCTTCGCCAGCTGCGGAGACTCCCTGGGGAGGGTGTGGACGGGCCCCCACCACGCACCCTGCGCCTCACACTGAGCACCCAGGGTGGGCCCTGAGCTGGGGTGGGCAGGGTCACCGTCGGAGGCGCACCCCAACAGCCCGGCCTGTGCCACAGTGGAGGGCGGGGCCCGGGGCACAGGGCGTCTGGGGCCGCCCTGCTCAGGACAGACCTTCCTGTGGGGTCTGCTATCTCGTCGGCAGGTCTGACTTCAAGGGGGACAACGCTGCGTCCAAGTACAAAGCCTGCTCCCCGCACCCAGAGACACACAGCTTAGCGTGTCCACAGAGTGAGGGACCCCACGGGGCCAGGTCAGGAGCCCCCGGGGCCACCTCCCAGTCCGAGGGTACCTGCTGCCTGCCTTGTAGCAACCAATGGCTTTGAACGAGTGTTTACACTCGTCTTTACCCTGCAGAAGTGTTTGCGCAGAGTTCCATAAATCTGTCTTGCGAGCTCACAGAAGCATGTGGTTTTGAGTGGTTTCTGTTCGATTGTAAACGTAGAGACAGAAGTCACAGTTATGCAATGATTCCCTTGTCTGGAAGGTTCACGCCACGTGTAAAGCTCTGATGTCTAAGAAGCAGGCAGTCCCCACCCTGAAAGCTTCCCGTGGAGGCTCTTCCGCTGACCTCGCCCGTGCTCCTTCTCCCTGCCCGGCTGCCCCACACTCGTCTGTGCCCTGCATCCCCGGCTCTCTGGTGGGGGCCTCCCAGGCCCGGCTCACAGCTCAGGCCCCTGCCCGCTTCCTGGCAGCATCGCCCACACCTGCAGGCCCCGGGGGCGCGGCTGGGGGCTGTGCAGTGGCCCGCAGGGCACACACGCATGGGGACGAGCCCTGTTGGGCCTTGGGCGGCCCTGGGCACCCGGCGGGGATGGAGCCGCGCCCTGCCCCCTGGCCTGTGTGACAGGCGGGGTGGGGCCCGGAGCCCACAGGCCACCCAGGTTCTAACGGAGGCGTCCTTCCCGTCAGGACATCAATGAGATGGTGCGGACCGAGCGGCCCGACTGGCAGAACGTGATGCTCTACGTGACCGCCATCTACAAGTACTTCGAGACCTGAGCACCCGCGGCTCGTCACCAGGGCCCAGCGCCCGCCGCTCCGTGCCCAGCAAGCTTCCTGCACCCCGGCCGCCCGCCCTGCGGGGACTTAGCCTGTGGCCGGACCCTCTCACCCGCCTGGGTCGGAGCCGTGGTGGGAGGCTCGTCCTCCGCCAGCCGGGGCACGTGGCTTCCTGCGCCTGCAGTCTGGGGAGCACCTCAGCCACCCACCCGAGACCCGGAGTCGGGAGCCTGCCAGGACCTGCCCGCCTCCAGCCCCCAGGCTCCCGCTCGTAGACGTGTCAGCTGCCCTTCAGCTCCAGGGGCCTGGAAACCTGGTGCCAGCTTCAAGGTCCTGATAGATGCGTCCTCCACAAGCAGTTCTTGAGTTAAAGTGTTTTTCTTAGCAGTACTGGGGGGAAGAGCTCCTGTTCTCTCAGTACCAAAGTTAAATTGTTTACTAAGCATAGCGATGAAACAGCGTCTGGACGTGAGGCGGTGAAAGCCCGGACCAGCATCATGAGAAACAGCAGGAGAAGCTGAGCGAGCCGAGGCCCAGCCACCGCGACTTCAGCCCCCGCAGCGCTCGGACATGGCCTGCCTCCGGCAGGTGGACGAAAGTGCCTTAGCTCTGCAGGCCAGGCCGCATCCTGGTGACCAACCTCGGCCCGTCCTGGGGTCCGGGAGCCGCTGGGGTGACCTGCGTCCAGAACCCAGACAGGCAGGCGGAAGGGCGGCCCTCATCCCGGGGGCTTGTGGCAAGGAGGCAGCCGGGTGGCAGGTGCTGCGGCTCCGTGAGGTGGGAGGCTCTGGACCGGGGCGCAGACGGGCTGCCAGCCGGGCGGATGTGGCCGGGATGGACTGCTGGCCTCACTCGGGAGCTCTGTCTGGGGAGGCTCTGGGTGGACCACCGTTGTCAGCCGTGAGCAGCGCCCGGCTGGAGCCCAGGGCCCCCGAGGACACCTGCCGGCCGCCCTGCCAGGCCTCACGTCTGCTTTGCGGGCACCGCTGGTCCCACCTGGTGGCCGTCGGGGAGAAAGGCCGCGCTGCACGTCTCTCCCCTCGGCTCCTCCCTCTCCCGCCCTCATGGCAGCCTGCGTGCCCGGCCTGTGGCCACGACTGAATCTATTTATTAAGTGGGGGCCGCTTTCCTGTCCAGCAGAGACCTCCCAGGGTCTGCAGGCCACTCTCTGTCCCTGGTGGTGCCTGCTGCAGGGCCTGGGGTGGGGGCCCCGGTACCCCCTAGGGGAGGGCCCGGCTTCGGCCCAGGGCTGGTGGGGCTGCAAGGGGGGCTCCCGGGGCCCTGCTGCCTCAGACTACAGCCCGTGTGGCCCGGCCCTCGGTCCGCACAGGGGTCCCATGAGGAGACTGCAGGAGGCCTGTTGGGACTGCCGGCTCTCAGGGGCAGTCTGGACGGCCTGGTCCCGGACGTGCCACCAGGCCCAGCCTGCCTGCAGCCAGGGCGCAGGGGCCACCTGCCTCTTCCCATCAAGCACAAGCTTCCTGCAAAAGGACCCGTGGGCTTCTTCTTGACAACAGGATTCTGCTGACTGACGATACCCTAAATTTTGTTCTATTAAATACTCTTGAATGTATTAAAAGTGTTGTAACACATCAGCTTGGGCTCTTCTGGTCTCTGTGAATAGGATGCTCGCTGCTTCCGGGGTCTGGCTGTGCCGGGAAGACAGCTGACCCGGAGCCCGGGGCAAGGAGGTGTCCTGGGGCCCGTGGGGGGGGCTCGGCCATCTGCCTGCGTGGCGGGGGGCACGGCCCGAGCGACCCCTGCTATGGGCAGATGCTGCTCCGCTGGGGGAGGGGGCCTTGAGGCTTGCTGGGCGTTTTCAGAAGTGTATCTTCTTGAAAATAATCTTGAGAATATTTAAAATTACAAAGAAACAAACGAAGCCAGCTCTACGTGGCGCCCAAGCAGCCAGCCTTTCTTCCTCGTGTGGAGGGGCTGACTGCACGGCCCAGCCGCAGCATGCCACCTGGCACCCAGCGCGGTCCTGTTGGTGGGAGGAGGGAGATACCATGAGGTCTGGAGCCTCAGCTGGCCGACCAGGAAGGCTAGGGAGAGGCCTGGGGCCACAGGTCACCTGTCAGGCAGGACGCGGGGACACCCATTTGCCCCCAGGTCTGCCTCCATCTCCCGGGGGGGGGACCGCCTCTGCAGCAGGGTAAGCCAGGGAAAGGTCCCCACGGACCCTGCCCCCGCCCCCGTGAAGCGCAGTGGGGAGCTGGCTGCTGGGGGTGGGGCAGCTTTGATAGCCTGGCTGCTGCTGCACGCAGTGCCCAGGCCACCATTGTTCAGGACAAGGCCCTGCTCCACCTGGCCTCAGGTTCCCCGCCCACAGGGACGCACCCAGATTGGCCAGAGGCACGGGGTTCCTGGAGTGCTCATCTCCTGGGCCTGGCCAGGCCAGGAACTGCAGTCCCCTGCACAGTTCCAGAGCCTCCCCTTTGCAGAGGAGGGCTTGGTGGGCACTCGAGACAGCCTGGCAGCTCTCAGGGACCCTGGCCCCGGCACCCTTGGGGTGCTTCACCCCACGTCTGGCCTTCTGCTCCTGGTGCAACCCTGCCGCCCCAGAGCCAGCCCAGCTGGGGGCCAGAGGCCACGGAGCTGCATCCTGGATGGGGACACAGCCCATGGGAGTGGGCTGGGGGGGGAAGCCCAGCTGGCCCCCACCTGGCCTGAGCAGCTGGGCCTGGACGGAAGGAAGGGTGGGTACCTGCAGCTTCCACAGGCTGGCGTGGGGCTGGGCAGGAACACCATGGCCCACGAGGGGCCTGCCGGGCACCTCGCCCCCCCACCCCCCCGTCACCTCGGTACAGCTGCCGGCTCGCAGGGCTCCCCCTGGCCCGGCCCAGCCCCGGAGGAGCGCGCTCAAGAACCCCAGGTGGTGGGCAGCAGAGGATCGCCACGGGGACGCAAGGCCTGCTGAAGGGCCCCTCTCTGTGCCTGTCGTCCACTCCGGGCAGAGGCTCGTGGCAAATGACACCGGCCCAGCCCCCACCTCTGCCGGAAGCCTGCGGACCCTGCTGTTTCCAGGGCAGGGGGTCCAGCGCCTGGGGAGCTGGCTCCAGGGCTGGAGTCCCGCCTGGCCCAGCCGACCACCCCCGTCTCGAGGACACAGCTACCCCCAGGCCTGGGGCACCCACGCAGAGGAGGGGCTTCCCTCTGGGCCCTGCGGGTGAAATCCGAGGGCTTTGCCCCTCTGGCCCACGCTGGCTTCAGCCCCTGGGCACTGGCTGGGGCCAGGCCACACCTGCAGAGGTCTGGGTAGGAAGGCCATTGGGCCCCGGAAAGGAACTGGGGACCCACGCTGGGGGGCTCGGGGGTGAGCGTGACCTGGGGTCGGCTGAGTGTTGGTCCCCGCCTTATGAACCCCTGCCAACCCCAGGTACTCTCAAGCAACTCCCAGGATGTTTGCTGAGTGAGGACTTGAGTGAATCTGGGCGGATGGGTGTGGGCGGAAGGGTTTTGTGCCTGCTGTAGGAGTTTGTCCCACCGGAGGGCCTAGAAGCCAGGGAGGGAAGCTGAGCACGTGGAGGGTGGTCCTTCGTGGTCTGAGTGGCACAGCTCTGGGGGCGGCAGGGCAGAAAGACAACAGCCCTACTCTACAGGGGAGGCAAGGGGCCCCGCAAAGCCGGCGGGAAAGCCACAGCACCAGGGTCCCGACTCCCCAGCCGCCAATGGTGAGTGCAGGGGAGGGGGAGACAGCCAGCTGGGCTGGACCAGAGCCCCGGCTGGGGGGTGGGGCAAGGGGGCTGAGCCCAAGGGTCATGGGGACCTGCTCCCGTGCGCCTCTCCCCTGAGGCCTCAGGGTCCCATCCTGGTTCCCCCAGCCCTCCTCCTGTGCTTCCCTGTGCCTGGGGGAGGGGGCCCCTGGACATCAGCGGAGACAGGGAGCGGGGGTCCCCTCTGGCTGAATGGGGCAGGGGATGAACTGGGGAGGCTGCACTCCCAGAAGAAGGAGCCCCCGCTCCCTCCTGTGCTTCCCCCCTGTGCTTCCCCCGAGCCTGTGGGCTTGCTGCAGAGACAGCTGTCCCCCTCAACCCAGCCTCCACCCCCGGGGCCAGCAAACAGCACCCCGACCCCGGGGTTCCTGCAAACCCTGGGCAGTGACACCCTGGCCTCAGAGCGGCTTGTCCTGCTGTGCTCAGAACTGGGGTGACCCCGTGTCTGTCCAGAGTCAGGGTGGAAGGGGGGTCCCCTTGAGTGGCTGAGCTGGAGACGGATGGACGTGGAGTGTTCCCACTCTGAATCGACACAACCCTGGATCCGTGAGGCGGGATTCCAGGGGGTTGAGGAGGCCGAAGGTGACTCCTCCTCCTTTTGCTCAGAGAAGTTGGGGAGGGCTCAGAGGGGTCACTGGAATGAGGGCGGCTTCTTAGAGGCCAATCTTGGACCAGCGCAGGGCTGGTGGGACTCAGGGAGGGCGGGCAAGGCTGGGGACCAGCCCCCAGGACCCTGGTTTGAGGCTGAGCTTTCTCCTTCCGGAACGGGCGCCGCGGAAAGGACCGAGGGGCGCCAGGCACAGGGCACTTCCCGTTGGCTTCCCGTTGGCGACACGGTGACACGGGGGCTGGCGCGCCTGGGACTTCGCAGAGGAGGAGAGCGAGTGCGGGCCTGCGCCCCGGGCCGAGAGAATCGTCGGAGGGGACGGGGCAGGTGGCCTGAGCGGACGCGGGAGCCGGGAGCGTGGAGGGCGCGCGGGGGGCGCG
>NW_024070196.1:70430258-70438436 GCF_014754425.2 Oryx dammah | reverse complement strand
GCCGGCGCGGCCGCGGGCGCCGGGAGCGTGGCGGGCGCGCGGGGGGGCGCGCGCCGCGGCCCGCGGCACCCCGGGCACCGCGCGCGGCGGGGCGGGCGGGCGGCGGGGCGGGGCGCGGGCCGCGCGGGGCTGGAAGCCGCCGGCGGGGGGCGCCCGCGGGCGGAGCCGGAGCCCCAGCGACGCCGAGACCGCCGGTGCCGGCGCTCGAGCAGCAGGTCAGTGGGGGCCCCGGGTCTGGGGTCGCAGGCGGGCGGCCAGGGTCATGGGGCCGGGAGCGCGGGCGGCGCGGACGCCCTCCTCCAGGCGCTCAGCCGCTGCGGCTCTTCCCGCCGCTCCGACAGCCGGTTCGAGGGCTGGGGTCCGCGCCCGGGCGGGCGCGCCGCCGGCTCCCCAGCCCGGTCGGGGGGCGCTGCGCGGACCCCTCCGGGCCGCCCCGGACTGGGCCGGAAGGCGCGCGGGGCAGGTGGTGAGAGGAAGGGGCGAGAGCGCGCGGCCTCGGCGGCAGGGGCGGGGGCGGCGCCGGTGCGCCCGGAGCCCCGGGCCCTCGCCGAGCCCTCGGGGTCCGCAGAGGCCGGCCGGAGCGGAGCGGGCGGCCCCCGCGGGCCGGGACTTCCACAGGCGGAGCGCCCGAGCGTCCCGGCGTCCCGGGGAGTCTGGGTGAGCGGACGGCATCCGAGCGCCTAGGGCGCGGCGAGGGACGGAGCTGAGCGCCGGCCGAGCGCGGGCGCGTCCGGTGGGCGCTGGTGGCGGGAACCGGCCTGGGGGCGCGCCCCGGCGGAGGCCGGGGTGGGGACAGTCCTGGCGGCCCGCTGGGGCCGCCCGGAGCCGAGGCGGGACTGGCGGGAACGGTGGCGGCCCTCGAGGGGCTTGGCTCCAGGTGCCCAGGGGATGGGAGGGCCCCGGGCCAGCGAGGGGAGCTGTCTGCGCTGGGGCGCGGCCACTGCGATGTAGACTTCGATTTCCCCGACTGTACAATGGGAGGAAGGCGGGGGCCGAGGGCTCCGCGGGGGAGAGAAGCTGGGGGCGGAGGGCGTGTCCCCACCCCTTTTTCTCCAGACCGCAGCTGACCCCCGGGGGACGCCTCCTTTTCCCCATTTCAGGCGGCCCCCGAGCCTGCTTCCACCCGCGGGACCTGTGCCCCCTTTCCACGGGGATCCCAGGCTGCTCCCGCCCCCGCACCCGCTGTTAGATCCTCCATGTCACTGCCAAGCCCAGTAGGGTTGCCCCGGGTGTCCGGCCCAGGGCCCGCGATGGACGGTTCTTGGGCGCACAGCGGGCCAGGCAGGTGGGGTGCTGTCGGGGGCTCCTCCTCCTAGGGTGGGCTGGAGAGGCTCTGCCCCTGGGGCCGGGCCCCATCCCGGGCTGTCTGCTCCTCCTCGCTCCGCCCGGGTCCTCTGGAGGTCCCCGGGCTCTCCCAGGCCCCGGATGTCTCTCGGGCCACTGGCCCGTCCCCTTAGAGCAGACCGTGTTCTGGGCTGACCCGGCCTCCCTCTCCAGTGCTTCGGGAAGGCCTGCGGGAGACGAGACTTTGGCCAGGTGAGTCTGTGGGCTTGCGCGTTTCCTTTCTCCCCGGGGGCCTGGGACGTGCAGGCCCCCAGCCACCCCCCTCCCGCCCCCGTCTGCTCCCTAGGAGACCACAGGTCGCGAGGGCCGTGGGCGGCTTCAGGAGCAGCCGGGATTGAGAGGCCCGGACATCCAAACGTTCTGGTCTGGATCCACTCGCTGGGCTTCCTGCCCCGGCCAGTCTGCCTTCTCATCCTGTGAAACACGCAGGATGGTGCGCGCAGGGCTTCATGTTCGGGGCTGTGGCGGGGGGGGGGGCAGACTGGGGCCAGTGCTTGAGCTGGGAAACCCCGCAGAGAAGCGGTTAGGCTTGCAGGGTTGGGGGGCCATCACAAGAGACCGCTGTCACCAGAGGGCCAAGTGACGCGCTGGGTGGGGAGCAGGCGCTTGGCTCCAGGGCATCGTACCCTGCAACCTACGGGGCCCCGGGGCGGCCTTGGGCAGCGTCCACCGTGCAGGGCCGTGGCCCCAGGGGGCTCGCAGCACTGACGTGAAAGCTGCCAGCAGCTCTCGTTCCATCTGACTTGCCTGACTCCCGAGCCCCCTGCCTCTGTGAGCTGGGACTGACTGGTCTTGTGGGCTCTGCCTGTCTGCTGAAATCTGTGCACCCGTGAGAGTCCAGGGCGGCAAGGCCAGAGGCCAGGCAAGGGCTTGAAGGCTGGCTTGAAAAGACATTCTGGGCGGTGTGTGGGTCCGGCGGCCCCAAGGAGACCGCGGGCCTCAGATGCTGAGCTTCAGAAGGATGAGCTCCAGCCCCCCGGGCCTGGGGAGTGTGGGCAGCCACAGGAGGGTTTGCCCTGGAAGCGGGAGGGACGGCAGGAGCTTGGAGCTGCGATGCGGGGAGAAGCCCTTCTGGCCTCCCAGGTGGGGCTGGGAGGGGGCCGGGGTCCCCCCATTGCCTCCTACAGTCGTAGGAGGGCCCCCTGGGCATGGAAGCCATGGGATCCTGACAGGGGAGGGAGGGGCTGGGTGGAGGGGGGCTGCCCTCACTCTAGGGGCAGAGGGTGTGGGAGTCAGAGAGGCAGGGTGCTCCAGCTGTCCAGCCCCCCACCCCCCACAGCCTTCCCTGACACACCTCTGAGCCTCACCCGTCCCCGGAGCGCTCTGCTAGACGGTTCTGGCTGGCACCCGCTCTTGCAGGACAGGCCTGAGTGAGAAGCTGCTGGGCAGGGTCCTTCTGTGGCTCCGACCTCGGTTGCCACCCCCGTTGGTGCAGCTGTCTGTCCTCTGGAAGAGAGACGGCTTTGGGGTGTGCCAGGCGGAGGCAGGCAGGAGCCACCCAGGTGCCTCCCCTGCTGGCAGGGCAGTGGTTTCTGCCCATCTTCACAGGAGTGTTCACCTCTGGCCCCTCAGTAGCCTCTGCAAACTGCAGACGGGGCCGGGGGCCACTGAGGGGTCAGGGAGCCAGCCGCTCGGGCCCATCCACCCCCATCCGCCCCTGGAGCTGCGTTAGCACCTCTCCATGCCTTCGGGGCCCAGAGGTGGGTCTGCCTCCCCCACCCACTGTGTGGACGTCTCCACAAGCCCCGGGCACCGCCCCTTGAGCAGGCCAGCCCCCACGCCGTGCCCCCTATGGTCTGTCCCCATTTGGAAAGCACCCCCCACCTTGCCCTCTTCAAGCACAGGAGCCGGTCCTGCCAGTTGGAGATTCGCCTGGGAGGGCTCTGGGAGCCAAGACCCCCCCCCCAGGGATGTGCAGAGCCTGGGGGACACCCCTCACTCAAGGTCTCGGAGCGTGAGCTGGAGGAATGGGCATCCAAGGGCCTGTGTGAGGAGTGGCCCCTTGGAGGGGGTGTTGGGGAGGTGACCCATCTGAGGCCAGCGGGCCGGGCCTGCAGCCTGTCCAGCATCTGGCCTGGACCCAAGAGGACAGAGGTGGCCCGAGGTCCCCAGCAGGGAGAAGTGTGTGGCCCCAGGGCCTGCTGGGCGGAGGCCCCTTGGGGCGGGCCCAGTGCTGGGAGCACCCTCAGCCCTGCCCCGCCCACATCCTGCCCTCAGGCTCCGAGAGCAGCGGCTGCACCCCGGGGCCTTAGGGGAGGGATTGCAGGCGGTGCCCGCTGGGGGGCTGCCCTTGCCGAGTTCCTCAGGCTGGCAGCCGTGCAGGGCTGGAGGGAGGAGGCCCCTGGCTCCTCCAGGCAGTGCTGGAGTCACTGCTCTGCCCCTGCTGATGCGTCTGGAGAGGGGCCGGGTGGGTCCAAGGCCCTGGGGGTTTGGGGGAGGCATGTGCCCAGACTCGGGGGCCCCAACAGCCAGTGAGTGGCCTGCAGTTGGAGAGGAGCGCAGCTGCCCACCAAGCCCCTCCGTGAGACGGAGGTCGGCGTTGCCCAGGCCGCCTCAGGCTCCAGCCTCCTGCTCTGCGAGGCCTGCGTGACGGTTCTTGGTGCGCCCTCCCGCCCTGATGCTCCCGGCTCGTGTGCGCGCCGGTCCCTTCAGGTGGTTCCCTTCCAGGGCTCTCATTTCTGGTTCGTGTCTGCCCGCCCTTTTCGGCGCTGCCGGGAACTCTCATTCTTTATGGACGCCTTTCCTTTCTCTCTCTGAAGACCCTAAGTACCTTTGATCGTTGTTTTCGGTTACTGGATTGCCTTCGTCTCTTCTGGAACGAGTCTCTGTATTTTAGTCACTGGTTGCTTATCAGTCTTACCCTTAGTTTTCCTCCCGTGCTTTAAAACTGTGCTTCTCAGGCTCTCGGAGTGGAGCTGAGGTCTTGGAGGTGGGGCGTGACCCACACGCCAGGCTGGGTGGCAGCTCTCGGGTCGGCCTCCCGAGACGACAGCGCCTTAAGACCCCGGCTGTAGGCTCGGGCCGGGCAGCGGCCGGCAGCGGGCCCCCTGGGCTCCAGCAAGCGGGGTGCTGCTGGGCACAGGGTCAAGTTCTCAGGAACACTTGCTGAGAAGCTGGTGGAGGGGCCTCAGGCTGGGGCTCTGGAGCCCGGGAAGAGGCCCAGCGTGGCTGCAACAGGCCCAGGCAGTACCCCACCCTTCGAGGTACTCAGGGGCAGGTGTGCAGGGAGCTGCGTGCTAGCTGCCAGGCTCCTCCATCCAGCAGGCCCCAGGGCCCCACCCACTGCCTGTGCATGAGCACAGAAAGCCTCGCCGCTGGGACAGACAAGGAGCCAGGAAGTGTGTGCATTTTGATCACACAAAGGCCAGGCTGGTGAGGGTGAGGAGGAAGGCGGGACGGAGCCTGTCTGCTGGGGAATCCTGTGGGGCTGCCCTCCCCAGGCTTAGCATGCTGCTCCCCGGCACGTGACTCTGGCCTGCCATGGGGTGGCTTCTGCCCTCTGCCCTGTACAATCACGAGGAAATACTGCGTCATTAATACTTAATTGCCCCCCTTGGCTAGCGACAGATGACTCAAGGATTAACGAGGGCCAACAGAGAGGGATAGGAAATTGCCAGATCCGGGTCCCAGCCCCAGCCCTAGCCCTGGTCCCTGGGCCTCCGACCTTCCTGTGGCTTTTGTACACCTCCGAAGGCAGGGCGGCGGGGAGGTGCCCAGAGGCCCCAGGAAGCCTCCTTGCTGCCGTTTTCCATGGGTATTTCCCCAGCAAGTTTCATGGGGGCTCTCAGGTCCCTGCAACCTCCTTTCCTGAGCTCCTCAGCAGGCCGCCTGAGCCTGGGCTCTGGGGTGGAGTCCGGGGGCAGGGGGGCCAGGGGACAGCTCAGGTCTGGGTGGTCAGTGGCAGCCTGGAGCCTGGTTCTCACCAGCTGTGCGCGTTGATTCCTGGTTCCTGTCAGTGACACACGACTGGCTTGAAACAGGCCGTCACGGGAGCATTGATACCCAGCAAAGTCCAGCAAAGGGCCCAGGCTGACTTGGGTCTGATGGCCGGGACGCTCCGGCCGCCTCCAGCCCACCTGCCCCGGGTGGCCCTCGGGCGCTCCACTCGACGCTGGAGAGCCGGGTCTGGCGGATGCCCGGGTGGTCTGTGTGGCCGGGGCTGTGCTCACAGCTGAGGGAGGCAGACGGTGCCCGGGGCACAGGGGCACACTGGCTTCTCGAGGGCCGACCTGGGTGGGAGGGCACCCCCGGCTCCTGGTGGACGGCAGGAGGGCGGCTCCAGTCCGGAGGCCTTGGCGCCCCGGGTGCAGAAGGTGATAGGGAGGCTCTGCGGATTAGAGGTCCTGCCAGGCACTCACCGGAGGGCTTGGCTTAGGGGCTCCAAGGCCCTTCCGTGCCAAGCACCCTGGCTGTTGTGGGGTCAGCCAACATCCGGGGCAGGTGCAGGCGGTGCTCCCCCATCACTGGGGCTCCGGACGGGGCCCAGACAGTCCACCTTCAGCTCCCCAGAAACATGGTACCAATCTGGGTCAGCCGGCCCCGGGGCCCTCAGTCTGGGAGATGGGCCGGGCCCAAGTCAGGCTTCCAGCGTGGGCCACGTGCCGCCAACGCAGCTTCCCCAGGAGAGGCCAAGGGTTAGGGTTGGCAAGGGGTCGGCAGGAGGCCGGCGGCTCACTGATGGGGGGACACAGGTCCCGGGGCCCGCCCGGCGCTGCACCCGGGAGGCCCCCCCAGAGGGGAGCCTGCCCCTTCGCTCCGGTGGGAGGATGGCAAGACCTGGACGCGGAGCTTCTGCAGTCAGGCGCCCCAGGGGATTGCTGCTCCCGGCTGCCGGCCGGAGGCACCAAGGGACCCCGCGTGGCCAGAGGTGGCCCCGGGAGGTCGGTCCGCCCCGCCTCTGCCACCGGCCGGCTCTGTAGCCACTGGCCAGCTCGTGCCCTGTGCGCAACAGGGGCTTGGTGGGAATTGTTTGTGGTGGCTGCAGGCCTGGGAGAGCCTGCAGGCTGCAGGGACCCCTCGGTTTGTCAGGGGCTCCGCCTCCTCTCTGCTGCTCCCTGCTGCTGCGTCACGGGGTGCCCACCACTGGCTGCAACTGCCAGAGGCAGGGGCGGAGCTGTCAGAAGGGAGCTGGGGGGTCCTCTGTCGCAGCGCCACAGCACCTCCTGGATGGGGTGAGAGGACCCGGCACTCTGCATGCAGCTAGGGGCCACGAGCAGCCTTCTCCCAAGGTGGCCTGTCCATCCGATGCCTTGTGTCCTGGAGGACAGATGGGCCAGGCAGCCCCCAGCCCACGTGCGGGCACCCTCGGGCTTCCTGTCCCCGCGGCTCGAGGCCACCACTGCCCACGGGCACCTGGGCCCCTGGCACGGGGAGCTTGGGGCGGGAGGAGGGTGGACTTGGCACAGGGGACCCTGCTGGGCAGCATGGTGGAGTGTGGCGGGGAAGCCTGGGCCGTGGGGAGAGGCCTGAGTGGCGGGGGAGCTCAGGGGCCCCTGGGAGGTGGGCTGCTTCTGCAGAGCTGTCTCGGATTCTTGACACCAGGATATTTTGACTCAGGTGAAGGGGAGGAGCTGTTTCACGCATGCTCATTTCCTGCTCGTAGAACCACGGGTGAGAGCCTAAATGGCCCCCAGAGGCGACTGGGGTCCAGCCTTCCCACTGTGTCAGTGGGGAAACCGAGGCCGGGCACCTCTGAGTCCTGGCTGAGCACCCCCGCGGGCGCGGGAGGAGGCAGCGGGTGGGGCTGAGGAGCGCCCCGCCCAGACGCGCCTCTGCGGTCGGGCACTGCTGGGGGCGGGCCCCCTCCCAGCGCTCAGCACCCCGCTGCACGCCCAGTGGGGCGCCCCGCAGTGCAGCTCCGGGCTCTCAGGGACGCAGCCGCCGGCTGAGCGAGGAGGGTGGTGCCGGCAGACCCAGGGGTTTCCAGGAGAGGGGTGGTGGGGTTGCCACAGAAGGCTCGAGAAGCGAGCTGAGCCCGGGGGCGACAGAAGCGACTCACCTCTGCGAGGTCTTGGCTCCTCTGGGAGAAGAGCACTCGGGCTGACCCCCGCCTTCCCGGAGGGCAGGGGCATGGTGGGTCGCCCTCCGGCCGTGCCTGCCTGCGGGGGGACTTTGGGCGGTGGGGGCCGGGGGTTGCGCGGGTATCTCCGGCCGTGCCCGGAGGTCCAGCTCCTCACGAGGCTTCTCCCCGGGCAGGTGTCTCAGGACCTGAAGCAGAGCTGAGAGATGCCGCCGGAGCGCCTGCAGGGGGCCTGCGTTCTGGAGACGCGCCGTGGGCGGTGAAGAGTGCTGGGGGGAGCCCCTCGACCGACGGCAGGGTCGCCCCGGCTCCTGCGAAGAAGGGGCTCGGGGCCTGGGCGGGGACGGCCGTGCCGCAGCTATGGACCGAGCGCTGGCGCGGCCCGCGTCCTCGCTGAGCCCGCCCGCCGGCCGCCGCGCGCGCCATGGACGGCTTCTCGGCGTACATCGCGGTGGAGCTGGCCATCGCCGTGCTGGCCATCCTGGGCAACGTGCTGGTGTGCTGGGCCGTGTGGCTCAACAGCAACCTGCAGAGCGTCACCAACTACTTCGTGGCGTCGCTGGCGGCGGCCGACATCGCCGTGGGGGTGCTCGCCATCCCCTTCGCCGTGACCCTGAGCACCGGCTTCTGCGCGGCCTGCCACAGCTGCCTCTTCTTCGCCTGCTTCGTCCTGGTGCTCACACAAAGCTCCATCTTCAGCCTGCTGGCCATCGCCGTTGACCGTTACATCGCCATTCGGATCCCGCTCCGGTGAGTCCCGCTCCCGGGGTGCCTCGTGCTGGGGCTGCACCCGTGAGGGGCTGTGCTGGGGGTCA
>NW_024070196.1:70369994-70430248 GCF_014754425.2 Oryx dammah | reverse complement strand
GTCAGGGTGAACCCAGGGATCAGGGTGAACCCAGGGATCAGGGTGAGCTGGGGGTCATGGTGAACCCGGGGTCAGGGTGAACCGGGGGTCATGGTGAACCCGGGGTCATGGTGAACTTGGGGGTCAGGGTGAACCCCTGGGGTCAGGGTTTGGTCTGGTGTCAGTGTGTGGAGCCGGGGCCGGAGCCATGGGGCTGCCCAGGGCTTGGCAGGGCCGGCAGTTGTGCCGTGCTGGCTGGTCGCCGTGGGCGTGGCCAGGCTGGTCCTCCCCAGGGCTGCCCAGGAGAGCCTGCTGTGCTGCAGCTCTCGGTGGCCCCGGTGTCCAGGCCTGGGGGAGGGGGTGGCTGCGTCTGGGCCTCCCGCCACAAAGCGCGATGCTGGGGTGGGGTGGGCCCCACGGGAGACCACGGGCCTCAGCTAGAAGTCGCCTGCTTCCAGCCCCTCCGGGCCAGCCTGCACTTTGCAGGTTAGGAAAATGACCCTGAGGGGAAGTGACTTGGCCAGATGCCTTGGTGAGTCATTTGGACCTCTATGCAAATTGTGCTTCTCAGCCACCACGGGCTTACGGCTGGTGGGGTTTTCCTGGAGAAACTTGTGAAATGACTTCAGGCAAGTGTTGTGGAAACAAAGACTCTCCCCGAGGCTGAGTTCACTTAAATGCAGCCTCCACCTACACAACCACCAGCCCAGCCGGGCTAGGAAGCCGCCCCTCCCCACCCCACCCCCAGAGGGGCTGGGGGGCTTTGGCCCTGCCTCCCTGCCCCTCCGTTCTGGGGCTGAGCCCCACCACTTCGATGGCAGCAGGCCCGAGGGAGGTGGTGAACGCTGACAGGTGGCGCCTGCTTACGGAGCAGCCCCACGCTGGGTTGAGGGCGCCCTGGCCTGTCCGGGGAAGAGGCTCGATGAGCAAGTGGAAACACGGGCACGTTAGAGGTCATTTCCTCCATCATCTGGGTGGGAAAAAGAGACTGAGAAGCGGCAGCCCCTGGGGCCGCGCAGCGAGCTGGCAGCACAGGCGGGCGCGTCTGGGAGGGGCACACCTGCTGCCCGGTGACTTCGGCCCTTTGCGGGGTTGCTCACAGGGCCGCCCCAGGCCCCCAGCTCAGGCGGCCGTTGCTGCCCCCGGGCTCTCGGGGGGCAGCACACGCCCACGTCCTGCTGCTCAAACAAAGGAGGACGGGCCCTGCGTGGTGCTCCAGGGATGCCGTGGCCCGGGAGAGCCTAGGGCCCTCGTCAGAAGGAAAGGTGACCCCGGCCCCAACCGAGGGCCAGCCTGAATGGCGGTCTGAAGTCCAGGCTGGTCCAGGACACAGAGGTCGGTCTGACTGATGTCCCTTTCCAGGCAAGGGCCAGTGTGGGCCTGAGTCAAGCAAGGGACGGCGGGTCTGGGGGCGATCAGGGTTAGCCACGAATCGCAAGAGAGAGGCCTGTGGCTTCCTGTCTGCTCTCTGAGAGTCACACGTCCCAGCCTCCCTCCCTGGTGCAGTCGGGTGGCCCGTGCTGTGTGACTGGGGAGTCTGCTGCCCCTCTCTGGCCCCTTTTTCATCTGTCCCAGGAGCCGAGTGTTTTGAGGGCCAATGAGTGGACTGGAGTGGTGGGGCCCTGCAGAGGATGGCGGGAGGGTGGCTGGGGATTCGGGCCTTTCTGAAGCTGCTGGAGGCTCAGAGCCATGGGCCTGGCCACCCCTGCCCAGCCCCGCCTGCCTTCCGGGCCCCACGACCTTCAGGAGCAGGGCCTAGTCCCACCCCGACCTCGGCTGTCTGAGCTCCTCGAGGCAGGACTCTGGAGGGGCCGGCCTGGCTCCCGGGCCAGGCGGCCGCGGACTGACGGTGGAGGTGCTGTTCGTCCCTCCGGGGCAGGGCACCACCGCCAGCAGGATGTGAGCTCACATCTCCGCTGATCCCTGGCCGGCGGCGGCTGTGACCCTTCTGTTGCGCAGGAGGATGCCAGCGGCTGCTCCGAAGGAAAAGTGTCTCCTGACCCTGGGACTCAAGGGCCCTGGGACACGAGGGCCGGACGACAAGGCATGGGCCGGTGTCTGCTGGGGCGCCCGAGAGCAGGCCAGGCGTGAGGGGGCAAGACAGGGGCAGGCAGGAGCCCGGGGCACCCGAGAGCAGGCCAGGCGTGAGGGGGCGAGACAGGGGCAGGCGGGAGCCTGGAGCTCCTGGCAGCTCCGGGCCGCCACCCGGCTCGGGACAGCTGTCCTTGCCCCTCCCGGGGAACGCCAGCCCGGCCCGAGTGCCATCTCCTGCCCTACTCAGGAGGCTCGCTGGCTGCTCTGAAGTCCAGCTGCTGGCGATGCTCTAAGGAGCCCGTCCCCAGGCCCGCACCGTTCACCGTTACTTTCTCTTTAAAAACGAAGACTGCAGCTTCAGAAAGATCTCTGTGCGCCTCCGTGTGCCCGGGCCCTGCTGAGCGAAGGCAGGGCCTGCCCAGGGCCGGGGACGGGCGCTCTCCATGTCCCCAGCAGACAGACTCCCAGGGTATCTCCAGGGCCACCTCCCTCCTCTCTCGTTAACCCCTGGCGATGGCTCTCTGCAGACCCTGGGGAGCAGCCTCCTCGTGGGGCAGCAGAGTCCCGGGCCCGGGTGCTGGATTGCCCCAGAGGTCAGACCCGAGCGCCCTGGCTTCTGAGTGGGCGCCGGAGAGGGTGCTCCCTGCAGGGCGTGACGCCAAGACTATGGGGGCACACCAGGGGCGCACCGGTGTTGGGGGGCAGGTGTCACGGGGGGCCCCGCCTGGATGGACACCCCAGGGAAGGAAGGAGCCTGCAGGTGGGCCCTGGGCAGGGAGAGGGGACGGGTGCACCAGCCCACAGGGCTTGTGCAGCGGCTCAGGCCTGCCTGCGCCTGGGAGGGAGGGTGGGTACCAGCCGCGGTGCCTTTGGGCGACTGGGGAAGACTCTGCTTTGTCCTGGCTGAAGGGCAGGTGCGCAGCGAGTCTCACCAAGAACTGGGGGGGCATGACTGGATCAGAGGGCAGCCCCCACTGAGAGAGACAGGGGCCCCCAGAAGGCTCAGCAGCACAAAGTGTGGGGTGCCAGCTCCCTGCGACGCCTCCAGGCCCCCAGGGCCATGCAGCGCTGGCTGGCTGGGGCACACCCCCGCCCGGCAGGCAGGCAGGCTGTCTGAGGCCCCGCGGGGCAGGCTGCGACCACCTCAATCACAGACACAGCCGCGGGGCTGCCGCTGGGCCAGGCTGGGGCGCGGCCGTGGCTCCCCGTTTGAGCCCAAACGTTGGCCCGGTCCCCTGGGAGCCTGGGTCCAGGGCTCTCGGCCTAAGAGGCTTTCTTTTGAGTAACAAGATTAATCTGTCTGGGTGCTCCTTAAATAAAGAACTGCACGTATTAAAACATCAAAAGGAAGAGAAGCAAGCACGGTGAGGAGCTGGGGCCCCGCCGCCTTCCGGGAAGGCAGGGCCGGGGCTCCTCCAGACATCCTCTGCCCACGGACGAGTGGCCTCAGTCTGCTCCTGCCCCCAGGAGGGGCTTCCTTTACAGTGTGCAGCGGCAGACTTCCTCTCCTGGGCCTCCTCGTCTGCATGGAGACAGCTGGACAGTGTGGGCTTTCTAAACCGTGTCCCCAGCAGCCTTCACGCTGGGCCCCGGCTTCCCCCCGCAGCCCCCAGGTTCATTTACTCAGGGAATATCAGTCAGCCTCCTCTTCCTCAGCAGCTGCACTCGGGGACTGTAGGTGAAAAGGTTTGCTTCTACTTGGTTGCCTCCAGTGACAGGAGGGTCATCCCTGCCCGAGGCAGCCCATGTCTCCTGTGAACCACGACCCACCTGCCTGTGGCGTCCACCCACTGACCCTCTGTTCTGCCCTCATGAGACAGTGCTCCAGGCCCCGCGTTCTTAGCCCCATTTTACAGACAAGGAGACTGAGGCTCAGAGTGACAGAACGTGGCTAAGCAAGAACGCACCAGGGCTAGAACCCAGAGAGGGACATGCTTTTCTTCAGAAAAATGTCAACATTAAAGCAGTCTCCTATTCAATGAGATTATATAAATTAGCTTGTGGGGTACTAGAAACAGCGCCTAGCACACAGCAAGTGCTACGTAAGAATTAAATGGGGAAAAAAAATAATTACCTCTGACCTTACGTTGGAAGCTCCAGAACCGAAATAGGGCAGTGTAGGCCTTCTGTGGCTTGGGCGAACTGGGAAAGCCCGTGACCCTCTTCCTGCCGGAGGCACCCAAGCCCGCGCGGACTGGGCCGCAGAGCTCAGGAGAGTGGGGTCCTGCTCGGGCACTGTTCGGGCTCAGAACTGACAAACTCACCTTGGCCTGAGTAGCCTCTGAGCTCCTGGCATGCCCACAGCAGCGCCATGCCTCTCCTGGGGTCTCAGGAGAGGAGAATGAGGGCTTAGATGGGAGGTCAGAGGCTCCCAGGTTTTCTTTTCTCCTTAATGTGAGTCAGCTGACAAAATTTAACCCCGTGGGTGATTTTACCCAGAACAGCCGGCTCCCGGCCCCCGAGACCCTGCGGCGCCGGGGAGGCATGTGTGGCGGTGGGGGCGCAGGGGTGGCTGCGGAAGGTCTAGAGCCTCCTGCACACTCGGTGACGTGCAGCAGCCCGCTGGCCTCGCACCCGTGGGGCCTGCAGGCCCCCGTGTCTGCTCCCCCTTGATCTAGTGTCTGCAGACACTTCCAATCCTGGAATTAAGGGAAGCGAACGTCTCCTTGACACCTGTTACAGCCTGTCTCAGTGATGATGATGCAGAGGACGCAGAATCCACGGGGCCCCCAGCCTTGGGAGCCCAGCTTGGGTGGGATTCGTTGCGCTTGATACTCCTCTGGGAAGACAGCTGACCTGAACTTTAAAGGGATGGGTCGGGTTTACTGGTAGAGGTGTTGGCGAACCAAAACCCTGAAGCGCAGCTCATCTCTCGGAACAGTGAGGCCGCCCTCCTCAGTCTGGGAGATGAGTTTTTTGACTGCCTGTTCTTCAAAATCTCTGCCGTCTTTTTTTCAAACTTGATTTATTTGGCTGCTCCGGGTCTCTGTGGCACGTGGGATCTAGTCCCCTGACGGGATAGAACCCAGGTCCCCTGTGTTGGGAGCTTGGTGTCTCACCCACGGGGCCACCAGGGAAGTCCCTGCCATCTCTTTTCGTTGGCGTCAGCTTCTGGGCCCGCGGGCCCGGCCTCTCCCCAAGTGTGGAGCCCTCCAGAGTGTGGAGCGATTTGGGCCAGACTACTTCTCTCTGGGCCTTAGGATCTCGAGCAGCTGCGTCCTCTTGAACGTGAAAGTGTAAGTGAAGTCGCTCAGTGTCCGACTCTGCGACCGCATGGACTGTAGCCTATCAGGCTCCTCTGTCCATGGGATTTTCCAGGCAAGAGTGCTGGAATGGATTGCCATTTCCTTCTCCAGGGGATCTTCCCAACCCAGGAATCGAACCCGGGTCTCCCGCATTGCAGGCAGACACTTTACCATCTGTGAAGGCTGCTGTAAAAACGTTAAGACATCCTGACCTCTCTCCAGAGGGCTGTGGGCAGATTTGGAAGGGAGATGAACATCTCATCTGGCCTGGGACCTCCACCCTTCCACTCCCCACTGGTGCTGCCTCTCCCTGGGGGGGCTTCTGGGGACCCCAGGTCAAGTAGGAAAGCAGCAGCATGGGGCACAGGAGGTGTGACCCCCACCCCCGACTGGCTGGATCTGGCTGGTGCTGTCCCCAGCCAGCGGCCACCCTCCGGGGCATTCCCACGCTACAGGGAACTGCGTTCTAGCGGCACCTAAGATCGGCCTGGAGGGGATAACTTCTCCCCTCCCCCTTCCCAAGTCGCATTAGTCCCTTTAAACCAAAACAAGTCAAGGACTGCAGCCATCAGAGGACACACCGAGGCCGGGCGGCAGGAAGCGCCTGGTCCAAGACCTCGGAGCCAGTGGGCGGGTCGGGCGGCGGGCGCCCAGGCTCCTCTCTGACGCGGGTGCCCTCTTCCAGGTACAACGGCTTGGTGACCAGCGCGCGGGCCAAGGGCATCATCGCGGTCTGCTGGGTGCTGTCCTTCGCCATCGGCCTGACCCCCATGCTGGGCTGGAACAACTGCAGTCAGCAGGAGGGCCGGAACAGCTCGCGGGCCTGCGGGGAGGGCCAGGTGGCCTGCCTCTTCGAGGACGTGGTGCCCATGGGCTACATGGTCTACTACAACTTCTTCGCTTGCGTGCTGCTGCCCCTGCTGCTCATGCTGGGTGTCTACCTGCGCATCTTCCTGGCGGCGCGGCGGCAGCTGAAGCAGACGGAGAGCCAGCCGGCGCCCCCGGGGGAGCGCGCGCGGTCCACGCTGCAGAAGGAGGTGCACGCCGCCAAGTCGCTGGCCATCATCGTGGGGCTGTTCGCCCTGTGCTGGCTGCCCCTGCACGTCATCAACTGCTTCACCTTCTTCTGCCCCTCGTGCGGCCACGCCCCGCCCTGGCTCATGTACCTGACCATCGTCCTCTCGCACGGCAACTCGGTGGTGAACCCGTTCATCTACGCCTACCGCATCCGCGAGTTCCGCCACACCTTCCGCAGGATCGTGCGCAACCACGTGCTGCGGCGGCGGCGGCGGCCGCGCGAGCCCTTCAAGGCGGGGGGGCCCGGCGCCCGCGCCCTGGCGGCGCAC
The DNA here is from genome assembly GCF_014754425.2 of Oryx dammah. NCBI lineage: Eukaryota > Metazoa > Chordata > Mammalia > Artiodactyla > Bovidae > Oryx > Oryx dammah. Next base: position 70,423,644 of record NW_024070196.1, on the reverse strand, counting down.
GACACGGAGCGCGTGGGCCTCCGCCTCAACGGCCACCCGCCCGGGGGCGCCTGGGCCAACGGCAGCGCCGCCCGGCCCGACGGCCCCGCCCTGGCGCTGCCCAGCGCCCTCCCGGACGCGCAGCTCCAGGGCCGGCGCCCAGAGTCCCCGGGCCCCGGGGGCCCCCGGGGCGGGGCAGGAGCGTCTTGAGGACCCGCCGAGTCCGCCCCCTCTGAAGGGAAGGGACTCTTTCTCCTCCCGCTTGGGGGGAACCGGTCGTGCTGGGAGCGGAGTGCATGTGCGGAGACCCCCTTTCTCGCGGTCGGTTCCCACTTTGGGCCGAGGAGGGCGCCCCCACCGGCTGGAGCGGCGTGAGGCCCAGCAGGAAGGGTCTGGAGCCCACGGAGGCGGCCCTGCACCAGGCCAGGGCCGGTCCCCAGCCGCTGAAGCACCGCCCAGTGCCTCCGTGTCTCCGCAGAGCAGGCTGGCCGGCCTGAGGCTGGGAACGGCCCCACAGGGCCCCCCGCCACACTCACCCCGCCCCCAGGCTTCCAAGGGTTCAGAGCTGCTATGCTTGGTGGCGGTGTTGGACTGGTTTTGTTTTTCCAGGAGAAAAGGAAAGCCCGAGGAAACCCTTTCTATTTTACCTTCCCTCCCTGGCTGCTGGCTCCGTTTCAGTCCTGCTGCTAACCTGGCTGCAGGCGTCCCCGACTGCCCTGAGCGGCCCGCGCATCCCTTTGAGGACAGGGGTTGTAGCTGAGGGGGCCAGGGTGTGGGTGCAGGGCGGCAGTCAGGGCCAGCCAGCGGGGGTGAGTTTGGATGGCTCGGAGCTGCCCGGGCAGAGGCCCTCTCTAACTGCCTTGCCTTCTGAAGGGAATATTATTTTGTTGTTTTTTTCTGAGATAAAATAAAAATGAGCCACATTGTGTTTTAAGCTTGTCCCGTGAGAACGGCGTCTGAGTTCCTTTCCCTGCCCACAGTCAGGCCTACCACACACCTAGGGGTCTCTGTTGCAGGTATGAGGTAGACAGCCTGCCTGGGGCCGCGGTGGGTGGCTGGGCGGGCTCCGGGGCACCCCTCTTCCTCCGGAGCGGGCTGTCTGCTTGCAGCAAAATCCACAGGTCCATGTGCAGTCCCAAAGGAAGGAGGCGCCCTTCTGGGCCCCCTCAGCGTGGGGAGCAGGCTCCCGCCTCCCCGAAGCCTCTGCAGCCCTCTTCGTCCCCCTCCCCAAGGCCACAGAGGAATCGAATCGATGTGGGGTACGGATAGAGGCCTCCCTGCCTTCCCCTACTCCCACCAGGGGGGTTTCTTGCTCCGACACTGTCTCTGGGCCCTGCCCCCTCCACCAAGGAGCAGGTGCCCCCCTTCTGTTCTGGAGAAGCCTGAAGCGGGGGGTGCCCCAGAGAGAGCCAGGCCTGGTCTCGAGTCGCAGAGGCACCCTCGGGACAGAGACGGAACAGGAGAAGCCTCAGGAGGTGCTCGCGCAGCCCCGGGAGCCCCTGTGCAGGAGGCTGAACAGCAGAGGGAGGCTCGGCACCTGTCCCCGTCCCCAGCTTGCAAACGGCAGAAGGGAGCTAAAACCCAGGTTTATCTGACCGAACGTCCAAGACCTCGATGAACTGTCTCAGCCAAACCGAAAACTACGCAGTCTTGCCGTGGTCCCACCACGCTGCTGAAGACGAGAGACAGCAGCCCGCTCCTCGTGTTTTCACCCTGCTCCCCAGGTCTCACGGCGTTGCCCTGCACACCCTCCTGCTCCTACCAAACAGATGTACGTGTGAGGACCCCAAGCCAAGCTGGGCTTGCGGCGGCACTACCTTATGGCCCCATCCATCAGAGGTCCTCCAGGCTGGCTACACAGAGGAGACGCAGGACGACCCCTGAGCCCCTGCCTCAGAGATGCAGGTGGACGCGGGCAGCGGGACTTCCCAGGGGCTCTCACAGACAGGACCGGAGCCGCAGAGAGCAACGCACAGCCCACCCTACCCATGCAGGCCTCTCCACTCCGCACACGCTGGCATGTGCTGGCTGTGGGCAGAGGGCAGAACGGTGGCCAGCTTGGGGCCTGAAGCAGCCAAGAGCGCAAAGGCTCCGAGTCCTCCTGCCCAGCTGGTGGGGAGAGACCACCGGGAGACCCACAAAGGCCGGGAAGGAGAAAGCCCGTCTCTCCAGCCTTTGCTGAGGCCTCGGGGGGGACAGAGGTGTGGGCTGGGGAGGAACAGGGCTGGGCCTCAGGAGACGTTTCGGGTGCCACTGAGCCCGGGCCCTCGCAATGTGTCATGCCCTGGCTGTACAAGAAGATGCACACGTGTGTGCACACGAACGCACGTCTGGGCAAAGTCACCCCCGCAGCAGCAGCAGCACCAGCGAGACGTGAGGCCGGCCCAGCCCTGGGGCTGCAGAGGCGAGCGGCTGGGGGTCACGTCAGGGCTGCTCGAAGCCCTGAGGCTCCGGCCCGGGGCCCCCTCAGGCCTCTCCTGGCCTTTCCCGGGGTTCGGGGGTGGGCAGCAGGCTTCTCCCAGCCTGTCCCAGGCACGGGGTTCTATCAGAGACCAGCCCTCTCTGTGGAGTCACCAGGGTTCCCAGGGAAGCCTGTGAGCAGAGGCCCGGCTCAGGCTGGGTCCTGGCTCATCACTCGCTCCGCGAGGCGGGCCCACTTGCCCCTTGAAAGCCCACCTCCGCGACGCTCCCCGTTTGCATTAAGGCCCCTTCCTCTTACCTAAAACAGCTGGGTTCTCAGGAGCCTGCTGTGGGGGGTCAAGCGGGGCAGCCTCAGTTCTGGACATAACACTGGGGGGCAAGCTCCAGAGACAGACCCCGGCAGCTCAGGGATGAGGGCAGCCTGGGAAGTGAGAGGAAATGGGAGGCCACCCCGTGATCTACTGGGCTGGGCCAGGGGACCCCAGAGCTGGAAGCGGGCCTTCTTCAAAACTGTGATGGAGAAACAGGGGCCCGGGGGGCTCGTGGAAGCCAGCGGCTTGGGCAGGAGGAGCGGTCCGTCGCGGCCTGCCTCGACGCCGGTCCCTAAGGGAAGGCGCTCTGGGCCGAGAACACGCTCCTGGCCCGTCTCGCACGCACGCACCCAGCGTGGCTGGTCCTGTGGGCTGTCAACATGGTGAGTGCTCTCCCCGAGCCCCCTGCCGGACCCACACACTGCCTGAGCCCTGGGACAACCTGTGCCCCTTGGCGGAGGCTGCGTTAGGGGAGCAGGAACTTGGGGAGGCCTGAGGTCTGCGGTGAGGCAGGTTGCCCCCTCAGGGCCCCATCTCCTCTGGAAAGTGGAAAGCGAGGTACTGGAAGTCGGATTCCCACGGCCCCCTCCTCCCTTCACCCGCCCCACCCCCGTCCTAAGGCGCCCCTCACTGCACCCAAGGGCAGCAGCTGTCACGCTGGGACAGCCCCCGTCGGGCTGCAGGGCTGGGAGGGGTGGGAGAACGCTGGATGGCTTCCAGACTCTGAGGAGAGGGCTGGACACGCAGAGCACGGAGCCTGGGTGTGCAGGCACCTTCTGAGGGGCTCTGGATACACCCCGTCTTCTGTCAGAGGGGAAAGAGCAAGTTGGCAGAGCTCCCCAACAAGCTCGCTGCCCTCCCGTGAGTCGGGCTTGGAGAGAGGCTCTGGGGTTGGGGGGACAGGTGACGGGTATGAGGATTCCGTCTCCTCTGAGGGAAGGATTTTTTTCCCCCCGCCAGTAGGAAAGGCTGGATGCAGAACCATCCATGTGTCTCTGCCTTGCCCGGGGAAGTGTGCCTGTGTGTTAAGAGCCACGCAGAGACTCGCCATCTGGACCGGCGTCTAATGGCCAGGAAGTGCGCAGAGCGTGCTGGGGTGGGAAGGAGCCCACTCCTGACTCTTCCTCTCAAGCACTTCCTGGGCACCTCCTGGTGATGCTGGGCAGGGGCAGTCGGGGGTGGGCAGGCAGAGGTGCTGTCAACCAGGGCAGCGGAAGGTGAGGCCGCCATCCGGACGCAGGCCCCGGGAGTGTGCTGGGCACACTGGGCATCAGGCCGGCCGATGTGGGTTCATCTTTCCAGGACCCACGGTCGCATCCAGGGATGTGCCTTCCGGGTGTTTGTCAAGAGCTGCGGAGGAGGCTGAGCAGACACACGCCACATGGGATTACGCCTCCCATTTGCAGGCAATTTTCAAGTTAAAATGTTGTCAGAGGCTTGTCACAGTTTTGATCTTTCTTTTCTGCTCTTTCTCAATCCACCCACACTCTCTAGTTGGGTTAGAAAGGAGAATGAGGGTGATAGAACCTGGTTTAGATTCAGAGATTTTTTTTTTTTTTAAATATCAGATAAAAATTATAAACTTTTATAAAATTATAAAAATTATGTAGTTTTCTCTTGGGAAAATTCATGCCTAAAGCCCGTCACAACTGTTGGCAGCTGCAGAATCTTTAGGGGACTGGAGAGACCGGGCCAGGACTTCTGTGGTCATCCCTCGCCTACCTCTTGGAGTTTCAGCTTGACTGTCTTTTCTGCCTCATCCAGAGATGCCAAAAAACCCCCCGGTTCACTCCTGAAACCACCACCCTGCCTCACACAGCTCTGCATGGGGTCTGTACCAGGTTCAAATGGCCTTGCCACTGGCTTCTTTGACTGTGGGTGAGACCCTCTTTGACTTGCCGTGCCTGCTTTTAAACAAAGCAGAATCGATGTGGCAGTGCTTTGGAAAGTATGCACCACAAACGCCCAGCCACGCTGAGATAAAGAAACGTGGCAAACTTCTCCGGTGGTGCAGTGGATAGGAATCGCCCGCAACTGCAGGAGACACAGGTTTGATCCCCGGTCCGGGAAGAGCCCACATGCCCCCAGCTGGTGAGTCAGAACCACCGAGTCCACGTGCTGCGACTGGAAGCCTGGGTCGCAGAGCCTGTGCTCTAAACAAGAGAAGTCTCTGCAGCGAGAAGCCTGTGCATTGCAGTAGAGAAGAGCCCCCGCCCTCCACAGCTAGACACAAGCCTGCACGCGCCAACAAAGACCCGGTGCAAAGACTCAGGAAGGTGGCAAGTGAGGGTTTAAACCGGGCGCCTGGAAGCCTCCGGTTCCTGTCGGGGCTGGGAGCTGAGAGCAGACACTGGCTGACCCCCTCAGCAAGGAACACAAACATTGGGTCACCGGGGGTCTGCGCCCTCTCCCGTCCCATCCAGTGAGCGTCTCAAGTCCAGGGGAGTCACAACTTATCAGAGGGAGCAGAGAAGGGATACTACAAGTGTCTGGGCTGACCCAATCGGGGTTCAAAATGACCTCAGGGGGCCAGGCAGAGAAAACTGGGCAAAGACCAGTGAAAATGAATGCCAGTCCTGTAGCCAGTCCGAAAAGGCAAGGGTGCAAGGACAGGTGGGAAGGCGGAGCCCAGCTGCAGCACCAGTGCCCACCACAACAATGGACCCTGCAGCCGCTAAGGTCAGCGGTGGTGAACTCTGTGCAGAGCGCCCCACGAAGAAACGGCTGCAGCCTACAGCAGCCTCACGTTTCAGTTGACGGAGCCCCAGGGAGGAGGAGCTCCGTGGGGTCTGGGTCCCAGCTCAAGGCAGGAGGGTCGTCTGGTCTCAACACCACAGCCGATCGTCAGCAAACTCAAGTCCCTAGTGCGGACGCACCCGCCCGGAGAAGGGAGTCTCAGCGACACCTGGCACAATTAACAAGTGACCGCGGGAAGGTGCTCAAGACCTCGGCGGGTGGGAGGGCACTCCGAGGACACCCCCGCCTCACTGGCCTGCAAGGGACACGGCCGCCGGATCCTCTATTGTCTCCAGCCCCATCTTGGCCAGCACAGTTAGCAGCTTGGGGCCAGGGGAGCGAAGGCTTCTCTGAAAGGCCCTGCTGTCTGGTGAGGTCAGCACGTGGACGTCTGGAGAAGCCTGAGGAGCTCGCGCGTGGGGTAGGGAAGGCATCACGCAGCGGGGTTAAGCAGACTTTGCCAGTTTATGACGTACTCCACCTAACGGGTGCCCGAGGGTGCAGAGCGGAGGGTCTTCACCCACCCCGCCTCCTCCCTGCCCAGCTCTTCCCACTGCTGGGGTCCTTGTCTCCCCAGACCCAGTCGGTGGTAGCCTGCCAATGCCTCTTTCCAGACGTCTTCTGAGTCTGTTCCATACATCCTACCTCCAGGAGTCCCCCCAAAGTCATGGCGTTACCAAAGCCTCATCCTCTCACCCACCTGGATGAGCTCCAGACCGACCTCTGTTTTTGCTGTAGCTGCTTCGGCCCCTGCAGTCAGACTGCCCTTCCCGCAGCAGCCCCAGGACGGCGCTCCCGGTCACGCCAGGCCACCCTCAGGATGCTGCGCCGGCCAAGCCCCTCCTCGTCGCCCAGCCGCCCCAAATGAGCCAGCTGAGCCGCTCCCCCAATCCTAGCCCACTCCCCGTCTCTCCTTTTCAGGGAGGCCTCTGCCAGGAAGGAATGCAGGCCTTCTGAATCCCCCTACATTGAACACTGCCCATGCTTCACCACGACCTCCTCCAGGAGGCCCTCGTGACCCCTGCTGGGAGCCTCTTCGCCCTCCAGCGCCAGCGCCTGCTCTGTGCAGGGGACACCTACTCCTGCTGAGATCTCTTTTGTTAAGGTGACTTAGCGCCTGGGTAATGTGCTGGTTTCCCCCGGCGCGTGCTCTCTCTCTCTTAGACCGTAACGTCTCATCCCCACCACACATTTCCAGACAGTGAAGTGGGAACAGTTTCCCCTCCAGCCCAGGGTCGAGCACGGGGAGCGTCTGATACAGCGGGGTGCCCAGGTGCGGTGGGGACGAGCACGGCCGTGAACATGAGAGACCCAGGGCCTGAGGCCTGCGTGGGGCCCAACGGGCTCACGTGACTTGAAATTCGGTGGCCAGCTTCCTTCCGCCATGCAGAGTGCCCTTCCAGCTCTGGGGCTCCCCGAATCTGTGTGTTGGGGGCTGACCAGCCCTCAGCCTGGCTGGGAAGGAGCAACAGAGGCTGCAGACAGGCCCTCGGAGGGAGCGAGGGAGCAGGAGGGACGGGAGCTAATAGCTCTGGAGGAAGGAAGGACACGCTGGGCTAATGGGATAATTGGATAATCCTCCGAGCAAGGGGCTGCCGGGCTGGGGCCAGCTGTTAGAAGCAGACACAAATAGCAGGGCGCAAAACAAGGGCGCTGGTGCAGGAAGCAGCTTGCGAGAGATACTGGGGGAGGGCCGGGGGCCGAGGGCTGGGGGAGGGCTGGGAGGGAAACTCCAGCCCCGTTGTCGGGGGCGGCGAGGGCAGGCCCTCAGGGACCATGCTCTGCCCTTGTAACAGAGACCCCACGAGGGACAGCCTTAGAGACCCCCTGGACTTACTCTGGTCTTGAGGGTGTCCCTTCACCCGACAACCCCTGGAGACCACGAAGGCCTCCCCCTGCCGCTGGAGTGGCCGCTCAGACAGACGCGCTCAAGCAGACGGGCCGCTTGTCTGACATGCCTGTGAAGATACTGCTGGACTCCTATACAATAATCATTTTGGATGCACGTCTCAGGGTTCCCTTCATTGCCGGGTAAACAGTGGATCGATCTGTCGGGGGGTTGGGCAGAGAACAAAAGTAACTCGGAAGGGGCTCTGGTCTAGGAGTCAGATGCCTGGCTTCCAGTCACATGATTCACGATGTGACTTCTCTGGTTCTTGGCCCAACCTTAAATGTGGTGGTTCAGTTGCTCAGTCGTGTCTGACTCTTGTGACCCCATGGACTGTGGCCCGCCAGGCTCCTCTGTCCGTGGGATTTCCCACTGGAGTGGGTTGCCATGCCCTCCTCCAGGGGATCTTCCTGACCCAGGGATCGAACCCAGGTCTCCTGCATTGCAGGCGGTTCTTGACTGACTGAGGGCAGTAAACAGCACTCTTCCTGAAAGGCAGAGTAAGGCCGTGAACGGGAGAGCAACTGGAAATTCGTAAGTGCTCTACCGAGTACTTCAGTCCCAACTCTGTTTGTGACTCTATATAATTTGGGAAAGGCATTTCCTTTCTCTGGGTTCCAGTGTTTCCTTCTCTAGTGACATGATCGAATGGGCTGCTTGAAATTCCCCTCTGATTCTAATGGCTCTAACCCTCATAAAAACAGTTTGTTTACACCTCTCTATACTGTAAGTATGAAAAGGAAAACTTGAGGCCAACATTATCCACAAATTTAGACACAAAACACTCAGTATTAGCAATGTATAAAAATAAATCACGACCCATTGGAGTTTATCCCAGGAATGCAAGGGTGGCTTAACATTAGATAATCAATCAGAATTATTCACATTAGTAAGTTAAAAAAACATATCTCAATAGAGACAGCCAATTATTATGACGTTAAAAACTCAACATCTATTCATACTCAAAACTCTCTGTAAACTAGAAATATGAAAGCATTTCTTAGCCCAATAAACAGTATTTTTTGAACACCTATGGCAAACATCGTACTCAGTGGTGAAATATTAGACGCCTTCTCTTTCTAGTAAAGACTATTCAATATTGTAGTAAAGGTCTGAGTGATCGCAATAAGCACGATACATGCAAGCCTGGGAAAGGAGGCAGAGTGATAGTATTTGCATTAATTCCCTATATTGAAAAATTCAAAACATTTCTTTGGAGATGACTGTACTAACGAGAGTGCCTCAAGGCTGCTGGCTAATGGCCAATATTATAAAAATCAACAGCCTTCCTTTATACCATCAAAAACTACTAGAAGAGGACTTCCCTGGTGGCGTGGTGGGTAAGAATCTGCCCGCCAACGCAGGGAAATGGGTTTGGTCCCTGGCCCAGGAAGATTTCACGTGCCAAGGAACAACTAAGCCAGCAGCCGCAGCTAACGAGCGCCTGTGCTCAACTACTGAAACCCCCGGGGCCCCAGAGCCGGCAAGCCGCAGCCAGAGCCGCCTGTGAGCCTGCGCGCCTCCAGAGAGGCCGCTGCGACGAGGCCGGCACACGGCAACTGGAGAGCAGGTTCCACTTGCCGCAACCAGAGAAGGCCCTCACGTAGCGACGAAGACCAGGTGCAACCAAAACGATAATAAAAGAAAGAAGTTCCAACAGCAATCAAGTTAACAGCCGTTCTAAGAAGCGATTTACAAATACATCATTTACAACAGCAACAAAAACTAGAGGGTACCTGAGAATAAAGCTCACAAATATGTGCAGAAAGAGAAGGCTCTAACCGAGGCAGAGACGCGCCGAGCTCGTGAGCGGGAAGAGTTGCTATTATAAAACTGGCAATCATTCCCAAGTTAATTTGAAATGAAATACAGACCCCTAAAAAAGCCCAAGAGAGTTTTCATGAAATTTGACAATCTGGATTGAAAAAAAAATCATGTGTGTGTGGGGGGGGGAGGATCAAAAAGAGCCAAAATAACTTTCCCCCTTTGGAAGAAGGTGAAAATGTTCCTTAACAGACATATAAAGAGTAAAGCTCAAGGCAGACGTTACAATAGGCAGACAGGCAGACAGACAGAGTGGGTGGGATCTCAAGGTCGGAGACAAATGTGTCTTACATGGGTATCGTCATACAGCAGCGGTGAGATTACAAATCACAGAAGAAGGACGGAGTGCGCGTTAAATGGCTCTGAGACAACAGAGCTTCTTAATGGAAAAGTAAGACTGAAAACAAAATAAAGGTGGCTAAAAAACCCTCTAACTCTTTCAACAAACAAGAAACAAACAAAAAAACAAAGATATAACTTTATGACCTCTGGGGAAAGACGGATTTCTTAAAACACAGAAGCTGCAAGAGAAAATACTGCTAAGTCCACTTATTTAAAATTTTTAACTTTTTTTCCCACAAGAAACATTCAAAAAGTACGAAGGAAAGCCACAGACTTGGAGAAAGGAAGTACAGTCGTGTAGCCAACACTCAGTGAAGGATGAGTGTCCACAGCACGCAACTCCTGTGAAAATCACATGTGAGCCAAGTGGGTGGAGTGAAAACCAGACAGTTCAGACGAGGAGTCTAGCTGACCGACAAGCATGTGAAACTAAGTTCCACCCCTTTGTCCATTATTGGTGGGAATGTAACCTGGTCCAGCCTCGATGGAAAACAACATGGAGGTTCCTCCAAAAAAAAACCAAAAACAGACTCAGCCTGTGGCCCAGCACCCCGTTCCTGGGTACACAGCCAGAGGAGATGAAAACAGGGTTTCAACAAGGCATCTGCACTCCCACGCTCATCGCAGCGCTGGCCACAACAGCCAAGATGTGGAGACAACTCAAACGCCAATCGGTGGATGAATGGACACAGTCAGACGCAGCACACGCACGACGGAACTGAGAACAGCCTGCTGCCTGAGCACGGCGGACCTTGAGGTAAGTCACACAGAGACAAGCACTATATATCCCTCCCACGTGGAGCCCAAAAAAGTGAGACTATAGAAAGCAGAACAAAACGACGGTCCTGGGAGACGGTATGTGTGTGTGCGTGGCAACACTGCTGCTGTTCAAGGCAACAAACCTGTCTTTAGTACGTAAGTCATAGGGTCCTAATGCACAGCCCGAAGAACACAGACGATGATTCGCCTTAAGGAATATGACTATGCAATGTGATAAATATCGTTGCCTTGGCAACCGTTGCTGCTGCTGCTGCTAAGTCACTTCAGTCGTGTCCGACTCTGTGCGACCCCAGAGACGGCAGCCCACCAGGCTCCCCCGCCCCTGGGATTCTCCAGGCAAGAACACTGGAGTGGGTTGCCATTTCCTTCTCCAATTCGTGAAAGTGAAAAGTGAAAGTGAAGTCGCTCAGCCGTGTCCGACTCTTAGCGACCCCTTGGAATGCAGCCCACCAGGCTCCTCCGTCCATGGGATTTTCCAGGCGAGAGTACTGGAGTGGGGTGCCATCGCCTTAGTACAAACCATAAATACATACACTACACATCACACTGAGCCTGACTCCCCTGCTTCCGCCCCAAGATTTCCTACCAGCATGTTCCCGGCGAGGGCAGCAGCCTGGGGTCCCCCTCAGACAGGGCCACCGCTGAGGAGTGCGTTGAAGTTAAGATTGCGCTGCCCTCTTTCTCACATTTAACATGTAGAAGTATTTCCAATTCTCCTTCCCAGCACTGTCAAGAATGAAATGTGAATTAACTGATGAAGAATTAAAGATGAAACGTGCCAACAAGGAAGGGAAGACCTGAGGCACCTCCAGAGCCAGGCTGGCCTGCCGGCTTCAGACTTTGGTCTGGCGGCCCAGGGCCACTTTCGGTGGCCCTCCTCCCACCCAGACCAGAGACGCAGGGACAAAGCACGGGATCCCTGCCTTCGCGAGTGAGCTCTTATCGACACAGGGTTTTTTTTTTTTTCCTCTGCCAAACAGACCAAAAGGAAGGAAGGCCAGCAAGACATTCGTTCTTTTTTTAGCTTCTCAATGGCTGACGTTTCAGGAAACCAAAATTCTGAATGGAACCAGAGGGGCTTTCAGTTCGCGGGGATTCTGCTCCCAGGGTGCACGTCTAGAGGCTCAGGGGAGGCCTTTGTCCAAAGTCTCCCCCAAGCATCTGTGGTCATGCCCAGAAATCCATCGTCTAGAGGCTCAGGGGAGGCCTTTGTCCAAAGTCTCTCCCAAGCATCTGTGGTCATGCCCAGAAATCCATCGGTAGAGCTTCACTTCTTCAGCACAAGCCAAACATGGGCTTCTGTCTTCTGTACAATCACCCAAATCATACACAGAAGATCGTATCAGTCACCTCACTGTGGTGTTAACTCGGTCCTTTCCTTTCTCCAGGCTTGGATGCAGAGGGGAGGGCTGGGACGCCGCAGCGGCAGCCCCTGGAGGAGGCGAGACGGGGAGCGTGCACAAGAGGAAGGCTGTGGAAGGGGGTGGAGCTGGGGAAGCCTTCTCACCTGGGCCGCCAGGCGTGGCCTCCAAAGCGCCCAGCGAAACCAGTGCAGAAAAAGCCAGACAGAAAGACAGGCCGCACTCTGTGACACCGTTTACACCGAGCAGACTCAGACTAGTCCACGGTGACAGAAAGCAGGCCCGTGGCTGCCTGGGCAGAGGCCGCGGGAGGCGGGAGGCAGGAGAGACAGAGGGGAACGGGGGGTCTGGGGGCTGATCAGCATCTCGGCTGTGACGATGGTTTCATAAGTATGTGTGTATATATACGTGGGGGCCATATGTATATGGGTCAAACTGATCAAATCACACACTTTAAATATGTACAGTTTATTTACTATACGTCAATTATAACTCAGTAACACTTTTTGGAAGAGAGCAAACAAACAACGTTCGACTCTTTGCGACCCCGTGGACTGTAGCCCACCAGGCTCCCCCATCCATGGGAGTCTCCAGGCAAGAGCACTGGAATGGGTTGCCATGCCCTCCTCCAGGGGATCTTCCCGACCCAGGAATCAAACTCACATCTCTTCTGTGCCTTGCATTGGTAGGCGGGTTCTTTACCAGCAGCGCCACCTGGGAAACCCAAACAAACACGGTACGAGAGTACAGTGTAGCCAAACCATTCCTCTCACACACCCTGGTGAGTTCTGGCAGAGACAAGCGTTTTCCAAGAGGCCACGTCCCGTCTCTGAGAACTGGGTGTCCTCTCTGTCAGGGATGGGGATGAACCGGACGACCCCAAGGTTCTATACAGACACCGCATTCTAGGCTGAGAGGGCCAAATACATTAACTAGCAGGGCACCACTGTAAAAGCCTAATGGGCTTGATACAAACAGAAGGCAGGAACTGTGAGACAACCAATGTATTTAGAGACACTGGGTAAAAACAGTGGGCTAGCCACCTGCATCTAATTTCAGTATATCTAAAACTCCACTGAAAACTTTTTTTTTTTTTTTAGGGAAAAGTCGCCAAGCTCTTGGAAAGGGAAAAAAATATATATCATCAGAATCAGAAATTTAAAAGTGTAATAAAAGCATTAGAAGATAAATTGAGGAAATTTCCCAGAGAGTAGGATAAAAAAGACAAGGAAACAAGGAAAGAACAGATGAGGAATTCATCCCAACAGCTGAATCACAGGAGATTTAGAACTACAAGGAAGGATATAAAATTACTCAAGAGAATACTCCAGAATCATAGAACGTGAGCTTTCAGACTGAAAGGGCCATCAAGTGGCCAGCACGGTAGGTGTGACCTGGTGACATCCTTGATGCTGAAGACAAAGAACTCCTCCAGGTCACATGCAAAGAAGGCGTGGCCTCCACAGCCGCCCTGAAGGCTAGAAGACAATGGAGCCTTGCTATCGAAGTTCTGAGGCAAAAGTGACTTCTTATCTAGGATCCCACACTTGATCAAGCGGGAGCTGGACATTTCAGACATGCAAGGCTTAAAAAAACTTCCTTTCATGCACTCTCAGAAGTTTCCAAAAATAGGAGTCATCAAAAAGAGGGAAGGAAGCAAAGACCGAGAAGGCATGAGATCCAGAAACAGGTGGTCCAAGACAAGACAGAGGCAAGAGAACCTCGGGCTGACGGTAAGGGGTGGGGGCTCCCGAGACGGCAGCCATGCAGGAGAGAAGGGGGCCTCCAGGGGCACACCGAGAGATCTGGACACCTGGCGGGGCTGAGAGGTGATTAGTGCTGCGATCTGAGAAACCTAAACGTATGAAAAAAAAACAGAATCAAACCAGAGAGACCCGCTGGGCAGGAAAAGCCATCCTAGGTCACCCCGTGGCTCGGCTCGGTCATGAGGACGAGCGCACAGCAATCAGCCTCCCCACAACTGCTCCCTGACTGTGGTGGGGACAGGGGCGCACAGGACGCCCACATGCGTGTAGGGGAGCGAGCGGACGAGTCCTTGCGTCCTGCCGTGGGGCCTCAACAGACAACCCCCGAACTGAAGAGCCAGGAAGCGGCGGTACACACCTGCTGTTAATGTTTATAGACAGGTGTCAGTAGAAGAATGAGCTAAGCAGGTTGAAAATGGTCCCTCCAGGGAAGGAAGAGTGTGGACGGGGTGCGTGCAGGGAGGCCAAGGAGCACGCTCCGTCTCAATAAACCTTGTAGGGCTGTAGAGGCTGCCTTTTTAAATCACATGCCGGTTTGCTTTTGATCAAACACAGTTTTTAAAATGAGTGTGGTGACGTTCACACTAATTGAGGGCCGACAGTGCAAACAGCTGTTCGTGTACACGTAGGCACCAGGCTGCTGTTTCTATGAAGACACATGGATGAGGGTGCCCCACACGGAAAGGAGCATGGGGCTCACCCCACGCCGGGGCTGGCTGTCCCCGCAGTGGCCCAAATCTCGGAATGTCTCCTTGAGAGACCAGATGCGAGCAGTGCTGAAGGTTTTTTCAGCAAATGACTGTGGGATACAGAGTAAGCAGAGCCTAGATCTACAGACAGCTACTTCAGGCCCTAATTTGGAGAAGAGCAGGGGGCAGAAGTGTAGTGAGTGGGACAGAGAAGCATGCCGTTTCCTAGGGAGGGCTAGCAGACTGGCCCCAGCAGCATGGAAAGGACCAGAAGGAAGCCCTGCTTGGGAGCGGGCTCAGGCCCGAGCATCAGGCTTTGTTCCTCATCCTCTTGTGTCTCAAGTTCCAGTGGAAAGTGGACATCTGCGCGTCGATATGGTGACCCATGAGGCCTGTTGTCAGCCAGCAAATCCGCGGCAGCACAGGCCCCTATCGCGGCAGAAACACCTGGCAGAAAGGCCGCCGTCTCAGCACAGGCGAGAAGGGAGAGCTCACAGTGCAAGGCACAGTGTGGAAGAAAAGCCCCAAACTCGGGATGGAGAGACCCAGCTCCCCAGGCCCCCTCTTCGCCACGTCTTACTCCGGTGCCTCTTCTTGGCTTCCTCAGTCGTTCATCGGCACGACTGAGCTTTTCTCTAGAAGTGCCCGGACCGGATGCCTCCAGGGGCAATCCTGGCAGGTAAGAAGGTGTACGCCCTGAGGGCAGGGTCCCTGCCCGTCTTGACCTGCTGTCCCCCAGGCCTATGCATTCACATGGTGGGGCGGGAGTGCAGGAACCTGCTGAGGAAGCTCTTCTTCTTTTTCATTCTCGGGTTTTCCCTTCTATTGCTATTGTGTTCTGTTGGTAAGAAACTCAAAGGTCCAAGTTTATTTTAAAAAGAAATGAGAAAATGGGAGGAAAGTGCGTAGCACGGGGCCTGACGCATAGCAGATACTCAATAACGGTTTACGGGACGGATGAAACGGAAGATAGAGACGACCAGTTTGTTAAGACTCTTAAAGCTGGAAAATGGCCCTAGTCGATGAAATTAATCCCAGATGAAGAAACAAAAGCCTCGTGAGGAGGGAACATGTGTTTGCGGTCACCTCAGCTAAGCAGGAATGGAGGGGAGTCTCAAGTCCCAGCGCTGTGGCAGCTCGACAGAGAGGCGGTCAGGAGGGAATGAGCAGGGAAGGGTGCGAGCCACAGGCTGGAACACTTAGAGGAGAGCATGCGCGCAACAAAACACTGTTCTGAGCTGTCTGGCAGACTTCGGAGGTGGAGGAAGACAGAGTAAAGAGGGCACCCAGCGTCTGGTTCAAGCCCAGCCTCTGCACCTCACCTGAGTGACTCGTGGCTAAGTCCCCATCGCTGAGTCTAAACAGTATGGATAACAGTGGCATCCACTGCAGAGAATCCTTGTGAGAGTGAAAGCAAGTTAGACATGGAATGTGAAGAAGGTGTTTCACAAACTATAAAGTATCACAGGCTGCTAACCCATGGCTAGGACCCCTCCTGAGTAATCTTGTGCCAGCAAGTCCACACAGATTATTCCTGACATTTGCTTCAGTCAGCTACTTGTCGCTTTCATAACCAAACGGAAGGGCTTGACGGTGGGGCGTAGGTTCTGATGGAGTGGGCAGGAGGAAGAAGTGGGCAGTCAGAATCCAGGTCAGGGTGCTGAGGGGCTGGTCCTGAGTGGTCAAGGGCAGATTACACCAAGGCAGGGGACAGAGAGAGGCCCAGGATCCGGAAACCAGAGTCTAGACACTTTGTAACTGGGCGGGAACCTGGGAACCCGGGAACCCTCCCAGTTTGGCTTCCCCTTCTGTAGACGAGAGATAACATCATCTCTACTAACCGGGAGATTCCTGTAACGTCATGGGGGATGGTGGCTGTGAAGCGTCTTTAACAGCCATGGATCAGGATCTCCCTGGTGGTAAGGAGGGTAAGACTCTGCCTGCCAAGGCAGGGGACCCAGGTTCGATTCCTCATCCAGGAAGATCCCGTAACCACAGAGCAACTGAGCCCGTGGGTCACAACTATCGAGCCTGTGCTCTACAGCCTGCGAGTCGCGACTGCTGAGCCCACTCACATCAGCGGAGCCCGCACGCCCTGGAGCCTGTGTCCAGCAGCGAGAGGCGCCAGCCCCGGAGAAGCCACAAACCCGGGGGCGGGCCCGACGCGGACCCAGCACGCCAAAGATTGAGTTTAAAAATAAATACAAGGAAAGCCTTGGGAAACAAGAAGAATAATCAATCACCATCTCTGCAAACGGGAGGTTATCATTCCCTTAGAAGAACCCAGATGACAGGACACAAGGTATGTGTGCGATAAACTTTGGCCCCCTTTATGGAATGAACTGGGCCCTTCTCGCTTGTATGAGGAAGCCCTACCCCCCGGTGTGATTGTACCTGGAGACAAGCCTTTAACAAGGCTGTTATGGTTAAAGGAGGTTAGGAATGTGGGGCCCTCACCCAACAGGACCGGTGACCTTGTAAGATAGGAAAAGACACAGGGGTGTGAGCAGAGAAGAAAGGCCTCCAGACGGGAGGACACCATCACGAGGCCGGGAGGAGGGCCTCAGGAGACACCCAGCCTGCCGACTCGGCGACCCTTGCAGCCTCCGAACTGGGAGAAAGGAGTTGGTACCGGTTAAGCTCCCAGACTGGGGCGGCCCCAACCAAACCCACCACCTGGTAGTTTTCTTCCTCCACTCCTTCCCCCAGAATAGGCTCTGCCTCCCTTCACAGCAAAGGGCAATGCAGACGGCAGCTCGGAGAGGCGCTCCAGCCGGCCACCGGAGCAGGTGGCGCGGCGAGGGGTCAGCACCAGCGTGAGGAGCCTGCCCAGTCCGGCTGCGCTAGTCTAGTCCAGCTCCCGCGCTGCTGAGGGAGACCAGCTCCGTCTGCCCTTAGACACCAAGCCGGTCCCCTCTTGCCAAGGCACCAAGATTCTGAGGCTCAACAGAACGATGAGGTGATGAAAGAGCTTTCGTTGTTTAGTCGCTAAGCTGTGTCTGACTCTTTGCAACCGCGCGGACTGTAGTCCAAAGCCCAGCTCCCCTCTTGGTTGTGTGCTATGAATTTCCACAGTGGTACCTCAGACATAAGGGACAGTGTTTATTTATTTTTTTTTTTTTTTAGGGACAGAGTTTAAATCTTGATCAGGAGCTCCACAAGTAACTCTGTTGAATCCTGAAAGGATGAAGGCATCGGGCACTGTGCGTTCTCCTGACACACTGACTTCACAGGGTTTGTCACTTGAGTCTTCCTGATCACCACGACTTGCCAACCTCCGCTGTAAATCGCAGAGACGTACTGAGCGTGAAGCAGAAGTGGTTCCCAAACTTCAGAGCTCGCCGCGGAGTGGGGCGGCAGAGACAAGAGCCTAAGGGCAGAAGTAAAACTGCGCCCGGTGTGTTTTTTAAACCCAGTTCAATCTGGGCCCAGACAGCTTCTCCAGTTACTGCCCACACCCCTGCTTAAGGCTTTGCTCCAGCCAAGCCGCCGCACTCAAACCTCGGTGGCCTCTGTGCTTTCGCTCTCATTTCCACCTGAAACCTGTCTGTGCCTTCGTTACATCCTGCCCATCTGGCAAGGCTGGGGGAGGCAGCCCCTGATACGGCGTCCAACGGCCTCTGCCTCTCGCTGGGCTAAGCCTCGTGGCTGCTTCCGGTGAAGAGTCAGCGGAAGTGATGGGAGAGTGTGTCTAGGATCAGGTTACCAAGGGGCGGTGGTGTACCTCGTAATTCACCCTTGCTGTCACCCGGGGGGGAGCCAGCTCCACGGGCTGAAGCCGAAGCGTAGAGAAGCTTGTGTCACGAGGGACGGGCCTGCCAACGACCCGTTCGGTGAGCTTGAGACTGGGTTCCCCTCTACGTCCTGGCGAGCCTTTAGGCCAGGAGCTTGGCTGCAACCTCCCAGAACACCTTGAGCCAGGGTCATCCTGCTAGGCTGGATCCGATTCTTCAGCCACAGAAACTGAGAGATATGGAATGCTTGTGCTCTAAGCCACCAAGTTTTGAGGTAATTCGTTACACGGCAACAGACAGCTAACACGCCAGCCCCGGTTCAAGCTGCAGCCCCGCGACTTCTCTGAGCTAGGCCAGCCCAGGGCAGCTTCTGCCTCCTCTGAACTTGTAGCACTGATTCCCTCCTATTCTCTGGGTTTCTGGTCCTTTCCAAGTAACCCAAAGTCAGTAGCTGCTTGAATTTCTTGTGCGTCCCTGTCCAGAGGAAGCATTTGGCAAACTGGAGAAGGGGGTTTTGAAAGAAAAGGAGCTCTGACATAAATGGCAGAGCAGCGGGGATCCGGCGTGGGAGTTACAGAAGGGACTGTGGCTCCGGGAGAGCTCCGCCCTCATCAAAGTGAGGCACTGGCGGCCAATACTAACAGTCAGCCCTCTTTGTAAATTCCTTCTGGCCGTTTCCTCCTCATTGTGTGAGCAGTTCAGCCTTGCGTTGACAGCTGTGAGAGGCAGCAGAAAGGGCGGCTCTGGGGTCACGTCAGAGGAGAGAAGCTAATTGTTTGCTCAGGGCCCCTCTCAGGTTTATGCTCTTCAGGGCCCCTGTGGCAGGACGGTGCCGAAGCCCACTTCCTCCGCGTAGCACCCCTTATTAAAAAACCCACACCACACATACACAAAAAAACAAGTGCTGAGAAAAAGGCGGGGAGAGCCGCTGCAGACCGAAGTCACTAAAAGTTCAGGCTAAGAATAGACAAGGAACTCTGAGAGCCGCTCGGCTATGTGACCTCCTACAGGGGCCTGGCAATCAGCCCCATCCAGCTTTGTTTTCTCTACGCCTTTACAAGGAAAGAGCGCTGGATTGGGAGTCAAGAGCTTTCGGCTCTAAGCCTGGCTCTGGCGTGGTCTTCTTCTGTGACTGTGGGCGAGTCCTTCCCCTCTCTGGGCCTCAGTTTCCCTTCTGGAAACAAGCAGGTTGGACTAGACCCCAATGCTGACCGAACGCAAAGGAAAGGGGAGCGGTCGCAGACCCGCCTGAGACCCAGGAGGCCTGACTGCTTGTCCCAGCTTTGTCGCCGAGAAGCCCGACCTCCTTGGGCCTCTGCTTCTTCATCTATAAAACGAGTTGATCTATTCCCTCAGCAAGTACTTTCTGAGCACCGACTGTTTTCCCAGGCCTGGTGCTGACACAGAGGGTGAGGCAGTAGAGAAGAGGAGAGAGAAGGTGAGCTGTAATCAGCCGTGTGAATGAGGGTGTCACTGACACCAGGTAAGCACAGCAAAGGGAGAGGCATTCGTGGTTCTCGGTGACGGGGGACAGTCACAACCTCTGTCCGCTCCAATGTTCTGAGATCCAACCGGCATCTCTGGGCAGCACAGAGAGACTCTGTCAGGGACTCACATCTCATACCATCGCTTCCGCCCCCCACCCTAGAACAGCCCAGCTCAATTAACCCAATCAACCATGACCCATGGATTGGGCACATACTACAGGGAACCAACCTCCAGCTCCTGCCTTCCCAGAGCTTACACTAGTGGGCAGAAGGAACTCAGAAACTGACACGGCCATTAAAAGGCCCACACCACTCTCTGACTGCTAATTATAGGCTTTAAGTAACAATGCTTCTAAGAGTTAAGAATCAAGTGGGGATTTGAACTGGCCCTGAAGACTTGCCGCATGGTTTGAGCTAAACAGAAACACTGTTACCAGGGTGCTGCTGCTGCTGCTGCTGAGTCGCTTCAGTCATGTCCGACTCTGTGAGACCCCATAGACAGCAGCCCACCAGGCTCCCCCGTCCCTGGGATTCTCCAGGCAAGAACACTGGAGTGGGTTGCCATTTCCTTCTCCAATGCATGAAAGTGAAAAGTGAAAGTGAAGTCGCTCAGTCGTACCTGACTCTTAGCGACCCCATGGACTGCAGCCTTCCAGGCTCCTCTATCCGTGGGAGCAGTGTCCCCATTCCCTACTACTAGACAGACGGGTATCTGAGACATACAAGAAAGACCTCCTGTGGGAGATTCCTAAACCTCCTTTGGGCCAGGAGAGACACAAGCCCCACTTTTTGTCAAGGGGCAAGAGGCCTCTTGTGTGACCTGCCCTGAACACTGTCCCTTGGACGGGGAGGACTGCTACCAACGAGCCTCCCGATCTGGGGCAGCCACCTTACCTCTGTGAGTCTGTTCTCTCGTCCGCAAAATGAAGGGGTTAGATGGTATCCATCATCCCGTACCCAGGAAGATGGCCAAAATTTGATTCTTGTGTATACAGTTAAATTCACTTTGTTGATGTTTTATTGAGGGTTTTGCATCTATGTTCATCAGAGATTTTGGCCTGTAGTTTTCCTTTTTTATATTGTCTTTCTCTGATTTTAGTAATGGAGATCTTGTAGAATGAATTTGGCAGTATTCTAGCCTATCCAATTTTTTGGAACAGTTTGAGAAGAATAGGTATTAACTCTTCTTTTTACGTTTGGTAGAATTCCCCCGGTAAAGCTATACAGTCCTGCACTTTTGTTTGCTAGGATTTTTTTTCTTTTTTAATAACAAAGTAAATTTCACTACTAGTGAGAGAGAAAAAGAACAAACTGGAGGTATCACACCCCCGACTTCAGATTATACTACAAAGCTACAGTCATCAAAACAGACCGGCACAAAACGGACACACAGACCAACAGAACAGAAAAGCGAGCCCAGAAATAAACCCACACAACTGAGGTCAATCAATCCACAGCAGAGGAGGCGAGAACATACAAGAAGGAAAAGACAGTCTCTTCAGCAAGTGTTGCTTGGAAAACGGGACAGCTACATGTAACAGAATGAGGCTAGAACATTTCCTCAGATCATTTACAAATATAAACTCAAAACGGATTAAAGACCTAAATGTAAGATCTGAAACCATAAAACTGCTAAAGAGCACAGGCAGAACATGCTGACGGAAGTCACAGCACCATCCCTCTGGACCTGCCCCTAAGGCAAGAGGAATGAAAGTGAGAGTAAATGAATGACACTTAGTTAAACTTGAGAACTTTCACACAACAAAGGAAAGCGCTGAGAAATGAAAAGACGGCTTAGTAAATGGGAGAGAATGTTTGCAAGTTATAATTATGTGACCAATTGGGGTTAACAGCCAAAACAGGTAAACACTTCACACAATATTAAAAAACCAAACAAACACCAGGACTTCCCTGCTGGTCCAGTTGCTTAGACTCCGTGCCCCCCGTACAGGGCACTCAGGTTTGACCCACTTGTCAGGGAACCAGATTCCACATGCGCAGTTAAGACCCGAGGCAACCAAATACATAACCATTGCTTTTAAAAAGCAAACAACACTATTAAGAAATGGGCAGAAGACCTGACCAGACACTGTCCCAAAGAGGCCACACAGACGGCCAGCGCGGAAAGACGCTCGGCACCACTGACCCCCAGAGAAACGCAGATCGAAGCCGTAACGAGGCAGGATGGCCGTCATCAAAGAAAACGCAAACAGCCAGCGCTGGTGAGGATGCAGACAAAAGGGAGGCCTGCCACACCACTGCTGGTCAGGCAGCTTGGTGTAGCCATTGTGGAGATCAGCGTGGAGATTCTTCAAAACACTAAAGGCAGAATCCAGCAATGCCACTCCTGGCTGCGTCCACGAACAGGATGAAAATGCCAATTCAAAAATACATGTACACCCCAACAGTTATAGCAGCGTTATTAACAACAGAAAAGATACGGAAGCAACGTAAGTGTCTATCAACAGAGGAACAGATAACGAAGGCGTGGTGTGTGTGTGTAAAATAGTGCACTACTCAGCCATAAGAAGAATGGAATTCTGCCACCTGCAACAGTGTGTGTGGACCGAGAGAGTATTAGGCTTGATGAAATGGCTCAGACAGATAAAGGCAACTAGGCTACGTTATCACTTCCAGGTCAAGTCTAAAAAATTAAGAAATGTATATAATGAAACAGAAGCAGACTCTCAGGTGTGGAGAACACACTGCGGCTACCAACGGGAGGAGGGAGGGGAGAGGGGGTGATAGGGCCCCGGGACCAAGAGACACAGACTCACTAAGTGTAAAACAGACGAGGGACAAAGATACACGGAGGGGAACAAAGAAACACACTCGCTATTCTGTAACAACTTTAAAGGAGGGTGATGTGTAAGAATACTGGATCACTATGTCCATACCTGGAGCTAATATTACAAATCAACCACACTGCAATTTAAAAAAATCAAATACTACAAACGACCATACTAGGACCGTTACAGAGTTTCTGTTTGAGGCTAAAAGAGTTTCAGAAATAGACAGTGGGGATGGCTGCACGGCACTGTGAAAGTAGTTGATGCCGCTTAAAATGGCTAAAGTGGCAAATTTTATGTCATATATATTTACTACAATTATTAAAAATTAAGAATGTCCTACTGCAAAACTCACTGAATCGTACACTTTAAATGGATGAATCTATGATAAGCGAATTGTATTTCAATGAAACTGCTTAAAAAAACCCAAACCTTTAAAAAGGAGCATACTCTAAGAATGTGAATTCTAATGGCTTCCCTGGTGGTTCAGTGGTTAAGGAATCTGCCTTGCAACATAAGGGACAATCCCTGGTCCAGGCAGACCCCCCCATGCCATGGAGCAACTACGCCCATGTGCCCCTGCCGCTGATGCGTGCCCACGGAGCCGGTGCTCCTCGACAAGAGAAGCCGCCGCAGGAGACGCCCGCCCAGCACAACGAAGAGCAGCCCCGCCTGCCACAGCCAGACGCGGCTAGAGAAAGCCTGCTGGGAGCAAGGAGGACTCGCCGCAGCCAAAAAAAAAAGTATTCAATCCAACTGACTGGGGCAACTATTTCTCCCCAGGGGCAGCCATTCGGTGTTTCTCCTTCTAGAAACAGTCCAGACGCAAACAAGTATATTTTAAAATCATATCTTTTTCTTTTTAATGCAAATTAAAAGAAAGTGACACTGTTCTGGACTCCGCTTTATTTCACTTACGGACGTATCTCAGGTTGTGCGTATCAGCCCACGCAGAGCTACTTCATTCTTTTTCACTTCTGCACAGAACTCCACTGCAGAGGATTATCACAATTTATTCAACGAGTTCCCTCAATGTTCACAGTTTGACGGCTTCTAGCCTTTTCCTATGGCAAACGGTTGCAGGAAGCATCCCTGCACTTGCGGCTTTTAGACACAGGCATGAATATGTCATCAACAGGATAAATTCCTAGCTCTGGTATTACGGGTTCAAAAGGTTAATGCATGTTAAACATTAACATTGCTAAATCGATTTTTCTATAGAGTCTACCAATTTATACTGCATACATTCATTCATTTTTTTTTTCATTCAACCAGTATTTGAGTGGCTACTGTGTGCCAGGCATTTTTTTAGGTTCTGGGAACATAGCAATGCATGACAACAAGAACAAAACAAAATCTCTTCCCTAAGAGAGCTTGCAGAGGCAGAGGGAAAAGCAAAAAGTAACATATATCATATTTCTGGTGGTAGGAAATGCTATGGCCAAAATAAGGCAGAGAAAGGAGTGCTGGTCAGGATTCAGCTCCGTTCAGTCGCTCAGGCGTGTCCGACTCTATGACCCCATGGACTGCAGCCCACCAGGCCTCCCTGTCCATCACCAACTCATGGGGTTTACTCAAACTCATGTCCATTGAGTCGGTGATGCCATCCAGCCATCTCATCCTCTGTCGCCCCCTTCTGCCTTCAATCTTTCCCAGCATCAGGGTCTTTTCATATGAGTCAGCTATTCACATCAGAAGGCCAAAGCGCAGGAGTTTCAGCTTCAGCATCTGTCCTTCCAATGAATATTCAGGACCAATTTTTTAGGACTAACTGTTTGGATCTTCTTGTAGCCCAAGGGACTCTCAAGAATTTTCTCCAACACTGCAGTTCAAAAGCATCGACTCTTCGGCCAGGGTGTGTAGGTGTGGGTTAGTCACTTAGTTGTGTCCGACTCTTTGCGACCCCACAAACTGTAGCCAGTCAGGCTCCTCTATCCATGGGATTCTCCAGGCAAGAATACTGGAGTGGACAGTGAGTCCCTTCTCCAGAGGATCTTCCTGACCCAGGGATCGAACCCAGGTCTCCTACACTGCAGGCAGATTCTTTACCAGCTGAGCTACAGGGAAGATCTCAGGGGTTGGCAATTGAAATAAGATAGTCAGGGTAGGAGAATTCCAAGCCTCAGTTTCCTATCCGTAACGGGGACACTAACAGTACTTTTGAAATTAAGTCTGGTAGATAACAGTGACCATTTCACAAACAGAGATAATGTTACTATAAGCAACCTTTCAGGTGAGAAAAACTTCCTTCGCCTAAGGAGGAGCAACTTGCCTAAAGTCCCAGGGAAAACGGGTGGCTCAGTCAGAACCAGGACCCAGTCTCCTGACCTTCCGTGCAGCGAACTTCTAAATATACCCAAGGGGTGACAGCGCTAAGAAGCAGTCCAGCTGGGGCCGCTCCCGGCACTGCAGTTCAGACGGAAGCGTTCTCTGAGAACGTGATTTTCTGCATCAGCGTGAGAGGAGGCAAGATGTGAGAGCACGCGAGGTCCTTCTCCAAGGAGAAGCAGGACGGCTTCACGGGGCTCGAGGCTGAGCCTGCTGGGGTTTACTCACAAGACGTTCAGGTCCAGGACGGTGCTCTCGGCCAAAGGCAACAAGCTTTCTGGCTGCTGCTAGCCCGGCTGCTCTGATGAGACTCCTCCAAACCCTCCTCTCCCATTGGTTTCAGTCCAAGGAATCTCCTAGAGGAAAGATAAGCAGCAGTTAAATCGCAGCTGTAGAAATAGTGAGATCCGGATGGGCAGCTGATCTGTTTGGCCGGGTGAGCGTTTCCAAGCGGGCCAAGTGCTGCGGTGGTCTCCCAGCTCACTCTGCGCGCCGTGCTCCCCCGGGGGCCGCTGCTCCTCCTGCAGTCGGGCACTCACTGCTTCCCCAGGCCTTCTGCCTACACAGTGCCGACTCCTGCCTGGGTTCCAGCCTCCTTCAGCCCTGTCCTTTCTTCATGAAGGGTCTCATTCCCTCCACTCAGCTTAACCTCTCCTTTAAAAGAAGATGCTTGCTAGTTAACACAAGCAGTATGGGGCAGGATCTAGAGAAGTCAGCATTCTGGGCTTGACCCCTGTTGAGAAGTGCTTATATGAACCTGGACAAGTCATTACCTTTTCTGGGCCTCCATTTTCAAAAACGAATTTTACTTATTTATTTATTGGCTGTGCTGGGTCTCTGCTGCTGTGTGGCCTTTTCTCTAGTTGCAGAGAGCGGGGGCTACTCTCATGATGTGGAGAACAGGCTCAGCAGCGCAGGTCTGGGCTCTGTGAACAGGCTCAGCAGTTGCAGGCCCTGGACTCTGTGAATGGGCTCAGCAGCGCAGGTCTGGGCTCTGTGAACAGGCTCAGCAGCCGCGGGTCTGGGCTCTGTGAATGGGCTCAGCAGCTGTCTAAAAATGCTGTATATTATATGGCATTTCAAGTACCATGAAGTTAATTACTCTGCAAAGGGCAGGGAGGGACCCAATGATCTACTTAAAGACAAAAGAATACACAGATAAGTAATGAGGCCAAAGGTAGAATTCTTCAGCTTGGAGGCACCAGAATCACTAAAGTGCTGTCAAGAGGTGCGTGTGACAACCAGCATCAGGGTGTGAATGGCAGGCATCCAGTACCAAGTCTGGGGTTAGCCAGAAAGGGAGTTCATACCTAGACAAGAGGCCTCGGTTTCAAATTTTATTCGTATACTGAGTAAACCTCAATGCATGGGAATATCCAGGCCAGATCTGGACCTGCCCTGCCTGCTCTTGAAAAAGGAACCGTGAGAAGGAAAATGAGCACTGGCCCAGATCAGCAACTGTTACTCAAACATCATGGTGACCAAGAAACTACTTTCCTCTGCAAGGCTAAGGAAGCTTGAGAAACATTCAGCCCGTTGAAGAGATACTGCATTCAAATTTGGGAAAGTGATCTAGAAAGACTTCAAAAGACGTCAGGACTAAAAGCAAACGTGCAGATGTTTCCATTTCTGTTTGAACCACGGCCAGTCACAGACAGGTGAGGGTTCTGTTGGGGTAATTTGAGAAAACATGAAGATCTTTGTGACTATCACTAGTGTATGCTGTCTTCCGAGGTCACATCCATAATCGTAAGTTTACCCACAGAGAGAGGCAGAGAATAGCGTGGACAGCGAAGACGCGAGATTCTGAATTCCAAAGTAACCTGACAGTTATACGTCACTGTTCCGGCCTAGAAAAATAATCTGGGCCCCAAACTTCTCTTCTGTATGCCCTACCTCTGGGTTGACAACAAACTCACCGGCTGCAGTCTGCAGCGCGGCAGTCACTCAGGGCTGCGGACGCCGAGTCCAGCAGGCTGCTCAGATCTTACCCCTGCTGGGATACCAGCAGACTCAGACTCCAGGGTCAGCGGTGCCTCCCAGCAGAGAAACACAGGAGGAGGCGGCGCCGCTTTCATGAAGCCTTCAGTGACTTTCCACTGAGCTGTGGGAAAATTCTGATAGTCGACTGTGGCTGAATCATAACCCAGAGGTCCTGACAGCTCAAATCTTTGAGGATTCCTTTCATTCCTTTCCCAACAGGGAACCTGGAAAACTCCGATTGGTTAATTCTGTTTGCCTTCTTCTCCTTAAGATGTAGGTGCAAAGTGGTGCGTGCTCTCAGTGGCAAAAGGGTATCAGAGTAACACCATCTGTGATTGCAACAGCTTACGTTTATCTAGCACTTCCTGCTGTCAGGCGCTGTTTACAGACTGTTTTCACTGAGTCTTCACAACTGCCCAAGTGCGGGTGTTACTAGGAATATTCCCAGTTTACAAGTGAGAAAACTGAGGCCCAGGGAGGCTGGTACCTTGCCTCTGGTCCCGCAGCTTGGGTGTGAGGCGGGGAGATTTAACGTAAGCACTGTCCAGAGCCTGTGCTCCTCGCCACCGTGCCAGACAGTGTCCAGCGCCAGTACAGACACTCCGAGCTCAAAGGCACTTTAGAGATCAGAGACCAGCCCGCAGCTTTTGCAGCTGAGAAAACAGCCCTAATGAGCTGATGGGAAGTGCCCGGCGACAGAGTGGGGAGCTGAGGCAGAGCTCTGCACTCCAGGGTTCAGGGCCCTCTCTCTGCTGTACCAGAGGCCGTGGGCTCTCTAATCCATCTTAAGGTCTGGAGCTCTTTATATCTTACTCGTTATTCTTTAGGGATTGGAGCTTTATATAAACACAAAAATACTTTCCTAGGCTTTCTTCATAATATACTGACCTCTCAATTCTTCCTGCCCTTTTAAAGGGACTTCTTTTTTTTAGTATTAACTTGCCTCTCTTTTGCCTTCTTTCTTTAAACCCCAAGAAAGTGAAAGCAACTTCCAACAGGTGTTTTCTTGAGAATCTTTGTTATCTTTTAACCAAATTTACCTTTTTATTAACCAAGGCATCTTAAACACAGCTATTCGGCTATAATTTCCAATTGTCAGTCATCCAGCACGCGTTCTGCCCTCAGCGTCCTTCCCTGCCCCTCCCCCTTAAGGGAAGACCACTAAGGCTCGCCGCCTCGCTCAGCTTCTGCGGGTCATCCTCAGGCCTCGCCCTGCCTCCTGCCATGGAGACGGTGTCCCCACTGCACCCCAGCTCGTCTTGACACAGTGACCGTGGCCCCATTCCTTCCCACTCCCTTCTTCGCCCAGACCAACAGATTATACGGAGGGGAGTAAATGTGTGGAAGCAGCAACACGTGCTGGTGGAGTCTGGTCTTCGCAGTCAGAGAAACCTTCACCCCTCTGGTCAATTGCGTTGACTGAGCGGAGCCTCAGACGCCATGCGGATGGATGGGAGGCCCCACTTCAAGACGGTATGAGAATGGATTGAAAGAATGTGTAAAGGGCCCCCCAGCACACAGCTGACGGGCCTCCCAGGAGGCACCAGTGGTCAAGAACCCTGCCAGTGCAGGAGACCTCAGAACCGCGGTTCAGCCCCGGGCTGGGGAAGAGCTCTTCGAGGAGGAAAAGGCAACCCGACCCAGCGTTCTTGCTGGAATCGCACGGACAGGGGAGCCCAGCAGGCTAGTCCAGGGCTGCAAAAGACTCAGACACAACTGAAGCAGCCTGGCAGCAGCACGTGGCTGCCGCCGCCCCCTCACCCCCAGGTCCTTTCCCTCCCTTCACAAAAACCATTCAAAACACCTTCATTTAAAAAAAATAAAAAGCCGTATCTCCCCCTCAAACAATAAACTGTTCTCTCTCCTTCCTGTCACTCCAAGCAGATTCACATTTTATCTCACCGTTGGCCCTTCCGTTCCCCTACTCAATTCACTTTGGCCACCATACCCTGAACTCCAACCAGGGACCAGCTCAGCCCACTTGAATGCCTTCCCGAGTTCGATGCACGCTTGTAAGCTGACCCGCGGCGACATTAACTGCCGCCCCGCACTCTGACCTCGGTGACCTCCTCCTTTCCGCATCTCCTCCAATCCCGCTGAACTTTCTGTCTCACCGCTTCCCACCTCTCATCTCTCTGTGTCCTGTCTCTGGGTGATCTCTTCTATGCCCATGGACTCAGCAATCACTATGTGCTTCTCAGACCTCCGACTCACTCTCTAGTCCCAGTTCTAAAGCTTAGGCCCCAGACCCAAGTTTCCATCTGTTCACAGGGATCTGTCTTTGGAAGATCCATAAGCATCTAAATTTCCCAAGTTGCTTTTTCACTCATGGCTCCTGCTTCCTAAATGGTGTCACCATTAAGCCAAGGCTCAAGAAAGAAGCCGACTCATCTTGAACGTCCCTGTCTTCCATACGCCATCTCAGTGAAATCTCTTTGACTTTTACTTCCACAGTATCTTCTGAATTTAACCTCTCCACCTCCTTAGAACAGGGTTTTGTCATGTCTCAGGTTATGCCGCAGACTGGAAGCCTTTACTTCTAGTTACTCACCCTGCCTATCCTCTGCACAGATCCATGATTTACCTACTTAATAGATCTGAGCATATTAATCATCTTTTCTTAAAACTTCCATAGCAGTGACCAAGGACACCCTGAATATTTATATTCCTACCTCCCTATTAGAATGAAGGCACCTCGTTTTCAATTAGTGTGTCTTGCTGCAAATACAGATACTTTCTAAAGCACATTAGTAATATGCATCAAAAAATATGCATCAAGAAAGGTTATTATATGGCAGATGGCAGAGTAGAAAGATGTGTGCTCCTCTCCCCCTGCAAGAGTTGCTTAACTAGCTGTTAAACAACCATCAACAGGAGGATGCTGGAACCCCCAGAAAAGAGACCCCACGTCCAAAGACAAAGAAGAAGCTGCAGCGAGATGGTGAGGGGGCACAATCGTGGTAAAAATCGCCCCCCACCCACCGAGGGGGACCACACAGTGGAAACCAACAACGGCAAAGAAGTTCTCCCTGCAGTGAAAGCTCTGAACCCCAGGTCAGGCTTCCCAGCCCGGGATCCAACAAGGGGACTGGGAATCCCCAGGGAATCCGACCCTGCAGGCCAGCGGGATTCGACTGTAGGACGTCCACGGGACTGGGGGAAACAGACTCCAGTCTCGGAGGGCACAGTCAAAATCTTGCCCACACCGAGCCCCGGCAGAAAGGAGCGGCGACCCCACAGGAGGCTGAGCCAAAACGACCTGCTGGTGTTGGAGGGCCTCCTGTGCGGGCGCGGGCCAACAGGAGCTCAGCCGGGGGACAGGGCCTGGCCGCAGCAGCTTATCCCCTTGGCATAAGCCCTCTTGGAAGTCGCCGTTAACCTTACCGTAGAGCCCTGCAGACCCCAGGGCTGGGTCTCTCAGGCCAAACAATGACCAAGGAGGGAGCACAACCCCACCCATCAGCAGATGATCGGACTAAAGCTTCACTGAGCAAGGCCCTGCCCACCAGAGTAAGCCCTAGTTTTTCCCATTGCCAGTCCCTCCCGTCAGGAAGCTTACAGAAGCCTCTGGGCCTCCTCCCTCAGAGGTCAGACAGAAGAAGCAAGAAAAACCACAGTCCCACAGTGGCTAAAACAAAAGCCACAGTATAGAAAATTAACCAGGATGAAAAAGCAGAAAGTTATGTCCCAGATGAAGGAACAAGGCAAAACTCCAGAAAAACAACTAAGTGAAAGGGAGATAGGCAACCTTCCAGAAACGAATTAGAATAACAATTATGAAGATGATCCAGGATCTCGGGGAAACAATGGAGCAGATGCAGGCGATATCTACCAAAGACCAAGATGAACTAAAGAGCAGCCACGGATGAACAGGACACCAGAAGGGACCCGCAGTAGAGTAACTGAGGCAGAGAACGGGAAACGACCCAGAGGACAGGGCGCCGGACGTTACCGCCACAGCACAGAGTACAGAGAAAAGAGTGCAAGTGAACGGAGACGCCCTAGGAGGCCTCGGGGACAACATTAAACGCGCCAGCATTCGCTCTACAGAAAGACCCTGAAAAATATTCGGAGAGATAATAGCTGAAAAACTCCCCTAACGCGGGAAAGGAAATGGTCAACCAAGTCCAGGAAGCACAGAGAGTCCCAGGCAGGATGAACCCAAGGGGGAACACACTGAGACGTACAGAAATCAAACTGACAAAAATTAAAGACGGAGATAAAAAGTATTAAGAGAAACGAAGGAAAATGACAAATAACATACAAGGGAACTCCCGTCAGGCTGTCAGCGGATTTCTCAACAGCAGCTCGACAAGCCAAAAGCGAGTGGCACAAGAAGTTTAAAGTGGTAAAAGGGAAGAACCTGCAACCAAGGATACTCTTTCCAGCAAGACTCCCATCCAGGTTGATGGAGACATCAAAAGCTTTCCAGACAAGCAAAAGTTAAGAGAATTCAGCACCACCAAACCAGCTTACAACAAATACTCAAGGTGCTTCTCTAGGGAGGGAACAACCTACAGAAACAAACCCTAAACAATTACGAAACAGTAATGAGGTCACATGCATCCACAATCACCGTGAACGTAAACGGGTTAAACACGCCAACGACAAGACACAGACCGGCGGGGTGAACGCAGCATGTGTGTGTATCCACTTCCACTCACCACATCACTCTGCTGACACCCCCCAGGTCAGTTCAGCTCAGTCGCTCAGTCGTGTCCGACTCTCTGCGACCCCACGAGTCGCAGCACGCCAGGCCTCCCTGTCCATCACCAACTCCCGGAGTTCACTCAAACTCTTGTCCATCGAGTCGGTGATGCCATCCAGCCATCTCATCCTCGGTCGTCCCCTTCTCCTCCTGCCCCCAATCCCTCCCAGCATCAGAGTCTTTTCCAATGAGTCAACTCTTCGCATGAGGTGGCCAAAGTACTGGAGCTTCAGCTTTAGCATCATTCCTTCCAAAGAAATCCCAGAGTTGATCTCCTTCAGAATGGACTGGGTGGATCTCCTTGCAGTCCAAGGGACTCTCAAGAGTCTTCTCCAACACCACAGTTCAAAAGCATCAATTCTTCGGCGCTCAGCCTTCTTCACAGTCCAACTCTCACATCCATACATGACCACAGGAAAAACCATAGCCTTGACCAGACGGACCTTAGTCGGCAAAGTAATGTCTCTGCTTTTGAATACGCTATCTAGGTTGGTCATAACTTTTCTTCCAAGGAATAAGCGTCTTTTAATTTCATGGCTGCAATCACCATCTGCAGTGATTTTGGAGCCCCCAAAAATAAAGTCTGACACTGTTCCCACTGTTTCCCCATCTATTTCCCATGAAGTGATGGGACCAGATGCCATGATCTTCATTTTCTGAATGTTGAGATTTAAGCCAACTTTTTCACTCTCCTCTTTCACTTTCATCAAAAGGCTTTTTAGTTCCTCTTCACTTTCTGCCATAAGGGTGGTGTCATCTGCATATCTGAGGTGATTGATATTTCTCCCAGCAATCTTGATTCCAGCTTGTGTTTCTTCCAATCCAGCATTTCTCATGATGTACTCTGCATAGAAGTTAAATAAGCAGGGTGACAATATACAGCCTTGACGTACTCCTTTTCCTATTTGGAACCAGTCTGTTGTTCCATGTCCAGTTCTAACTGTTGCTTCCTGACCTGCATACAGATTTCTCAAGAGGCAGGTCAGGTGGTCTGGTATTCCCATCTCTTGAAGAATTGTCCACAGTTTATTGTGATCCACACAGTCAAAGGCTTTGGCATAGTCAATTAAGCAGAAATTGATGTTTTTCTGGAACTCTCTTGCTTTTTCCATGATCCAGCGGATGTTAGCAATTTGATCTCTGGTTCCTCTGCCTTTTCTAAAATCAGCTTGAACATCAGGAATTTCACAGTTCATGTATTGCTGAAGCCTCACTTGGAGAATTTTGAGCATTACTTTACTAGCGTGTGAGATGAGTGCAATTGTGTGGTAGTTTGAGCATTCTTTGGCATTGCCTTTCTTTGGGATTGGAATGAAAACTGACCTTTTCCAGTCCTGTGGCCACTGCTGAGTTTTCCAAATTTGCTGGCATATTGAGAGCAGCACTTTAATAGCATCATCTTTCAGGATTTGAAATAGCTCTACTGGAATTCCATCACCTCCACTAGCTTTGTTCATAGTGATACTTTCCAAAGCCCACTTGACTTCACATTCCAGGATGTCTGGCTCTGGGTGAGTGACCACACCATCGTGATTATCCGGGTTGTGAAGATCTCTTTTGTACAGTTATTCTGTGTATTCCTGCCACCTCTTCTTAATATCTTCTGCTTCTGTTAGGTCCAGACCATTTCTGTCCTTTATCGAGCCCATCTTTGCATGAAATGTTCCCTTGGTATCTCTAATTTTCTTGAAGAGATCTCTAGTCTTTCCCATTCTGTTGTTTTCCTCTATTTCTTTGCATTGATCTCTGAAGAAGGCTTTCTTATCTCTTCTTTCTATTCTGTGGAACTCTGCATTCAGATGCTTATATCTTTCCTTTTCTCCTTGGCTTTTCACTTTTCTTCTTTTCACAGCTATTTGTAAGGCCTCCCCAGACAGCCATTTTGCTTTTTTGCATTTCTTTTCCATGGGGATGGTCTTGATCCCTGTCTCCTGTACAATGTCACGAACCTCTGTCCATAGTTCACCAGTCACTCTATCTATCAGATCTAGGCCCTTAAATCTATTTCTCACTTCCACTGTGTAATCATAAGGGATTTGATTTAGGTCATACCTGAATGGTCTAGTGGTTTTCCCTACTTTCTTCAATTTGAGTCTGAATTTGGCAATAAGGAGTTCATGATCTGAGCCACAGTCAGCTCCTGGTCTTGTTTTTGTTGACTGTATAGAGCTTCTCCATCTTTGGCTGCAAACAATATAATCAACCAGGTACTGCCTTTTTCACCAGAGCTCCAGATGTGCTTCTAATGAGCAGCCATGTTTAAAAGCAAGCGGGCTCTCCGATGATCTTTACGTTTCTCCGGTTTGCCCCACTTCTTCTATTTCATATCCAGTGCTCCCATTTCATTCTGTTTTCCAATTTTCCCATCTTTT
Organism: Oryx dammah; assembly: GCF_014754425.2. Lineage (NCBI taxonomy): Eukaryota > Metazoa > Chordata > Mammalia > Artiodactyla > Bovidae > Oryx > Oryx dammah. The sequence continues at coordinate 70,390,146 of NW_024070196.1, read as the reverse complement.
TTTTTTTTTTGGTGTTCTTTCTCAAGTCTTTATCTAGTAGAAAAGCTTTTGTATATATATAGATAAAAATATGTATAATATATATGTTTTAGAACACTTACAAATGTTTGCCTAACTAAAAAATTTATGACATTTTGATTCCATTTGTTTGAACTTAGTATGAATAGAATGCTAGTTTTGTAATATAAAAAAATAGGCAACAAGCCACAAAGGTTTACTGTATAGTGCAGGGAACTATAGTCAATATCTTGTAATAACCTATAATGGAAAATAATTTCAAAAATAATATATGTATATATGTACAACTGAATCACCTCGCTGTGCACCGGAAACATTGTAAGTCAACTATATGTCAATAAAATAAAGAAAAAAAAGTTATTATATGAATACAAACCCGGTACCATGCCGTGTACAGTAGAGAATATGAAAGAAATACAAGGTGATCTCTGTCCTCAAAGAGCTTTTACTCTTTTTGGAGAGACAAAACAAACCCAAGGCACTATTAAGTACCTACGCTGAGACACAAAGTCTAAATGCCCGAGGAGCTCAAGCAGAGAGGAGGGAGCGTGAGGCGGAGCTTCTGGTGGGGACCTCAGAGAGGAAGAAGGCTTCCCGAGGGCCTGAAGGGAGGTGAGGTGAAGACGGCGAGTGAGCAACAGAAGGCACGGACGCGCCCAGGCGGAAAGGGCAGGGTGTCTGCCAACAGAAAGAAGCCTGGGCTAGCGGCAACGGCAGGTGATGCTGGGGACCAGTGAGACCAACCTGGAGAGGAGGCAGAAAACAGAAGCCCTCGAAGGTCAAGGGGATAGGAGTCTGACCAGATTAACCAAGCAGTAACGTTTTTGAGTGCTCTAACAATACAGAAACGGTCATATACAAAAGCTATAATAATACAGAAGCTACCTTTTCACACACACACACACAGACACACAGAGACACACACACAGACACACACACACACACACTCTCTTTCAACACAGCGGTGCTTTGAGACACTAATATCTTCGTTTTGCAGATGAAGAAAGTGAGACATAGAGCCGTTCAGTAATGTGCTTGGGCCACACAGCTGTGTGCAAGCCCTGAGCACTATAGGCAAAGGTAAAGGAGATCACTCCTGCTTTCAGAGAGCTCAGCGTCCAGAGATGGGGCGCCAGTGATATATCAGAAACAGGCACTCACACAGCAATGTGCTAGGTGTTGTAACAAATATATAACCATGTGGGAGAAAAGGTATTAGGTTAAAAGCAAAAGGCGCCGTCAGACAAAAGCACTCACATCGGAGAAATTAGGAAATCAGCCTCCTGGCTGCTACGGTCACCCAGGCAAAACCCAGCAAGTGAAGTGACGATGGTGGATGCAGGAAGACTGGGAAAGAGGCAGAAGGCAAAACCTTGCACAGCAGGAATGGCCGGTGCAAGAGAGGGAGTCAGACACAGTCTTGTGCCTGGAAAGCTGAGAGGAGGACAGTGGTCAGAGGCGAGGAACTCATTTCAAGGCGGCACTGAGTTGAAGACGAAGCTGGCCTGGGAGAACATGCTCGGCCTTGGTACGGAAAGATCTGCTTAAGCGCCATTTCATTTCTTCTCGGCTGCGCCGGGTCTTGGTTGCGGCAAGGGCTTTCCCCCAGGGTTGGCAAGCAGGGGCTGCTCGCTAGCTGTGGCACCCAGGCTCGCGTGGCAGCAGCCTCTCTTGCTGTGGACTCTGGGCCCGAGGGTGCGTAGGTTCCAGCAGCTGCAGCCCCCAGGCTCTAAAGCACAGGCTCAATAGCTGTGCCCCTCGACTTAGCCGCTCTGTGGCACGTGGGATCTTCCCAGACCAGGGGTCAAACCCGGGTCTCCTGCACTGGCAGGCAGACTCTTTACCACTGAGCCACCAGGCAAGCCCAATACACTACGACTTGGAAATAAGATTTTTTTTTTTTTTTACATTGTTAGCACGCAGCCCTGAGTTGTACATAACGAGAGAATTTCAAATATTTTAATAAACTCTCTGCCGGGAGGACGGCCTCTGTGTTTTATTTCCTTCTCACATTCTGCTAGTCTATTATCATTTCTGTCTTGCATCATCGTTTCTACAGAAATGAGGCAGAACATAAGAAAACTGAAACACACAAGAATTTATCTATCCAAAACCGATTCCAAAAACGCTGTTTGCTCATCGCTTCTCTGGAACTTTTCCGTCAGAGTTGCTTAATCTACAATCCAGACTTTACCATCACACTCTGTTAGAACCTCCAACCTCATCATCCAATAATTAAGCTCTTGTTGTTTTTTCAAAAATAAAATCCACTCTCAAAAAAAAACCCAAACAAACCCTTATCAGCACTAAGGGGCTTCCGTGGTGGCCCAGAGGTTAAAGCGTCTGCCTGCAATGCGGGAGACCTAGGTTCGATCCCTGGGTCAGGAAGATCCCCTGGAGAAGGAAATGGCAACCCACTCCAGTATTCTTGCCTGGAGAATCCCATGGACGGAGGAGCCTGGAGGGCTGCAGTCCACGGGGTCGCAAAGAGTCGGACACGGCTGAGCGACTTCACTTTCACTATCAGCACTAAAGTTGTTCGGGAAGCTGTAACACAGGCTCTGTAGGCAACATCCATAGGGGCTTTCCAAATATTCCAAGGAGTGGCTGTGGGGAAGGGGTATCCCTACGGAGAGTGGGGCACCACACCACTGATCATTTCACGAGCCGCTTTTCGTTTAATTCTTGAAGCAGCCACAGAAGCAAGTATTATCGTCTTGTGCTAAAGAAGAGTAAAAGAAGGCCCAGACAGGAACAGAGACTCAGGCATGCAGAACAGACTCCAGACACGACGGGGGAAGGAGAGGGAGAGACAGCCGGGAGAGCAGCGTTGGAACGTACACACGGCCACGCGCAACACAGAGGGCTGACGGCGAGCTGCTGCGCAACGTGGGCACAGCCCCGCGCCCTGCGGCCCCCGGAGGGCTGGGAGGTGGCGGGAGGCTCAAGAGGAGCGGACTCGTGCATAATCCTGGCTGACTCACGCTGTTGGAGAGAATATCGTAAAGCAATGACCCTCCAATTAAAAAGAAATGTTTTAAAAAAGTAAAAAGAAGGTTCAGAAAAGTTACTTTCTCAAGGTTATAAAACTAATACATAGCAGAGTTGGGAATTTTAAAATTTACGATTTCACCACTGTACCACGTTGCTTTTGATAAAATAACCCAACGTATGGGGACATTATTAAACAGCATTGTTACTATATAATCTTATCTTGTATGGCCATGATTGTAATAGCCTTTTAATTTCATTTGTTTCCCCATCATTTTCTGTATCTACTGGTTTGGGAAAATATGAACAACGAGCCATGAAAAATCTGTCAGAGATCTCGAATTAAGTCTACCTCATAAAAATATAGAACATTGGAAACAGAAATATCTTTAAATCATCAGGCCTGTCTCCTGATGATATGGTTTTAAGTACGTTACAAGCCAGGTCAACAGGCAAATAGTGTTCCCTTCTCCTTAGGATAATGTGATCCGCTGAAGGCGCTCGTGTACTTGCCAGTAGGGCTTTATTCATGAACTCTCTGCTGAGCACAGAAAGTTGTATTTATTTCTCCTTTAAACTCTACTCCTTCAAGACTGGAACACCATACACATTTATATATAGCAGATGATTATACTATCTTAAACTGGGTTGGAAGCCTGGCAGGCTTGAATTATTTAAGAGAAAAACATTTCCACTTGTCCTGCCAAACACATTGATCCAAGTTCGTTTAAGTGGCGCAATCATCTCCTCGTTTTGCAAGCTCTTCTCTCTCTTCAGGTGACTAAGCAGTCTGCAGTCTTCCTTCCTTTCGCTGGATAATTTTCAGGCTGGTCTGACCCTTCCGGTTTTTACAACTTCATGCATTTTCTCCCGTGAATACAGTAAAAGGTTTCACGGCTAGAATCTTTCTTCAGCACATGTGTCTAGGGCGCTATCTTCCCGAACACTGGTGCAGCGCCACTGTTTATCTACCCTGGTGCCCCAGGCAGACCGGCTACTCTGCAACGGCCACCTTTTTCTGCTTGCAGTCCTGCTTTCCCCTCTTCTTGGATCGACCTTCCTGAGTTCTCCACACATCCTTCTGGCTCAGACGCTTGCTCCCCGCCCTCTGGACCTGCATGGCCCTTTCGGTAATGTTATTGCCCAACATGGTAAACACAGCTACTGTTTATTAAGCACTAACCATGCGCTGTCTCTGGAGCCTTATGTCTGTAATACAAACTGCCCAGCTTTTCCTCAACGCTCCTCTGCGACACAGTGACGTCCTCTGTGAAGCGTGTCACTTAGAGGCCTGGCACACAGCAGGCACTGGATAAACAGGTACCATTATTAGGTTAGGAGAACGAGCACCATAGGACTCATCCATGTTCGACTCTAGTGCCTGGTCCAGTTGTCTGGCTTACTCAATACACGTTTATAAAGCGAACCAATGAAGAGAAGAAACGTTGACTGTCCGTGTGATCCTTGTGAGACAAGCTGTGCAGCTTGCCGTGGACAGCTAAAACTTAACTCTTTGGAGTCTAGACAGGAAAAGCACCCAGTTAAGTAAACAGAGATGGGGCTGGGGAGCCCAGAAGCACACCCTAGAGGTTCAGAAGGACGCGTGGTCTCAAGTGCAGGAAGCTCTTGCTGGCTAGTGATGGAAGAGGCCGATATGGAAGATGGCCTCCTGCGGAACGCTCCAGGCACAAGCCGGCACCAGTTGGGCTCCCACAGGGAGAGGGCGTGGTCAAATCAACTCCCTTGACCAGGGAGAAACTTAGGACTGTAAGAAAGCCTCCTGATGACGAAGGGGGTGCTTCATGTCTTAGAGAATGTAAGCCTAAACCTGCAGCACACACAGGTCCAAAGCGGCGCCTCTGGGGCGCTGGGATTTGGCAGGGGCAGGAAGTGGTCTGTGTTGGAGTCTGTCAACAGCTAGCAGGGCCCAGCGAGCAGAACGAGACTCAAGCCCTTGGCAGTGCTAGGTTTAAAAGGAGGCAGTACATACACTGGCATGCCAGAAACAGATTGGATCTAAGAAGCAAAACCTAAACTCAGTTACTGAACTGGAGTGCAAACGCGCTTAATGCCCCAACCATGGCAGACTGGTTATTTGATTTGGGACATTAATTATTCAGGCAGGGCCAGCAGCAAGGTTGAAATCTAAGGTGGGACTCAGATTCCGGGACTAAGGACAGAACTCGCCACGGAGAGCTGTTGGGGAAGCAGAGAATCTGGCGCCTACTACGATACTGGAAGCCCGTTGCAATGGATAAGAAGGACAGAGCACAGCGTCTCTGAGCACAAAATCTACCTGGCTTCAGCGCCGAGGACTTTTAGATACCAGCTGTCTGTAGATGGCAAGGTTCAGAACACGAGGCTGTTTGGTCTGGACTAACAGATATCTTTCCGTCCATATTCACTCGCTTCGCCCGTGGGCTGTGCGCAGCTGTGAGCCTGCGCGGGCTCTCAATCCCCACAGTGTTTCTGCCCTAACTGATGGCCAGACACAACCACTTTCCAGTTGAAATCACCCTTCACAACCACAAGTTAGTTGTTTCATCCTGATTCTGGGACCAAAACCCTATTCAGTCACTGTTAGCTCCCAGAATCTAAGTCCACACTACTGGCAACTAAAGTGGCCCCTTTTCGATTAAAATCAACCAAGCCGAACAGATACACGCTAACAAACACTGCTTCTGCTGCTACTACGAGCGTTACTGAAATCTTCCCGTCGCCCGGCTCTTCCGCAGCAGACTCCTCTTGACTTCCACTTCTTCAGACACCAAACCGTCTTACTGGTCTACAGTCTGTTTGCGGCTCTCTGGATTTGATATCCCTAGGGGTTTTTGTTTGGTTGTTTGTGTTTTGGTTCATGTTAAAGCACTATGTCCAAATCCCGGGCTATCTGGTCCAACTACCCATCTGATGACGGACTTTCTTCTGCAACACTCCCACCAAGTGGCCGTGGGGACCGTGCTTGAACGCTCAGAACAACTGAGTGCTCACTGCCTACAGAGGCAGTCAATTGCATCTTGACGCCCCTGCTGTAAGTAACTGGGCCTGAAGCGCACCTCCCTGTGTTTCTATGCGTTGCCTCCAGCGCCTCTCCTTAGGGTTATAAGGAACAAATATAAACCTCTTACACGTGGCCCACTTCACAGATCTGAATCCAGTGACAGTCTCATTCCTGTGTTTGCTTTGCTGGATAAATGTTCCCAGTGTCTTCAACCATTTGCTGCTATGAGACGGTCTCACCGGCATCATCTCTCTCTTTTCTGGCTGTACTCAAAATGGTCTATATGCCACACACATAGCCCAGAGCCAGACAGATTACAGGTGTGTTCTGGACACTAACCCTCTCATAATGCTGGCTTCTGAAGACTAAATCAGCTTTTCTGCAGCTGCAACACTCAGTTGACTCACGCCGAGTTTATGAACAGCCAAATACCCCTAAATGCCACACATATTGCTGCCAAGCTCACTGCGTATCCATGTCACTGTTTTAGGGAGAGCAGGAAGTTGAAAGGAAGGTTCATTTAAGAAGAAGGTTCATTTTACCACGTTGAAACTTCATGAAATTTGGGTCCCAAAAATTCAGCCCAGGATTTTGCATTCCTAATGATACATCACCCTGTGCTTAGCCGGCTAGCCCACGTGATTAGACGAGCTAAGGATGGGCCGTGGACTAGGCTTCAGCTTAGCCTAGTCAACTCTGACTTCACGGCTTCCCTCAGAATGCCACCTTCCTCAAAGTTACTCGTCTTTTAAATGCATGCTTTTGATTCCCAGAGGAACCAGCAGAAAGAGTATAAACAATTCAATACAAAGATACTACCACCACAGAAAAATACCCCGAAGATGAGCACCCAGGACATTAAGGGTGGTAAATTTATGATTTTCCATGGGAATATTATATCTGAACACCTTTTCCTTGACTACAAATATCTTGAAAAAATACTCCTGTATAGATTTTCAAAGATATTTCCACTTCACTTATTTGATTATTTCAGTTCAAAGAAAGTAGAGGGGGTATTGTCATACTCATTTACAGATGCAGAAACAGACCTGGAAAGCTTGTGACTTGTCCTGGGGGAGCCAGGACTGAACCCCAAGCCCTGGGATTTTTGGGCTAATGCAGTTCCCCCAGGCCATGGCGCTCTAACACAAGAGGGTCCCGGTCCTGGCCTCAGGGCGCTACCAGCCAAGGAGAGTGCCTCTAGCTGCCAGCCACGTGTGCGCCACCTGCCCTTGCCATATAGATTTAAAAAAAGCGGGGGAGCCTCAGCGAAAAGTTGTCACAACAGTCAAGAGATCTCAAACTCTAGCCATCATAAAATGTATGAGAATTAGTCCAATACCTTTAACTTTAGAGATCAGGAAGAGATATCAAGTAATTTATCTAAAGCTGCAGTTACCTAATAGCAAAACCAGGATTAGAATCTATTTATATACCCAATTCAACGTTCTTTCTGTTATACCATATTGTTTCTCAAGACACACGTAGGCAGCTGTCTGTTATCTTTGCATGTTAAGTCGTCTCAGTCCTGTCCGACTCTTTGCAATCCTATGGACCGTAGCCTGTCAGGCTCCTCTGTCCATGGGATTCTCCAGGCAAGGATACTGGAGCGGGTTGCCATGCCCTCCTCCAGGGGATCTTCCCGACCCAGGGACAGAATCTGCATCTCTTATATCTCCTGCGCTGGCAGGTGGGTTCTTCACCTCCAGCACCACCTGGGAAGCCCCCAGGATCTGTGTGTTACCTATAGCTAGGACATTTCTGAAAATGAGGCCTGACGTGTGTTATGTACAACTCAAGAAAGTGATGGCTAAAGATCCTGCCAAACTCCTAATCCAGGGGACTACGGGTGAGGAGACAATCAAAGAGGGATTGACCGTGACATGTCGAACTTGCAGCCTCCCAGTAAGCAGAGCTGTGCTGCATGAAGCAGCCCCTGAAGGCGAACTTCCCACTCTCAACAATGCTGGTACACAAATCGCGCCAGGACTTGGAGAGGTGTGTGCACCCACCCAGGACTTGTGGCGGAGATGACCAGGGTGTAAAGACAGCGGAAAAGGAGACAATTGTGAAGCTGCCACAGCTACGGGTGGTCTTTTTAAAAAGCAGGCTAAATATTTAGCTACAAAAGGACCCTGTGACTATAAAAACACTTATATTTATATGGTGTTTAATTTACTTCAACAATCATTTGTTGCGCACCAATTATACACAAAGCAGTTTATTTCCAAAGGCATGTCATACTGCTATCCTCTAGAAACTTTGTAGCTTCAATAATATGGAAACACAGAAGTGGGCACTTCAGCAACCCTGAGGAGCCAGGAGACGATTTGTTGGAGAGGAGACACCTGAATTGAATCTTAAGATCTGGGTGAGAATTTTCTGGGTGAAGAAAAAGCTGAGCAAAGACAGAGGCATGAAACGGGGCAGTGTTTGTGCAACTAGAAACAGTCTGACGGGGCTGGAGCCCAAAGTACGGGCAGGGAAGAGTTATAGCACGGAACGAGGCCAAGTCAGAGGGCCTGGTGCCACGCCACCTTGGACTTTGGCCTAAACTAATGAAGTGCCGCTGATGAACAGATCATTCTGGGAACCAAGGCCAAGGAGGAATTTGAAGTTGTGAGGCAGGAAGACTGATCATGAGTTGGTTGGAGTAATTCAGACGAGGAGAGTCTGTGCACTGATGTATAAGTAACAATAGGAATGTGTCAGATGGGTCAGATAGGTCATGTTCCAGAAAACAATGAGGGCTGAGGGGTGAGGCCTCCTGATGCAAATATCCATCTCAGGCTTTTTTCTCATACCTGACACTCCTGTCATCAGCGCTTCCTTCCGTAGGGTCTCCCCCGTTAAATGGAGGTGATCGCTGCATTTTAGTGTCGGTCAGCTAACATTAAGATGGACTATGAAAGTTTACTGAGGGGAAAGAAGGCCTTGCAGGGATGGGCAGGGCTAGTCATGAAGGAGGAAGCAATGGATTCAAAGCAAAAACAAGTAACAAAAGTTTAAGCTGCTCGAAAGGAGACAATGAAACTCCGTCAGTCAGTTCAGTCGCTCAGTCGTGTCTGACTCTTCGCGACTCTATGAACCTATGACCAGGCCTCCCTGTCCATCACCAACTCCCGGAGCTGTTCAAACTCATGTCCATTGAGTCAGTGATGCCATCCAACCATCTCACCCTCTGTCGTCCCCTTCTCCTCCTGCCTTTAATCTTCCCCAGCATCAGGGTCTTTTCCAGTGAGTCAGTTCTTCCCATCAGGTGGCCCAAGTATTGGAGCTTCAGCATCAGTCCTTCCAATGAATATTCAGGACTGATTTCCTTAAGGAGTCACTGGTTGGATCTCCTTGTAGTCCAAGGGAAGACTCTCAAGAGTCTTCTCCAGCACTACAGTTCAAAAGCATCAATTCTTCGGCACTCAGCTTTCTTTACAGTCCAACTCTCATATCCATACATGATGGGAAAAACCATGAAAACTGCATACGTCACCATATTGCCTGGGCTGGCCCTGCTCTGCTACAAAATCCATTTTCAGGCAACTTGGGTGCACTATGCCAAAACTCTTTCATGCGAGCCACTTAAGTCTACAGAAGGATAGTAGTAATATTAACAATAAATATATCTAGGAAAGAAGAAGAACTATAATTGTCTGAGCTAAGGAATACCATATAGGGACAACCTAACCCAGACATTGGGCCTTTAGAATTGTGTCCCTTAAGGCCTTTCCCCCTTGACTGACTACAAGTGAAATATTGGCGCCTGTATTTTTATTTCCAGTAAGTATCATGTTTAATTTGGAAATCTGACAAATACCAAGAACTCCTGCCCCACAGTTCACAGTAATACTGAGAGAATCAAATGGGACAGAAAGAGGCCAAAGCTCTTGTGTGCTGCGAAGCGCTCAGTGAGGTCACAAGCGGCCCCTTTGGTTCACCGGAGAAGAGGTAGATGGGGGCTCCACGTCAGGGATCTCCACGTCACAGGGTCTCCACGTCACGGGGTCTCCACGTCAGGGGGTCTCCACGTCACGGGGTCTCCACGTCAGGGGGTCTCCACGTCACGGGGTCTCCACGTCAGGGGGTCTCCACGTCAGGGATCTCCACGTCACAGGGTCTCCACGTCAGGGGGTCTCCACGTCACGGGGTCTCCACGTCAGGGGGTCTCCACGTCACGCGGTCTCCACGTCACGGGGTCTCCACGTCACGCGGTCTCCACGTCACGGGGTCTCCACGTCACGCGGTCTCTACGTCACACGGTCTCCACGTCAGGGGGATCTCCACGTCACGCGGTCTCAACGTCACGGGTCTCCACGTCACGGGGTCTCCACGTCACACGGTCTCCACGTCACGGGGTCTCCACGTCACGCAGTCTCCACGTCACGGGGTCTCCACGTCACACGGTCTCCACGTCACGCAGTCTCCACGTCACGCGGTCTCCACGTCACGGGGTCTCCACATCACGGGGTTTCCACGTCACGCGGTCTCCACGTCACTCGGTCTCCACGTCACGGGGTCTGCAAGGCCTGCTCACCCGTGATGGTCATAAAAGCCTTCACATCTGTCAAATGCTGATGAGCACAGTCCACAGTGCCTTAAGTACCTTCCCTAAGAATTAAAATTAACGTACACTATGAATTTAAAAGCAACACCTAAAACAAACAGATACATTTTAAACAAATCAGCTCTTTCTATAAAACCTCTATCATGAAGCTCTGTCATAAACATGCATGTTAGTAGATAAATTTATATGTGACTAGATTGTTAGACTCATATTTTATTAGAATTAGAAAAGGCTTAGCTTCTCCAGACTGTATGCCCAGACTTCTTCCCTTCCCCATCTTTCTTACAACAGGAAGACTGAGGTAATGGTAGAACCCAGACTAACCTACAAACTTCCTGACTCCTGGTATGAGGCTCTTTTTTCCTCTATAAAATGACACTTCAAACAAAAAATATAACAAAACCCAGATTTTTAAAATGTTAGTATCACATGCTTCGAATCTTCGAAGAACTATATGTCAGCAAATGACCCCTATCCCATCCTTCCTGTTCGTGTTGTATACAACTACTGAACTATTACATATCCATAAACCAAACCATATCGCCACAGAAAGTGCTGGTCTTCATAACAAGGAACAGTCCCCCACGGTCGTATGCTTGCAAGCAGTTAAAACCTTTGGGATTTGGCTGGATTTGCAAAGAGAAACCCGGGCAGAGCCTATTATCATTTTTACTCATTACCACAGAAGAATCTAGTCAAGCGGCTTATTATTTAGAATGAAAATAAATTGGGTAAATAAAAAAGAATTAACATAATTTTTAAAATCCTTCTCAAATGCATGTTTCATATTTGTGAACCTCTGGTTTATAATGACCTAGGGTGAATGACCTGTCACCGAACAACAGGGCAAGATGGATTAAGCAATTTAACTATAATAAAAGTTTCTCCTTCTGCTTCAAGGTCCAGCTCAAATGTCATCACTTTAATGAACCTGTCCTTGATCCCTTCAGAATTAATTCCTTCAGCAGTCAAAGCCCTGAAGATACAAAAGTAGATCAGACCCAGTTCCTGCCTAGAGCTCAGAAATAATGACATAATAGTGTTTGATAAATGCTCTGATAGAGGTACCCATAAAGGGTTAGCGGAGTCTAACTTCTGGAGCAACCGGAGGAAACTTAACAGGAGGGGATGTGTAAGCTTTGTCTTGGAGGATGGGTAAGAGGTCACAAAACACAAGACGGCAGGTCATTCTAAGCAGGAAGATAATAAAAGAGAGGGTATGGAGGATGTCAAGATGCTAGTTTTAGAAGGACAACTAAGGCTAGACATCAGCGCTAAGGAGTTAAGTTAGGAGACTGGCATCAGTTCAAGCAAAAGATGACACGGTTGCAGGCATGAGGTGGGAGAGGGAGAGAGATTAACAAAAGGCAGGAGATAAATTTAGCAGAACTTGATTGTATGGGAGCAAGAACAGGGAGGAGCTGGGGATGACTCCCAAAGGCTCGGCAAACGAGTGGGCAGTGAGGACATTAACTAAACTACGACATACCGCAGTAGAAGATAAGAGCAGGCGGAAGAAGGGAGGCTCAAATTCCCTCTGAGGCATTCTGAGCTGGCAATAAGGCCTCTACTTTGAGGTCTTGAATTATTTCCCTTTCTATGCCAGAAATCACCCTTTCCTGTGAGCTCCAAGGCATCTTGGGTTTTTCATACCGAATTATTCAAATCTGCTGTGTTGAGACTTCCCTGGTAGTCCACTGCCTAAGACTGGCTCCAGACACAGGGTGCTCCAGTTTGATCCCCGGGCTTCCCAGACAGTGCTGGTAAAGGACCCACCTGCCGGCACAGGAAGCATACAACACTCGGTAGGGAATCAATCCCTGGGTCGGGAAAATCCTCCGGAGGAGGAAATGGTAACCCAGTCCAGTATTCTTGCCTGGAAAATCCCATGGACAGAGGAGCCTGCCGGGTTACAGTCCATGGAGGCACACAGAGTCCGACATCGTCTTTCGGCTAAACCGCAACCAGCGCAGGGAACTAGCTCCTGCTGGCCACGAGCCACAGCCAAGAGTTCAGGCGCGGCAACTACAGGCAGCCCGAGCTGCCACCCAAGACCCGGGGTGGCCAAATAAGTGAGTCGTGGCTGGTTTGTTTTTTAATCTGCTGTATTTACAGTCTGTCCCTACCTGAAACCGTGGAGGAAAGGTGCCAGGTCTTACTGATCTGCGCAATGCCCTTATCCAGGAGCCTGACGCACTGCTGCTGCTGCTGCTGCTGCTGAGTCGCTCCAGTCGTGTCCGACTCTGTGCGACCCCATAGACGGCAGCCCACCAGGCTCCCCCGCCCCTGGGATTCTCCAGGCAAGAACACTGGAGTGGGTTGCCATTTCCTTCTCCAGTGCATGAAAGTGAGAAGTGAAAGTGAAGTCGCTCAGTCGTGTCTGGCCCACCAGGCTCCTCTGTCCATGGGATTTTCCAGGCAAGAGTACTGGAGTGGGGTGCCATTGCCTTCTCTGCCTTACACACTGCCAGCCCTCAAAGGTTGCATTTGTGAAAGGCGCGTCCACCAGATCCTGGAAACTGACCGTGAACAGGCATCAAATCAACGCCCCACACCTGCGCGAGGGGCTTCTGCAGCGTCCCTCCAGCCCGGCCCCACGGCGCCCGCTCTGGGGCCCCCTACCCCGTTCTCCCCATCTCCTTTGACGGGCCAACAACCCCGCGAGGATTCTGTCCGCGCCCGGGGTGGCCAGGCCTGCGAGTGGCTGAGCAGACCGTCCCTGCAGGCGCCTGCCCCCTCGGGCCGCACTGCCCGGCTCTCGGGTGGGCCGGACTCAAGGGCTCCTCACGTCCTGGGGGACTCACCCTGGCCCCTGGGAGGCGGTCCGGACCCCCCTCCTCATCTCACCCAGGGATCCTGTGGGGACACCCACCCGCCCGCGCCTCGCCGACCGCATCCGCTCCGTGGTTATTGGCCACCCGACGGCGCAAGGGTCCCTGTGTGGGGGAGCGCGGCCTGGCCCCCACCCCGCCTAACTCCAGACACCAGGCCCCGGAGGGGGCGGCGCGGCCTCCAGCCCAGGCTCCCCTCCCCCGGTGCCCTCAGCCCGTGTCCAGGGCGCTGGGCCGGAGTCCAGGCGCGGCAGGCAGGTCCACTCACCTTCCCGGTCACCGCGCGCGCGACGCCCCGGGCGCTGATTGGCGGCGCCCAGCAGGGGCGTGAGCGGAGGGAGCGGGGTCCCCGGAGTCCTCCCGGGCGGAGGGCGTGGGGGGTAGAGGGCAGGGCGCATGTGCGGGCCTGGCCACTGCCGCCTCCTCCGCCTCCTCCCCCCGGGTCGAAGGGCAGCAGGCACTCTAGGTCTGGACAGACGTGCGGACTTCAGCCATGGCCGGGTCCGGGTTTGAGTCGCTGGAGCGGTGCTTGGAAAAACATCTGCCACTCGCAGAACTGCAGGAGGTCGAACGCCTTCTCTATGGCAAAGCCACCAGGTGCGTGGAGCCCAGACTGGCCAGGCAGGGAGCTTGGGGTGGGGGTCGGGGGGCCCCTGGGGCCAGCCGGTGTGGATCTGGGGAACCACACGGGGGCCTTCCGGGTCTGAAGGGCTCTGCAGGGGCGGTGATGAATCCTGGGTTGGCGAGCTGAGACCCTGAGTTCTATGGATGGGACCTCAGGTGCACAACCCAGTGTGACCCTTAAAAGCCCGGAGGGAAAGGACAGTTTTACTCTTTTGTGCTTTCCCTGTGATCACCCAGCTTTCTTTCCAGCTTCCAGTGACCCGCTCCGTCCCTGGCACCAGGCCTGTCCTCTGGCTGGCTGTCTAGGTCGGTACCTCCAGCCAGAGCCCCCATCAGGCCCACTGGAGGTCCTACCCGATAACTCCTCCTTCCCGCAGTGACCAGCCTCTGGCGGGTCCTGGGATGGAGAGGCCTCTGAATCTGGTTGGCGAAGGGACCTTTCCCACAGGCAGGTTCCAGGAGTTAGTTCCCATGCTCGGAGCTAACTCCCAGCCTGCTGTGGGCATCGCTGGGACTTTCCAAGGGCAGTGCACTCTTGGACGCCGGCAGTGCAGGGCTGGAAGACACTTGCCCTTCTGGTCCTGTTTCTCTTTGGTCCACTTTTCTCAAAGCAACCAGAAGATGTAACTCATATCCTGCTTAAAACTCTATAAGGGATTCCCCCTGCCCTTAGAATGAAATCCAAACTCTGACCCTATGCAACTCCTGACCAGACATCCTTCCACTTTCTTGCGTTTGTGGGCTCCCCCCATCCAGCCACACCACACACTCCCTGACCTCCTGGCAGTGACCTTGAAGCGCCTGGTCAGCTCCCCTGAAACTGGAGGGGGTTAATTGGATCAGAGGGTCCCCAGCCACCAGCTCATGTGGCGTTCTGGCAGGGGTGGGGACCGGACCTCAGAGCCCCAGATGTTTTCACAGGTAGTGGATAGTAAAGGTAGAGCAGCTGCTTTGGGGGTTAGCGTGGTGCAGAACTGTGTCCAGAGGGGTCTTCATACCCAAGAGGGGTGCCTGGGACTGCCCACCCTCAAGGCCCCTCCGGTGGGCCGATGCCCGCTTACTGCCTTCCGTGGCACCTGTGGAGGCTCACGACGGGGGAAACCTCTGAGAACCGGGGCTCCTGAGGAAAGTGCCCTGAAGCAGGGAGTATTTAAAGGTGAGGCAGGCAAGTTCCCCTGGGAAAAGTCAGAGCTTGTGGGTGTCAGAGAGAGTGCTGGGAATAGAGAAGTTTCCCGCATAGGTGACAGGCCAGGACCCGTTCTAGAGCTCAGGGTAAAGGACTGCCTTGTCAGAAGGACTCTGTGCACACATTTGGATCACTCCAGAGTAAGGAAGGATTGGCGTGGAAGCCAAATTCCGTTTATCAGTGACCACCAGGCCTCTTCCTGGGGCTTGGCTCACAGTAACTGAGTCAGTGGTTCCCCTTTCCAATCTTTGTACTTTCCCCTCCTCCTGGTTGTTCCACCCTGTGCTAAGCCCTTCCAAGCTTCACTCTGGGGTTTTAACCATTTGTACTTATGATTGGGTGGGATTTGGCTATGAACAGATTGCGAAGTGAAGATAGAAAATTACTCATTTAAAAGTTCATCCGTTCATGGAACTTTCCTGGAGGCCCAGTGGTTAAGAACCACCACCAGTGCAGAGGGTATGGGTTCAGTTTCTGGTTGGGGACCTAAGATCTTGCACGGAAAGTGAAAGTATTAGTCACTCAGTTGTGTCTGACTCTTTGCGACCCCATGGACTGTAAACTCTGTCCGTGGAATTCCCCAGGCAAAAATCCTGGAGTGGGTAGCCATTCGCTTCTCCAGGGGATCTTCCCGACCCAGGGATCCAAGCCAGGTCTCCTGCATTGCGGGCAAATTATTTACTGTCCGAGCCACCAGGGAGACCCCAAGATCCCACTTGCCTAGCGGCCAAAAAAACAAAACACAAAAGAGAAGCAACATTGTAACAAATTCAATCAAGACTTTAAAAAAATTATCCACATAAAAAATGTATTTAACAGTCTTTTGTTCATTTCTCATGGGCCGACTTGAGTATGGCTGCCTCTGTGGGGGCCTGATGGAGTCCTCCCCTAGACTCCGCCTTCGCTCCACGCAAGACCGGCTCCTCTCTGAGTGCTCACTGCCCCCAAGACAAAGGTGACGCTTAGCAAGTGTTTACTGAGTGAGTGAGCTAAATGGGCCTTTGCTTGTGCCAGAGAGATGAAATCCCCAAAGAACACCAAGGCACAGTTTAAGACAGCCAGAACCAAGAAGCATTTATTCATTCAACAAACATTTATTGAGCGTTTACTTTTGTCTCAGGCACTAGAGGTCTTAGGACGAGTTAGCCATGGTTCCTGCCCTCAGGGGGCTTTCCGTCTTCTGCTGGTTGTCCCGCGTTGCAGGAAGGCATGCAGGGAGAGCTGAGGGGTGTATATGGACGGGGTTGGGGCAACTCGGGGAGGCTTCTGGGGCACCAGGCTTCAGCTGCGTCCTGAAAGAGACTGCGGAGTTGGTCCGGAGACAGGAAGGGCCTCAGCTGCTCCGGGCCAAGGCGCAGATAGCAGGGGACAGGCCCATTTGGGAGCTGTGGGTATAGAATACTGTGCGGGCTCGCCTAGGAGAGGAGGCAGGAGTAGTCGGGGTGGATCCTGGGGGCTCCTCCTCTGCAGAGGAGGCAGGATTGTCCTGGTGGTGCTGGGAGCCTTCAGAGCATTTGCAAAGTGCAGGTGGATGGTGGAGAGGCCTAAACCGGGCAGAGTGCCTGGGGGCAGAGAGAAGGAAGGGTTCCAGAAGTCTCAACAGGCGGTGCGGCAGCCAATCTGGCAGAGGGGGCGTGGGCCCTTGGGTGGCCTGTGTGAGTTCACCTGATGAGGTGCAGCTGGGGGGCAGGCCGGCGTGGCGGGGGTGCTCTGACAAATGGCTGTACGCCGCGTGGCTTCAACCAAGGAAATGTATCCCCATGGTTCTGAAGACCAGAAGCACAAAAGTCAGGGTGTTGGCAGGGGCACGGTCTTCCAAATGTTCTGGGCAGCGTCCTCCCGAGGCTTTTCTGGTTTCTGGCGGCTTCTGGCATGCCTGGGCCCGTGGCGGCATCATGCCGGCCTCTGCCTCTGATTCCGCACTCTTCTTTTCTGCCCGAGTCTCTCCTCTGGGCCTTCCTTTTAAAACCCAGCACTGGGTTCTAGGGCGCCCCCAGGTAATACCCAGTGATCTTATCTTGAGATCCTTAATGCCGTCTGCAAAGACCCTGTTTTTCCCAAAAAGTTCCCAGTCACGAGTTCTGGGTGTTAGGACGTTGGGCGTATCTTTTCTGGGGGAAGGGGCGCACAGGTCAGCCCACAGCCTGTTACAAAGACTCCAGGGAGGTGGTGGGCGCTGGCTTGGGGTTGTCCTAGAGACAGTCATTGCAGATGAAGGGGTGGGTGCAGAGGAGAAGTCTAAGGGGCAGAGGAAGTGGAGATTTTGTGGGAGACTCCAGAGGCAAGGATGTGAGGTTGCAGGACCCGAGGGCCAGTACCGAGGAGGCAGCTCAGACTGGGGACAGACTGTCGGGCGACTCAGGGAGGCCTGGAAGGGTGGGGGCCTCAGGGAGTCCAAGGGGCTTTAGCAGTCAGAAGGCCCCTGCTGCTGCTGCTGAGTCGCTTCAGTCGTGTCCGACTCTGTGCGACCCCAGAAACGGCAGCCCACCAGGCTCCCCCGTCCCTGGGATTCTGGTGCTTCCTAAACAGGAGAGGAGAGACTCAAACAGCTGTCATGGCGAACTGTGGTTGGTCTGCAGGAGATAGGGAACGGCGCCCAACGTGTGTACAGCGCCAACCGAAAGAGTGCCCACAGGAGAGTGGAGCGCACAGAAGGGCACCTTTGTGCGTGTGACACCCGCGGGAAAATGCTGGAAAGAAGCGGCAGACATTGTTGAGGGGCTGTCTCCAGGCTCCGGGAGGGAGGGGAACTCATCTGACATTCTCCACCGCTGGAGTTTTCATTTTTTCCCCTCCCCATGAGCCTGTGTTTCTTTTGTAACAAAGCTCTGGTTTAATTATTTAAAATGCAGATCCATTAGAGGGGAAGGAGAAGTTCCAGAAGCCAGAGGTTGCTAAGGAAGCAGGGGCTGGGCTCCCTTGGGCAAGGCCTGCCTTGACCCCAACTGGAAAGGGGTCTGTGGGGCCAGGACAGGAAGTGATGGGCTTTCCTTCTTGGAGTCGTGGGTGGGGGCCTCAGCCACCGGGTGAGGGGCAGAGAGCCCGCTGGAGGCACCAAGGGAGGGCTGAGGGCAGCAGAGAGCCCACGTGTGAGGGCCTGGTCCGTTGGCTGGGCTCCGTCCGCCGCGGCTGTCTGTCACCCCACCGCCTCTGTGAGCCGAGCCGCTTGGTGGACCCAGGACACGGTTGGGGGTTACATCTTGAGGGCCAGGTGGGTTCTCCAGGAGGAAGTGGGGCAGGGCCGGGTGATGGTAGGCCAGGATAACAGGAGGGCAGGGAAAGCCTCCAGGTGGTGGCCCTGGGCCTCGAGGCTGGGTGTCCCCAGGGAGCTGGGGTAGGGCGGGCCGGCCAGAGGCTGCAGGACCAGCTTACACCTGGGGGGCTTGTGGACCTCCAGCGAGCTTTCCCAGCCGATGTCTTCCTCCTGGCTGAGGACGGGCCGCTCGCCCGGCCCCCCGCGGCAACGGTGACTTGTCCTGGGGGGCGGGGGACTGTCTCTGAGGCCCCCACGGCAACAGGAGGCACGGTGTGGGCTTTGCAGCTATTTCTAACCTGTCGCAGTGCACGGAGCCCTGACGAGTTTGAAAAGCAGGCTGACTGTCAGGGCGGAACCCAGCTCCGAGCTGTCAGGGAGCCGTCACGGAAAGCGCCTGGCAGGGGGGCGGTGGCAGGGGGCTCGGGCTGACAGGGCTGTGATTTTGAAAGAAACGTCGTTAAGAAAGGGATTCAAAGTGGGAGAGGAGTATTATTAGATAACGGCTGTCAGGCAATTCTCTGAGGCATTCTTGGGGTATTTCGTAACCCTCTCAGCCCCTAGATGGTCAGCTCTTCCTGGGCCCTCTCCTGCAGCTTCCACCCCTGGGCGGGGGCACGGAGCGGGCATCAGCGTTTGCCGTTTGGCCCGTGGTCACTTTGGTGGGAGGTTTTATCAATAATCCACTTGCCTCTGTTAATAAACCACACACCAGGATGAGCCCTTCAGCCTTTGGTCTGGACGCCTGGGCCCTACCTCGCCTGTCTGGCACCGGGCCGGGAGCTGCCCTCTCCGCTGGGGGTCCTGGCAGGGCAGGGGTCCCCAGGCACTCGTGACCCTCCGTCCTGCTATCAGTCCTGGCCTCCTGCTCACCTGTCCTTACAACCTGCTGTGATCTCCCTCAGCTCACAGAGCCCTCTGACTCCAGTCCACAGATGTTTGGGGGACTCCGTCCCCTCTCACCTATGCTGAGACTTTAATCCCCGCCCCCGATTTCAGCAGCTTGAACATCAACCTCTTGCCTAGGTTCCCTGCCGCCCCGTCCCCCTGCCCTCCTCTGTGGGGCCTAACCACTCGGCATGCCGGCTCCAGAATCTGGGTGAAGCTATTCTCTGCCCGCCGGGGCCCTTGGGGGTGGGGTGGTCCCCCGGTCCTGCAGCCCTGCCCCAGCATCCCACACGTGGTCACGGCCCTGGCCAGCTCCTGCGCCTTCCTGCCAGGACGCCGCATGCACCCCTTCTCGGCTGGAGGACCGACTGCGGATGTCGTCAGGCACCGCAGACCCACTCGGCTCACCTGCCCTCTGCCTTCCTGCGTCTAGGAAGCTCGACTTGCCCGGCGCGGCTCTCGAGGCCGCCTCCAGAGGGGACTTCGAGCTGCAGGGCTATGCGTTTGAGGCCGCCGCGGAGCAGCAGAGGAGGCCCCGGACCGTGCGTGTGGGGCTTGTTCAGAACAGGACCCCGCTCCCTGCGGACACACCTGTGGTGAAGCAGGTAGGCCTCTCCTGCCTGTGAGACTTGGCCACAGTCCCCGCTGGCCGACCAGCTGCTCTGCTCCGGTCTGCCCCCCGCCGACCCTCCAGCCGTGGTCCCCGCTGGCCGACCAGCTGCTCTGCCCTGGTGTGCCCCCCCCGACCCTCCAGCCGTGGTCCCCGCTGGCCGACCAGCTGCTCTGCCCTGGTGTGCCCCCC
>NW_024070196.1:70339396-70369984 GCF_014754425.2 Oryx dammah | reverse complement strand
CGTGGTCCCCGCTGGCCGACCAGCTGCTCTGCCCTGGTGTGCCCCCCGCCCCGGCCCTCCAGCCACATTCCCTGCTGGCAGACCAGCTGCTCTGCCCTGGTGTGCCCGTCCCTGGCCCTCCAGCCACGGTCCCCGCTGGCCGACCAGCTGCTCTGCCCTGGTGTGACCCCCGCCCCGGCCCTCCAGCCATGTCCCTTGCTTTTTTCTTTCTTTGGCCCCTACCACTTTCTCCGCCTCCCTCTCCTGGGATGGAGCTCAAGTTGCCAGAGAGGAGGCCACCCCTCGGGCTCCCGCGCTCTCCGTTGGAACCCTGCCTCTTGGGCTCCGGCCAGCGCACAAGTCTGTCCAGCCCGTGTGCCTCTGCCTGGCTCCTCGGTGCGGGAGTCACCCGCGCAGCCTCCATCGGGTTGCAGATCTGTCTCCTTAGCCAGTCCGGGTTGTCAGGAGGTCATGGGGGGGCAGAGATGTGGTCCTTACCTCCCCACCCCCCTCCAGCACCTAGAAACATGCTCCCAGCCCAGTCTCTGCAGGGTCCTGTGGGGGGGTTACCCGGTGTCTCTGGGTTTCAGCCTGGCCCCACCAGGTTCTGCTGGTCTGTCTCTAAGCAAAAACACTTCCAAATGTCTCCTGGGAGCCAGACAGCGGGTTGAGGACACAGATAATTTGAGGATGCCTCTCCCAAGGAGCTCGTGGGGTCGTGGGACGGGAAAGCCCAGGGGAGCGGTGCTGCTCTCGGGGTGCATGTAGGCTGGGGGGCAGCCCAGGTACCCCGATTCTCGCCCCCACTGTGGACGACACGTGAGAACACATGCCGGGCAGGTCAGGTCAGGGGAGGGAGCACGTTCTGGTAGAGGGCGCAGCTGGGTGTCCTTGGAAGATCAGGAACACGCGGGGACAGAGCTGGCAGGACTGGGCATCCCCACAGCCGCAGACGCAGGGTGTCCTGAGTGACCGGGGTCCCAGGGCTGGGGGCCAAGGCGGGAGGTGACCCAGGGGAGGGCTCTGGTGTGTGCTGGGCCCCTCTCTCAGCAAGCAGCTCACATCTCAGCAATGCCACGAGGCGGGCAGCTTTCTCCCCATTCTCCAGACAGGGAAAACCCAGGCTCAGTGAGGCGGCGTCCAGCACCTGGGGGACCCCAGGCCCTCTGCTTCTCCACTTTTGCCCATGGCTTCAGGCCCGAGGACTGTCCCCCATCCCAGAACCTCCCACCCCGCGCGTCTTCCGGGAGCAGGCCCGGTGGGGGATGGGCCTTAAAGTTGGCCTCAACCAGTAGAACCCGAGGAGAAGGAAATGGCAGCCCACTCCAGTGTTCTTGCCTGGAGAATCCCAGGGGCGGGGGAGCCTGGTGGGCTGCCGTCTGTGGGGTCGCGCAGGGTCGGACACGACTGACGCGACTCAGCAGCAGCAGCAGAACCCGACGGGCTCTCACGCTCGCTGTCTGACTTGCCAGGTCGCCGCCCTACACAGGCGCATGGAGGCCGTCGTGGAGGTGGCTGCTGTGTGCGGAGTCAACATCATCTGCCTCCAGGAGGCGTGGAGTAAGTCCCTCTCCCGACGCTTTCTCTGCTACTTGCAAAACCGCGCTGTCTTATCTCCACGTCGCCGAGAGCAGCTGCTGCTACTGCTGCTGCTAAGTCGCTCAGCCGTGTCCGACTCTGGGCAGCCCCCTGGACTGCAGCCCACCAGGCTCCTCCGTCCATGGGATTCTCCAGGCAAGAACACTGGAGTGGGCTGCCATCGCCTTCTCCAGGGGCATCATCTGCTACGTGATTTCTTAAAAATCTCCTTTCATTTCTCATCCCTCGAGAGGTTCTTTATCAACAGCACGAGCAACCCCGGAACCCGCTTCTCCTTCTTACATGCCTCAGCCTCTCCTCTGAGCCTTTTCATTGTTCCTCCCAAAGCAGCCTGCCGGGAGAATCCCTGGACAGAGGAGCCTGGCAGGCTGCAGTCCACGGGGTCGCAGGAGTCGGACACGACTGAGGGACTGAACACACGCACACACACACACGCACACACGCACACACACACACACGCACACACGCACACGCACACACACGCACACACACACACACAGCAGAGAGCAAAGGTGTGCGTCCCTTCTGCCACCGGCACCCAGCAGGTCATCCCGTTCTTCACATTTCCCGGCACGTCTGTGTTTTCGCTCTCCGGTGACACTTTTGCTATGTCTGCCTCTTCTGTTAGACTGTAAATTCCATGTGGTCAGTGCCTGGGTGGTGGTAATTTTTCTCATCCCAATCCCCACCCCCTCCCTTTTTTTTTTAACATTCAAAAAATTTTGATTGTAAAGCATGCACGTTGCTACAATCGGTAAATGTATAATTCAGCGACGTTAAATACAATCGCAGAGTTGTTTTGACTGTCATCACCGTCTCGACCCAGACTTTTTCGTCATCTCCAGCCAAAACTCTGCGCTAACTCAGCAGCAACTCTCCCATCCCTGAAAATGTCTATTCTGATTTCTGTCCCCATGCATTTGACGACACTGGGGCCTCGTGCAAGTGGAATCCTGCAGCGTTTGGCCTTTGGTGTCTGGCTGGTCTCGCTGAGCGTCCTGTTTCAAGGCCCGTCCCTGTTGTTGCGAGTGTCAGACTGTCCTTCCTTTTCGTGGCCGCATAATATCCCATTGTTCGAACGGATCACATTCTGTTTACTCTTTCTCCTACCCCCATCTTATCTTTAGTGGCTTGAATAATCCTTGGTACATAACAGGTGCTAAAAATATTTGTTGGATGGTTTAACCAACTTCTTCTCTTTCTTGGAAAGCTCCCACTCATCCATCAAGGCTTAATGTGGACACCCCCTCCTTTGGGGGGCCCTGGGGGCTCCCCTCACAGAACTGAGCACCCCA
The DNA here is from genome assembly GCF_014754425.2 of Oryx dammah. Lineage (NCBI taxonomy): Eukaryota > Metazoa > Chordata > Mammalia > Artiodactyla > Bovidae > Oryx > Oryx dammah. The sequence continues at coordinate 70,367,111 of NW_024070196.1, read as the reverse complement.
CCAGGTTCCCATTGAGTGCCCCATCTCGGCTGGCATCTCCCGAGGGCATGGCGGGGTCTAAGTCCAGAGCGTGCCTTGAGGAGCGCTGGTTCAGTGAATGGGGGACCCCCTTTTCCCTCTGATTTGCAAAATGTGGTTAGAACTTTGCAGCCAGCCTCCCCCAACCTGCCTCCCACATGCTGCTTTTGAAAGTTTGTTTACACTACAGGGGTTGTGAAAACAGGAAAAGAAACCATTAAAATGGAAATGGAGAAATGTGGAGAGCTTAGCAACCTGAAATGAAATCGGAAAGGGAAGTTGTATCCTCTTGGGGCCCTTGAGTCTCTCCTAATGCTCTGAAAGCTGCGAGTGAGCGGTCGTTAGGGATCTTTCTTTGTTATCAACAGCATTCTTGTTGGCTTCCTTAAAATAGCTCATCCGTCTTCACCCAAGGAGCCTGGGGAGTCTTGAGCCCAATGCCGAGGCCCCCGGGGCTGCTGCTGGTAGAGTCCGCTGCCCACTTCGCTGCCTCCGTGGGCCACGACCCGGGCGGCCGAGGTGGTTGCGGTGCCACCGTCGTCCCAGGTCGCCAGGGACTGGAAGGGACTGGGGAGCCTGGTGCCCGGCTTCCTCCTCTGTGGGATGAAGAGTCACGCTCACTTCACGGGGTATTGGGACAGGCTGCCTCTCACCAGGCCTGGCACCGTGCTGGGCACGCAGCCTGGGTTTGGGAAAGACTGTGACGACTTAAAAAAAAAAAATGCACCACGTGAGAGTTAAGTTTTACTGGGGGCAATATGAGGACTGCAGCCCAGGAGACAGCCCCTCAGACAGCTCTGAGAAGCTGCTCCGAAGGGGTAGCGGGGGAAGGTCAGTCTCTGTGTATTTTGGTTACAGGGGAGCGCACGCGTGTGTTTTTCTGGTAGAAAGTTTCTGCTGGTCTCGTGAAGCTTCTGTTCAGGGGGAACAGTCACCACCACGAAGGATTCTCGTGCTTTTCTAGACACGAGGGCATACAGGAGCTGGCTCATAACATCAGCCTCTGAGAACACCTGCCTCCCTGAAGGCCTGTCCTGCCAGTTTTCCAGGGCAGAGTGCCCCGCTTCTGCTCTGACAGCGAACTCCTGCAGGGGGTGCTGGGGGTCAGCAGCGGCCACAGCACAGTCATCTGCTCCTTGCAGAGGCAGATGGCAAGCCCCCCAGGCAGGTGCCGATCGGTGGTCGCCAGTTGATGACAGTTATCACCCACAAAGAGGCCACACGTGCCCTGTGCAGCAACCAGGTAAAGGCCTCCTCGGCCACATCCCACAGCTTTCCCACAAACCTTCCCTGCAGGCCGGTCGGTTTCAGAGCCATCCAGCGGCATTAACACTGTGCAAATGCCAAGTAAATAGTTGCCTCTGTGTGGCAACCTCAAGCTCTGCTTTTTCGGAATGTTGTGGAATTTTTTTTTTTCAAACATTTTCCACCCTCAGCCGGTGGGGGAACCCACAGGTGCAGAGGGCCAACTCTGCACGGAACTGGTCCAAAGAAGGAATTCAGTGCTCCAAGTCACAAGGAAAAGACAACAGCTCGGCAGGAAGCGGGCAAAGGGTGCGGAAGAGATTACCTGGAGGATGAATCCAGAAGAGCCGGGGACCACGCGGCCGGGCTCCAGCTCGCGGGGGACGCAGGAGAGCGCCAGCAGACCAGCGGAGGTGGAAGCGTGTGCGTGAGGTGGCGGAGCACGCTCGGCCGGAGTGCGTGCCTCCCTGGTGCCTACCCCCGGCCGGCCCCCTCCACCCCCACAGGGGAAACCTCCGCTGAGAGTCTGGTGCCCTGGCATTCTTTGAATTGTTACCGCACGCGTGTGTACCTGCTTTTTCTTTTTTTTAAAGCACACAAACCTCAGTGAGTTATGAACCTTCCTGCTGAGCTGGCCCTCTCGATGGCCGGGCATCATCTATCCAGAGAGGACAGAAAGCATGCTTTTATTCCCGGAGACCGCTCAGCCCATCCAGCGTGTCCCAGAAGCCTGCCGGGGTCATTACACGAATGGCTTTCCTCGTTCCTGAAGAGGCCTCGGCCCCCGGGAGAAGGAGCATTCCTCTTGACGTGGGAGGGGACCCTCGGACACCATCTCCAAGAAGCCTCGGCTGTGCTCGTAGCAACCTGCAGGTCGGCCAGCAGTTTCTGGCTGTACCTTGTACAGAATTGTTCCACATGTGGTTTAGTCGCTAAATCGTGTCTGACTCTCGCAACCGCAGGGACTGTAGCCCCCGAGGCTCCTCTGTCCATGGGACTTTCCAGGCAAGAGTACTGGGGTGGGCTGCCATTTCCTTCTCCAAGGGGATCTTCCCGACCCAGGGATGGAACCCGGGTCTCCCGCGTTGGCAGGCGGGTTCTTTACTGCTGAGCCACCAGGGGATCCCTCTGTGTGTGTGTGTGGTTGACCTTACGGTAGCATAGACAGAGCAAAAAGTTGACGGTTTTACCCATTTTTTGTGGGTTCAGTTCCGTAACAGCCAGCGCACTCACACTGTCGTGTATCCATCGCCACTGTCCACGGGCAGAGCCTTCTCACCTGCCCGCACTGATGCCCCAGCCCCTTGAACAGCAGCCCGTCGTTCTGCGCGCCCCTCAGGCCCGGCACCTGTCCTTCCGCTCTCTGTCTCCGTGAACCTGCCTGTCCCGGGCGCCCCATGTGAGTGGACCCGTGCAGCGCTTGTCCTTCTCTGTCTGCCTTATCTCACCGCACGTAATGTCTGCAGATTCACGGGGTCGCAGAGAGTCGGACACGACTGAGCGACTGAACTGAACTAGTCGTCAGGGTTCACCCGTGTTGGAGCAAGTGTCGGAATCTCCTGCCTTGTTTTTTCTTTTTAATCTTTTTTTAAATTTCCGGCCTTTTTAAGGCTGAATAAGGTGGCTCAGCGGTAAAGAATCTGCCCACCAATGCAAGATACGTGCGTTCGACCCCTGGGTCGGGAGGATCCCCTGGAGAAGGAAATGGCCACCCGTTGCAGTATCCTTGGCTGGGAGAATCCCCATGGACAGAGGAGGCTGGCAGGCTATGGCCCACGGGGTCACAAAGAGTCGCACGCGCCTGAGCACACAGCACAGTATCCCACCGAGTGGGTGGACCGCCGTCCAGCCGTTCATCCGCTGGTGGACCCGGGTCGTTTCCATCTTTCGGCCGCTGTGAGCCTGGGTGTGCAAGTGTTTGTTCAGCTTTCTGCTGCAAGTGTGTCTAAGACCGTAGGCAGGATGGCTGGCCTCACCCCTAGAAGCCAGGAATGGGGAGGGTCTGCCCGTTGTCCACAGCTGGGGGTGGGCTCAGGAGGCAGGACCCCCACACCAGGCCGAGGGGCCCCCTCAGAGGCCGTGAGCCTGGGTGTGACTCTGGCCTTTCTCCTCTCCACAGCGATGCCCTTTGCTTTCTGTACGAGAGAGAAGCTTCCGTGGACAGAATTTGCCGAGTCAGCGGAGGATGGGCCCACCATCAAGTTCTGTCAAGAGGTAGGACGTTAAGCGGCCTTTTGGCGGCAAGCCAGCCCTGGGGTCGGCCGGACACGTGCGGGTCAGAGCGTGGCCGCCTCGGCCAGGGTGGTCCTGCCCCATGGCAAGTGTGCCCGCCTGGCTCTGGTTTTGCCAGATAAGAGTAGATAAGACTGTTTATTGCCCTTTTTTTTTTCTTAAGTGTCCTTTCACTTGAAATCAGTTTCAGAGCCAGAGGGGCCCTTCATGCCTTTTTAGAAAATGACATTAATGAATTCCTGTTATTCATGGCTGCACTGGGCCTCCATTGCTGCGTTGAGGCGAGTGGGGGCTCCCTCGAGTTGGGCCCCCGGGGCCCCAGGGGTGCCGGCTTCGGCAGTGGCGGTTCCCGCTGCTGTCTGGAGCACCGCCTCACTAGTTGGGGTGCACAGGTTTAGCTGCTCTGCGGCAGGTGGGATCTTCCCCGACCGGGGATCGATCCCGTGTTCCCCACCTTGGCAGGCCGACTCTTCCCCGCTGGACCCTCCAGAGAAGTTCCCCGTCGTGGCTTTTTAAGTGAGGGAGCTGCAGCCCAGAGACGCAGCCTGGGGGTGACCTGCCCAGAGCAGGGTCTGCAGCCAGCAAGGGGCGGCCCTGGCACCTGGGGACTAGGGTCAAGCCTGCGTCCCTGGCCAGAGCCCTGTACCCCACTTGCTGGGGCCTGACAGGTGTGTCCCGTCTCATCAGTGTAGAAACCAGGCCTCATTTTTCTTTATTTAAACCTCATAGTGTGTTCCAAGATTCTGTTTCTATGCCTTGTCCAGGAAGGGCAGCTGTGTGGGGGCAGAGAACAGGTCCGCGGTTGCCAGGGGCTAAGCGGGGAGAAGGGATGAGCAGGGATGCGCACGGGGACGGGCTTTCCGCTTGGGGTGTTGAAAACTTTCTAAAATTAGGTTGTGGTGTCGGTTGCACAACTCTGAATGCACTGAAAACCACGGACTGCTGCCCTTTGAAGCGATGGACTTTATGCTCCTTGAACTGTCTTCGTGGAGCGGCCACCCCAGAAACCCCCATGACGTCCCACATGGTGGCTTATGCTCACTCTCACCCGGAAAACTCCCGTCATTCCTGCGGAAACTTCGGGGCTTTTGGGGCAATGCTGTGACCACAGTGACCCTGTCAGTACCGAGCCGTGATCCCAAGCAGCCCCCTTCTCAGGCTGCAGGGAGACATCTCCCAGCCACTAGGTCGGTTCTGTGCCTCGGACAAGGAGCTGACAAGGACGGGGCGGGAAGTGACCGCAGACAGCGTGCCTGGACCAGCACAGGAGGAAGAAAGGGCAGGAGGAGGACGGACGTGCGCTGGCCCAGGGCACCCGTGTCCACGTCGAGGGGCATGCCGCCCCTGAGTGGCTCCTGGCGTCCTGCAGCACCGTCACCGTCCTGTCACTGAGGTCGGGGGAGCAACGGGCTGAGCACAGATGACTGGCTGGGGCTGCTCCTCCTGGCCCCCAGATCCTGTAGTTCTTATTTGAGACAAAAGAAATCTGGTATCCAAGAGTTACGTTTGGTTGGGTTCTGGGTTTCTGGGTTTTTTTGGGTAGATGAGACATATGATTTTTTTTCCTTTTTTTAATCCTTTTTTTTTGGCTGTGCCAAGAGGCGTGTAGAAGCTTAGTTCCTCAACCAGAGGTTGAACCTGTGCCCCTGAAGTGGAAGCGCAGAGTCTTAACCACTGTACTGCTGCTGCTGAGTCGCTTCAGTTGTGTCCAACTCTGTGCGACCCCCTAGACGGCAGCCCACCAGGCTCCCCCGTCCCTGGGATTCTCCAGGCAAGAACACTGGAGTGCGTTGCCGTTTCCTTCTCCAATGCATGAAAGTGAAAAGTGAAAGGGAAGTCGCTCAGTCATGTCCGACCCTCAGCGACCCCATGGACTGCAGCCTTCCAGGCTCCTCCGTCCATGGGATTTTCCAGGCAAGAGCACTGGAGTGGGCTGCCATTGCCTTCTCCACTGTACTGCCAGAGAAAGCCCTTGTTTTCTTCTTTTTATTGCGCTAAAAGGGCTTCCCAGGTGGCTTGGTGGTAAATAATCTGCCTGCCAATGCAGGAGAGGAGGGTTGGATCCCTGGGTTGGGAAGATCCCCTGGAGGAGGAAATGGCAACCCACACCAGCACTCTTGCCAGGGTGCTGTCAGGGATGAGGAGCCTGGTGGGCTGCAGTCCGCGCGGTGGCAGAGCGTGTGGCGTGCCTGAGCGCGCACACTGCAGCAGAAAACACGTCAGTGCTCGCCTCAAGCACTCGTAGCCGTCCCGGTCAGGGGTGGTGAGTGCCTTCACAGCGTTGCGCGACAGGCCTCCAGAAGTTGTTGTCTTGTAGGCCCGAAACCCTCCAGCCACATATCAACCCCGCTCCACCTCCAGCTGCGGGCACCTGACGTCCCGCTTCATCTCTGTGAATTCGACTGCTTTCAATGCCCCACCTGAGTGCACGTCTGCAGTGCCGGTCCTTTTGCACCTGGCTGGTTTCACTTGGCATGACGTCCTCAGTTTCATCCACGTCAGAGACCACAGCCACTTCACCCGTGGGCCAGGACCGCCCCCCTTCTTAAGGCTGGACAACACTCCGTTCAGTCCATCCTAAAGGAAATCAACCCTGAACACTTGTTGCAAGGACTGATGCTGAACCTCCAAAACTCTGTCAACCCGATGCAAAAAGCCAACTCATCAGAAAAAACCCTGATGCTGGGAAAGATCGAAGGCAGGAAGAGAAGGGGGCTGCGGCAGAGGATGAGCTGGTTGGATGGCATCACCGACTCGATGGACATGAGTTTGAACAAGCTCCGGGAGATAGTGAAGGACAGGGGAGGCTAGGAGGCTACAGTCCATGGGGTCCCAAAGAGTTGGACACGACTGAGCAGCTGAACAAAAAGACAGAATACTCCGCTGCAACCATGCGTAAAGCCGCTCAGTCGTGTCTGACTCCTTGTGACCCCAGGCGCTGCAGCCCGCCAGGCTCCTCTGTGCATGGGATTTTCCAGGCAAGAGCGCTGGAGAGGGGTGCCTTTGCCTTCTCCGACTGCGTGCACACGCCACGCTTTATCTGGTGGGGTTGCCCCCTCCCTTGGCTGGCGTGAGCAGCGCTGCTGGGGACACGGCTGAGCACTCATACTCTCCCGCTCAGCTGCCAGCCCTGTGGCGCTTGCGTTTAACTCCGTGAGGAACCCAACATCATTTATACTCCTGCTGGCATTTTATGAAGGTTCCCGTTTCCCCACACCCTTGTCAGCGCTCCTTATCTGCTTTTTCTCATTTTGTCTCGTTATTACCTCTGGGTCTGAAGGTCTGTGGGAAGTGGTGTGAAGGCTTGCTTCTATTTTATTTGTACTGCGGGGTCTGTGATCTTTGTCGAGGGGTCACAGGGTTGGAAAACGTAAGACTTTGCTCTCTGCACCCTTTAGAATTAGGAAATCAGCCTTAGCCACACTAGAAAGGTCCCCAGGGCTATGTTCAGTGTTTCAGAAATCCTGAATAACCCGTATGCTGCTGATAGAAGCCCAGGCTCATGGAAATGTCAAGGGATTTGATTCTGACTAGAACTGTTTAAGTGTAGACTGCTTAAGAATCAGGAGAGTGGGACTTCAGGACGGTCCAGAGGTCCAGAGTCTGCAGTCCCCCTGCTGGGGGCAGAGCTCAGCCCCTGCTTGGGGAGCTCATATCCTGCATGCCAGCTGATCCCACGCCAATATTACATACAACCAGCAACTACCTGTAAAAGTATAAACCACAACAACACAGAGCAATGCAAAAATGCAGCCAGTGGGAGACTGAAGCTCTCTCTCTTAGATCTTGGATCAAGGAGAAATCAAAGATGGAATTACAACATGTCTGGGAGAAAAAGATTATACGAACATGTCATATTCAAGCAATGCAAACTGATGGCATTGTATCGTGCCATATGAAAAAAACATCTAAAAACAGAATAGAGAAAGTATCTCGCCTGTTGGCACAGACGTCGTCATTTGGTCACTAAGTCGTGTCCCACCGTTTGTAACGTGGCACACAGTAACTGAGGTGAAGAAACGGTTCTTCTCACTTGTAGCAGAAAGAGAAAAAGGATGCATTTCAGGTCTTTGGGGAGATCAGAAGTGGGATTAGGGGTCCTGTGGTCGTTCTGGGTTTAATTTTGGAGGCGTGGCCCTACTGTTCTCCACTGCAGCTGCGCCGTCCTTCCACTCCCAGCGGGAGTGCCCGAGGACGATGCCGGTTCCTATGTAGCTAAGCTTGGGCATCAGAACAGCGCTGGCATTTGGTCTTTAAAAGGACAAGCGTAGAGAGAGCTCGGAACCCAGACATTGTCTAGGAGGACCCTCGAATCCTTCCGTAAAAACGTCCTATGTGCGATTTGAAAGGAGGGTGGCGCCACGTCTGTTTTTCCAGCTGGCGAGGAAGCACGGCATGGTGATGGTGTCCCCCATCCTGGAGCGAGACTCGGCCCACGGGGACGTCCTGTGGAACACGGCTGTGGTCATCGCCAGCTCCGGAGCGGTCCTGGGCAAGACGAGGAAGAACCACATCCCCAGAGTGGGCGACTTCAACGAGGTGAGCCGCCCCGCCTGGGCCCGTGAGCAGCCCGGCCGCCACGCGGTGTGACTTCCCTGCGTCGCCCTGCGTCACACGGGCGGCTGGGGTACGGTGGGCGTCCCGGGCAAGTCCCCACGTGTCTTTAGAACAGAAGGCTATGTTCTTGCATATATTAATGTTTTTAAAAATATAAGCCAGGTTGGCCTCCTGGAATTCTTCTTGAAAGTAAGGAGCATGCTTTCAGGTCTACTCTGACCTGCTTTTCTGGAGATTCATTCTGTTCAGTTTTTTGAGAGTTTGATATTGAAACTCCAGCTAAAAGTCTTAGTTTACTTAAAAAAAAAAATCATTGTAAACTGTATGTCACTTTGTCCTCTATTTTCCAAGTCTCCTGTCAGTGTGTTATCACACTTCCATAATTTAAAAAATAAAGAGGGAAAAGAAAAGCAGCACATAAGTTAAAACCAGTAGCGACGGTGCACACGCGTGAAGCGGTCGCCGGGCCCTGCAGGCCCTAAGCGCCTCGTCCGTCAAGGTCTAGTCCCTGCTCGGGGGCGGGGGGGAGTCCTTGTCTGGGGCTCCCCCGGGGTCTGAGGGTCAGGTGGCTGCGAGGGCTGCACGTCTGAGCACAGGTGTGTAGGCTGGGGCTTCGGCCCGTGCTCAGGGCCTGACTGGTTGGCTGTCCTAACTGGTTAACGCCCATCGTGGGTGGAGGGAGGTGGACATTGGCTGGCGGGAAATGGACCTCACCTAATGCCTGAGATCCGACGTCTGAACTGGATCTGCAGTAAGTACAGCTGTTCAGGGTGTGATGCCCTCTGCCCTCTCCAGCTGTGGGGGTCCCAGCTGTTCCCAGGCCGGTCGGGCAGACGTGAAGGGGTGTGCAGAGCTGGCTGAGGCCCCCAGAGGAGAAAGAAGCACCCAGCGTGCCCCAGGGACCGCTGGAGGCGGGGGGCAGCAAGACGTGCCCCCGAACCTGCTCACTCTGGGCTTAACCCTGAGCTCCCCACAGAGAGCGACAGACTTGTCTCGGCGCACCAGGACCTGCTCCCGTGTCCACGCCATGCACACATCCTGGCTGCTGCCCAGCTCAGCTGAATTTTGAGGTTAACGGGAGGAGGCAGAGGCAGGGAGTGGACCTGCGTGGGACCCTGGCCGGCACCCCGAGGGGGCTGGCGGAGTTGCCAGGACTGTGTCCCGCCTGCCTGCCGTGGGAGATGTCCTTGACCCCAGGCAGTGTGTCCAGGGAGGCCCGTGGAACAGGGCACTTCCAGGGAGGAATTCCAGTCTCAGATGGGCCTTGGTCGGTGGCTCAGATCACACACGATGGCGTGTGCCACCCCCAAGCCGGCGGGGTACAGATGGCTGGTGAGGACGTTGGCCACACGCCCCGGCCTCTAGTGGTGCTGGGATGAAACCTCACCCAGTTTATCCTTGACATAGTGCAGGAAGAAACTCTGGGGGCTTTCTGCCGCGTCACCGCAGGTCTGCGGGCAAGTGCTCCAGCCACGGTGCTTTCCCCTCGGGCGAGCTTCTTCGTGTTGTGTCTGGGTTTTCAGGGCTGGGTTTGTTTTTTTTTAATTTTAGCTTAAGTGGTCTGAAATTTTGGAGTTTAGCGTCATACCAGGAGTGTCCCTTCGGGAGGACGGGCGATGTTTTCATTTTTCTGTCAAGCCTAAGAAAAGGGAAGTCTGGCGGCTCAGAGCATCTGTCCGCGGCCCTCTGTCTTCCAGTCCACATACTACATGGAGGGAAACCTGGGCCACCCCGTGTTCCAGACCCGGTTCGGGCGGATCGCCGTCAACATCTGCTACGGGCGGCACCACCCGCTCAACTGGCTGATGTACAGCATCAATGGGGCCGAGATCATCTTCAACCCGTCCGCCACCATCGGAGCGCTCAGGTCACTGGGCCCAAGGGGGCTCGGCGGGGGCCTGGGGGCCGGGTTTCGGGGCGCAGAGGCAGGTTGGGCGAAGACGCCCCCGAGCCCCAGGACGGTGAGTGCTAGGGTCAGCCAACTTAAGCGTCCGTTACAGTGCCCCCCTCGAAGAGCTGAGGGGTCTCCCCAGGTGGTGCTACGTGGTCACGAACCCACCTGCCGATGCAAGAGACACAGGAGGTGGGGGTTCGATCCCTGGGTCGGGAAGATATCCCCCTGGAGGAGGGCAGGGGAGCCCACCGCAGTATCCTTGCCTGGAGAATCCCCATGGACAGAGGCGGCTGGCGGGCTGCAGTCCCCAGGGGTCGCCCAGACTCGGACACGGCATACTGAACAGTACCCTGCTGCGAAACACCGTCCTTGGCTGCGGCGAGGTCCCGGACAGGGCCCGCTGGCAGGATTTGGGAAAGCTCCCCTTCTAAGGGCCGGAGCATCGGGGGTTACCTGAGCAGCTTTGGCTCCCCTCCCATCCCGTGTGGGTGGGCGACGATGGAGGGGTCCGAGCTGAGAGGGTCCTTGAGAGATCAGTCAAGGGTCTCTGCCACCTGCGTTTACCCAGCCACGTGGTGTCAGCCTTATCCCTGAGCAGACAAAGCTGCTGTCACAGGGCGCGGGGCGGGCTCCGGGGCCTCCCCGGGGCACTCGCTGGGCTGCAGTGACCGGCACCAGCACCCTTTCATAGCTTCGCCCTCCCCAGCAGCGGGTGGTTTCCAGCTTTGCCTCATCAAGGAGCAGGAGAGCTCCAGGCATCTGTGCGAATGCCTCTCTCCCCAGCTCGCTTCCCCCAGAGCATTCCGGGGTCTGCGGTGTCATCGGGGGTGGGGGGTGGCGGGTGGGGGGAGGGGGAGTGTCCATCCCCAATGGAGGGGGGCAGCTCGGGGGCAGCCTGCAGTCCCCTGGGGGCCCACCCTGTCACTCCTGCCCTCGCTCGCCACACGATTTCCGAAATTTAAATGTGGGGACATAGCCGTCATTTCACCTCGAACTTGCTGCTGAAAGTGAGGACTCTTCCCTCAGCGCGCTGATCTGCACGGCCGTCCCTTACAGAACGACCCCGTCCTGTCTGTGTCTAGGGGGGAGCGCTCTCGGGCACAAGGGGGCGGTCACGTCTGAGCTCTCCTCCCCACCCCCAGAGAGGCAGCGGGCAGCCTGGCCACTGTGACAACGTCCCCGGAGAGTCGTGAGGAAGAGTGGTTCCTGGTCGTCCAGCCAGCAAGCCTGGACAGACGCCCCGGGCCACACAGCGGAGCAGCCACGTGTTACACACACAGCGAGCTGCATCACCCCAGAGGGGTCCCTGAAGCCAGTGCCCCGCAGCGCACAGCTGAGCGCAGGCTGGGAGGGACACAGCTGTAGCCTGGACTCAGATGTCACCTCTCCGTGCGAGCGCTTCTGGGCTTTTATCAGCCCCAGTTAAGCAGACAGAAGCTGCTCAACGTAACACACGCGTGATGGCTCGTGACCTTGGCTTAGGAACTGCTGTCCGTCTTCCTTCCTTGGACAGCAGTGGTCCCACCCACTCATGCCCTCCAGGGAGGGTGTGTTTCTGCTGGCAACTGAAGCGCTGACGGGTCTTTTGGAAGCCTCATGTCTGAGCAGCTCCCACAGCGTTCACCCCGTTGCGCGCTCAGCCGCTCAGTCGTGTCTGACTCTCTCAACCCCGTGGACTATAGCCCACCAGGCCCCTCTGTCCATGGGATTCTCCAGGCAAGAAGACTGCAGTGGGTTGCCGTTTCCTCCTCCAGGGCATCTCCCCACTGGAACCCTGTCTCCCGTATCTGCTTCCCGCTGAGCCATCCGGGGAAACCCTCACACCCTTGACCAGATAATTACAGCCTGAAAACCTTAGCTTGAGGGCAGTTTGGCGAGAGCAGAGGAAAGCTTCCTGCGTGAAGTTGCTCAGGGCCATGCGATGGACAGCAGGGAAAAGCTGGAAGGGAGAGAGCGCTCACGGTCAGCTCCTCTCTCCCAGCGGTGATCGTCCAGCCGTCCTGGGGCTAACACAGCTCCATGACCCCTGCCTGTGAGCAGAAAGGACATCTCCAGGCTGGGGTCAGAACCCTGCCGAGACTCTCCTTGCTGAGGATGGCCGTAGAGTGTGGAAAACGGTACAACAGGCAGTTCACTAGGACGGGGGGACGCAGGGTGAGTTTCTTAAAATACTGAAGGGTTGTTTGTGGAATCGACGCTGAGGGTTTACAAGCAGGAGGCCCGGCAGAGACCCACCAGCTGCACGGCAGCCTCGGCTCACAGCTTCTAGAAGCACCCATCCCCTTCTCTGACATCTCCCCCCTCCTGTATCAGCACCCCTCCCCACACACACACGCGCGTGCGCGTGTAAACACGTGTGCCCGTCGCGGGAGCGGGCAGGATTTCCGCACGTAGCGTCCCCCAGTTCCGAGCACCCAATAGAGGCACAGTGCGGTTTGATGAACCGAGTCACCGTGAGCCCTGCAGCCGAGTGGTCAGAGATTTCCGCCCTCCCACCCTTCCCCACTGTGGCTGATTTCAGGGGCCGGTGCACCCCGCCCGCCTGGCCCAGCCCAGCTCTCAGGAACCTCCAGCCTTGTCTGAGAGCCTCGGTGTCCTGCCGGCTGGGGGTTGGGTCCTGGCCCCCTCACCCTCCCTGGAGAACTGCAAGATGTGTGTTTCGAGGCGCCTGCTCCACACCTGTCTATTTAATTCCCGAAAATGTCAGCGACGGGCGTGTTTCTGTAAAAATCTTTTCTTAAAAGTTTTGTCAGCTCAGCCGAGCAGCTGGGGGGAGAAAAACAGGAAAATGAGTCCCTCCGTCAAGGCTGGAATTTTTTTCCCCCCTCCAGACTCGTGAACGCTGCTGAGAATTAGGCTTGTGACAAGTACCCACCCACCCCTCCACCTACTCCCCGGTTTCAGCCAGGTGCACGCTGACAGGAAGGCTCCGGGGCCCGCCGCACCCAGGCACCCCGTGTTTCTGAGTGGGATCGCAGCTCTGCCTCCAGAACCCCAATGGCGCTGTTCCTCAGACCGTCAGTGGCCAGCAGGCCTGCTGAATTCCGTGGCACATTTTGCTGGTGGGCTGCGGACGGACAGGTGTCTGCAGGAGCAGAGTTTCCCACTGAGTCACCCCACCCCTGCAGGCGCTGGACTGGGGGAGCTCAGTTGTGCCCACGTGGGGATGTCCCCATCCTGTGCCCGTAGGAGAACCAGGGTGGGGGGCTCTGCTTCGAGGCTCGGGGTTCAGAAGAGGGAAATGGGGGGCAGCTCAGGGGAGGTGATGCCCGCCTTCAGCCTGAATTCCTCTCAGGTTTAGTATTTGCTGGGCCTGAAATCTTGCCCCGCAGAGACAGACGGCTTTGCAAGGTGGCATGCCAGGGCTCCCCCCGGTACCTCCAGTGGTAAAGAACCCGCCAGCTGAGGGTTCGATGCCCTCCTACCCCAGGTCTGGAAAATTCCCCTAGAGGAGGAAATGGCAACCCACCCTAGTACTCTTGCCTGGGAAATTCCGTGAACAGAGGAGCCCGGTGGGCTACAGTCCATGGGGTCTCAGAGTCGGATATGACTTGTCCTACAAGGGTAGGGGCTGGGGGGCACCCAGGCCCCCAGGCCCCCAGATCCCTTCTGATGTTTACTAGCCTGGGGGCGGGGTGGGTTCCTGACCCCACCTGGCAGGAGGGAATGAGGCAGAAGCAGCAGTTAAGGGGGTCCTGCCAGGCAGCACCCCCCTAACCCTGCCAGACGCTTCAGCTGCCGAAGAAGGGGACGGATGTTTCCTGAAGCCGTGAGCTGATGCTTGTCTGCACAACCTCCCTTTGGGGAAGCTTCAGAAAAGGAAACTTAGGGCGAGGATTTTTTTTTTTTTTTGACCGCACCGCATGGCCTGCGGGATATTAGCTCTCCAACCCGGGATTGAACCCATGCACTCTGCGGTGGGAGAGTGGCGTCTTAACCACTGCACTGCCTGGGGAGTCTCAGGGCGAGGCTTTGATCCAGGGCTGCCGCTGGTGCGTCGGGCGCCCTCCACAGGGCTTCGGCCCGAGCGGGGGACGAGCTGGCCTGTTGGTGGTGGGTGTAGGGTCACCCGTGGGCGCCGTGAGCCCTGCGGCAAGACTGGCACCCCGGCCGCAGCTCAGGGCCGAGCGTCCACTGAGTCAAAGGCTTGGCAGTCGGCAAGCTGGTTCCTCTCCTTTCTCTCGCACAGTGAGTCCCTGTGGCCCATCGAGGCCAGGAACGCAGCCATCGCCAACCACTGCTTCACCTGCGCCATCAACCGTGTGGGCCAGGTGAGTCCCTGAGGCCCAGCCTCCGGGGGGCATCCCCGGCAGGGGAGGGGATAGAGGGATGAGGCAGGAGGCCCAGCCGCTCCCCCAGCAGAAGCCAGGCGGCAGGAGCGGCAGTGGCGGGGGCCCAGGTGAGGACCCCAGGGTTGCACCCCCTCTGGGCACACACGCCCCACACCCCGGGGTCCCTGTCGCCGTGAAAGCTGGCACTGCTCACGCCCTGTTGTGCTTGCAGCTGAAGCCATTTTCAAAGGCTCTCAGCCCATGACCACCACCCAGTACCTGCTTTCTTCCTGTCCTCCCCCCAACCTTGACCTCAGGCACCAAAAGATTTGACTACAAACACCGGGTATTTATTAGGTAACAAATCCTCTTCCGCATTCTTGCTAATCAGATGTCAGACTCTACTCAGAGCATCTGATCAGCCTGAGAGAACCCTGAGTGGGTCCACAGGAAAGAAACTTGGTGTTTTAACCAGCCCGTACGTGGCGCCCCCTCCTGGTTGGACGCGCAGTCTTGGGGAAGGTATTGAGAGTGGGTATCCCTGCTGCCTGCCCTGCCCCCAGGCTGGGCATTGTGAAGCCCCAGGTGCCCTCCACAGCCCGAGAACCAGTCTCCACAACGACTTTCTCTTCTCCCAGCAGACGATAAGCTCCCAAAGGCAAAATCGGGGTCCTTCCCCCGGGGCTGGTCAGATGCCCGGCTGGCCGGGGGGCTGGGACTAGGGGGGCACAGTTCCATCAGGCCGGTCCACACGGCTGTGACTGTGTCCTGGGTCCGTCGCCCGGGCTGACTCTGACGAGCATCCCGCCAGTGCCCCCTAGAGGTGTGTCTTGTATGTGCAGGCTAAGCCGCTTCCGTCGCGTCGCTTTGCGACCCCGTGGACTGCAGTCCGCCAGGCTCCCCGGTCCCTGGGCTTCTCCAGGCAAGAACACTGGAGTGGGCTGCCATTTCCTCCTCCAGGGGACCTTCCCGACCCAGGGACCGAACCCGCGTCTCTTGCGTCTTCCGGCGCTGGCAGGAGGGTTCTGCACTCCTAGCACCAAGTATGTCTTACCTCGGTTTCATTTTCCAGGAGCACTTCCCAAACGAGTTCACCTCTGGGGATGGCAAGAAAGGTGCGTCCAGCTGACTTTCCGTGGGGCTGATTTGGGTGGGGGAAACCTGGCTGTCCCTTCTCCATCTGCTGCCTCCCAGCAGGACCCACCCCACAGACCGTGTCTGCACACCTGCCCCCCCCGCCCCCGTGTGGACCCTGGGCCTGTGACCCCCTGGCACCCCAGATGAGAATGGAGTAGGGGGCTGGGGTGGAGATGGGCCAAGCCGTGGGGGCGCCCTCTGTGAGCTCCCGGAAATAGGGGTGCGTATCCTACCCTGCAGACCACACCCCCCACCGCCCAGCTGTCCAGGCGCCGCCGGAGCCCAGCATGGCTGCCTTGGGGTCCTACCCACAGCTTGCTTGGCTCTGCGGGCAGGGCTGGAATCCGCCACGCCCGGCGCCTCCTCTCTGGCCTGGAATGTGGGAGGGGGCCACCCCCATCTCCAAGGAGCTGTCTGGGAAGCAGAGTGGGGCTGAGCAGGCGTGCCTCCCACAGCACTATTTCCTGAAAGAGCTCAGATCCCCTCAATCGAGGCCTGGGAGACCGGAGCCTCTGGCCCCGCGGGGCTTCCTGTCACAGGACGGGGGTCCTGCCGGCCCTGGGCGGCACCCGCACACTCCTTGCACACCTTCAGGGTGGCCGGCACCCTGCTTTACTGGTGAGGGGCCCGAGGCCCAGAGGGGGGTGAGGGCGACACGGCTGGGCAGGGCTGAGCTCACCGTGGGGGCCACGTGACTCCCTTGGGCCGTGGTGGCTGACGCTGGGGACCAACACCTCTGCCAGGGAGGCCTGTAGAGCGGTTCCTGGGGTCGGAGGTGCTGAGACTCCGCACTCCTAGTGCGGGAAATGGGTTCAACCCCTGGCCAGGGAACAGGATCCAGCATGCCGCAATTACAAAAGGAAGCAAACCAACTATACGCATATATGTGTGTTTATCAGAAAAACAGCATTTTAATCTCGGTTTAAGGATCCCACGTGCAGCACCTAAGACCCAGCGCACCCAAACACATCATAGAAATAAATTAAAAATGATAAAAAGAAAGGTTCCCGGGGCAGAGGGGAGGGCGTTGAGGGCGACTTGCAGCCAGCGGCCGGGCGTCCAGGCCTGATGGGGGAGGCAGGTCCTTGGGGCCGCAGCAGCTGCTGGGGAGAGTGTGGGGGCCCTCGTCCTGGGCGTCTCCCTCACGTGGGTGCGGAGACCACGCACGTCTGCACGCGCTCACGGGCCTCGCGGTCGCTGCCCCGCAGCTCACCGGGACTTCGGCCACTTTTACGGCTCGAGCTACGTGGCGGCCCCGGACGGCAGTCGCACCCCTGGGCTCTCCCGCACCCGGGATGGGCTCCTGGTTGCCGAGCTGGACCTCAACCTGTGCCGGCAGGTGAACGACATCTGGGGCTTCAAGGTGGGTGTCCAGGCCCCTGCTCCTCTGCATGGCCCGGCCTGTTCCCAGCACCAGGACTGCGCGGCTCCAGGCGGCCTGAGGGCCAACTGCGTGGGCCCCCCTCCCCGAGCTGCACAGAAGGCTGGAGGCTGGGGCCTGGGAGGGGAACCATGGGGTCAAACGCTGCCCGGGGCAGCAGGCCTCGATAAATTCTCCACTCATCTGATTTATTAGATTCTGGGCGCCTCCGAGCAGATTCATCTCAATTTCATCTGTCCAGAGAGTAGAGTGGCTTGGCCTCGCTAATCCTCTTTTCCTTCCCAGGCACTTGCACTTACCACAAGATGAATGTGCGTGTCTGGCTCTGCCCGTGGCCAGGCCCCAAGTCTGGGCCCGGACAATGGAGGGAAGTGGGTCGAGGAGGGAAGTGGGCCTTGGCGGCTCCCTGCCTTATGCGCCCGCTTGTAAAACAGGAGGCCTTGGGGGCCTGACACCCTGTAAGGAAGGTGGCAGGTCTCCAAGGATTGTAAGTGCCCGCCTCCCAGAACGGGGTGCTTGCGGCCTGGGCCCCCCCCCCCCCCGGAATACAGTGCATCAGGCACACAGCTAGAGGGTCGCCGTGTTAGCCTCCCGGGGCGTTTCCACCAACTCCGCACCTGCTTCTCAGCACAAACGTCACATTGTCACGATGGGATGACGGCCCAGCGCTCCTGGGCGGGGGCGGGGGTGGGGGTGGTGCCGGGGGCCAGCCAGCCGTGGGCTCCAGGCCCGAGACTCCTGTTTCTGTGAGCATGGGTCCTTGGGCACATTCCCTGAGTCCCAGACCCTCGTCTGAGCGACAGGGCACTGCCCACGCGAAGGTCTCCTGTCTCCTGTCCTCCTGGGAAGCTTAGATTAATGTGGATTCCGCACGGATGGGAAGCGGGAGCCAGTAACCCGAATGGCTTCTCATTAGTAACGTTCTGAAAGCGGAAGCCGTCCCAGGCTGTGAAGACGGGCTGGCTCCTGTCAGAGCCTTGGGAGGGAGGGGGCGGTGGAAAGGACGGGGTGTGAGCGCCCTGGGTGGGTTTTCCTGCCCCGCCCCCAGCCTCTCCCCAGCCGCTGTGTCCAGGATGAGACGCGCGTGCAGTGGGTGGCCCTCCAGAGCCAGGCCGCCGGGGTGTGGATCCCGGGGACCCACTCCTGCCAGTGGTCGGGGGCAGGTCAACCCCTCTCGGGTGGGGGTGCAGGGGGGCAGGACGGCCCTCCTCCCCCTGCCTGGGAGCCCGCCACGCCTTCTGGTGGAAGGTCACAGAGGTGTTCCAGCAGGGGGTGCCGGGGGCGTGAGTCACGTTGGCCTCAGTGATCTTCGCCATCGCCCCGGAATCGGGGTCGGAGGGTCACACCGGGGATGGGGCGGGGTGGGGGGTGGTGTCTCCGAATCCCAGCCTGAGACCATCCTGGCCTCCAGCCCGCCTTCCGGTCGCATTTCTGTCCCACAGCTGCCCTCTAGTGGCAGCAGGCGAGGTGCGCGAATGAGGGCGTTTAGAATGAAACGGGAACCACTCAAAGTCCTGCTGTTTTCGCTTTCAGATGACGGGCAGATACGAGATGTATGCTCGGGAACTTGCCGAAGCTGTCAAACCCGACTACACCCCCAAGATTGTGAAAGAGTAGCGGCCGGCCCTCAGCCCCCGCCCGCCAGGGAGGGCACCTCTGCCCGCAGCAGACGGGCCAGGGCGCCAGGCTCTGCTGTGCCCGGGCTCTCCCTGCGGACTCCCCGGTGGCGCTGCTGTGCCCCGGGTGGGCAGGGAGGTTGGTCGGGTGAGGCGGGCTGGCGCAGGAGCACCGGGTTTCCTTCTCCGGGGATGAAAGCGTTTGGGGTCCGGGTGGAGATGAGTGTTTCACAGCACGGTGGGTGTGACAGATTGGCTGAACCTGGTCACTCTGGTCACTTTGAGGTGGTTAAACTTTGTTGGGTGAATTACATAATTCAATTAAAAGATGATCCCAGGCACAGGATGGTTTGAAGCGAGACCGATGGGGGACTTGCCTGGTGGTCCAGTGGCTGAGACTCCACGCCTCCACTGTAGGGCGGGGCCGGGTTCAACCCCTGCTCGGGGAACTGGGATCCCACATGCTGCCACTGAACAGCCCACGTGCCACAACAGAGATGGAAAATCTCGCTGGAAGGCCCAGCACAGCCAAATAAGAAAAGAAGTGAGGGGCTCCCCTGGTGGAGTGCAGGAGGTGTGGGTTCCATCCCTGAACCAGCCAGGAAGAGCCCACTTGCCGTGGAGGAGCAAAGCCTGCAGGCCACAGCTGCTCAGCCTGTGCTCCAGGGCCTGGGAACCACAACTGGTGAAGCCCGCGCTCTGCAGCCAGAGAGCCTTCCATTTAGGTTGGCAGCGACTTCTGCGGACAGGGGGACAGTCGTTGGAAGCTGTCACCTTGGCCAGGCTGCTGTCTCTGTTTACCCAATCAGACGCTAATCTGTGAAAGTATTTAGCCAATGTGATTTAAGCCTGTAGGCAGTTAACCAAGCAAGTGAGATTATCCTAGATAATCTGGGTAGGCCTGATTTAATCTGGCCAAAGGCCCTGAGAGCAGAGCTGGGACTCCCAGACCAGGAGAGAATTCTGGGCGTGGACCCCAGCCTCTGCTCAGCCCCAAAGTTTGAAATAAGTCCTTCTGACCTTCTTACTACTTCCATCCAGATGCCCCCGGGAAGTGACTTTTCTAGGGACAGGTGCGTGCAGTGACCACACGCTTTACAAGGGTGAGTGGACCAGGAGGCCGAGAGGGAGGCCGGGCCCTTGAGGAGGCTCTCCCGTGCTGAAGGGCTCCAGGTGCCCATGGACAGACGGCAGGGCGTGCAAAGGGTCCACTGAGCGCCTTGCCTCCTGCTCCTCGTTGATGAGCTTTTGTGATGAAAGGCGCAGCCTCGTCAGGTTGCAGGCGGCCCTGAAAGCCAAGAACACCACCCAGATGAGTTTCAAGGGCCGCAGCGGTGCGCCCAAAGTGCCTGATCGGAGGGGAGCAGCACCTCTGTGACCTTAACAAGTCCCGAGAGCCAGTGGGAGGTGTGATGGAATTGGGGGCGTGCTGTGCAGGGCCAAGCCCTGGACACAGCGCCCTCCTTCCCTGCAGGAGAAACGGGCTGGCCCTTGGCCAGAATCACCTCTCTGCGTGCAGGGGCAGCCTCCACATCAGAAAGTGCTGTATCCTTCGTGCGGGGTCCA
Source organism: Oryx dammah (assembly GCF_014754425.2). NCBI lineage: Eukaryota > Metazoa > Chordata > Mammalia > Artiodactyla > Bovidae > Oryx > Oryx dammah. The sequence continues at coordinate 70,347,194 of NW_024070196.1, read as the reverse complement.
CGGTGGCGGGGGCGCTGCTCTGCCCAGCCCAGGAATGGGCCCAGGTGGCCGTTGGATGGCGCTGAGGTGCGGTCACCAGGCTTGTCCCAGTGGGCCCTATCAGGGTGGACAGACTCTCGCCTTGTGCCTTGACATGGGTGACCTGGACAGTCTGACGTCTTCTTTTACCGGTGGCAGAGCCGGTAAAAGCGCAGCAAGGCTTACCGGGTGGCCTGGCCTGGGCCTCTAGCCCCTGAGCGGAGGACCCATGCCCACTTCCAGCTTGGGGCTGTGCAGCTTTGGGTGAACAGCTTGGCCACAGGTGGACCCATCAGATTTCAGCTTAGTCGTCCCACCAGCGAACAAGACCCCGGCGTTTGGGGGAGCTGGAGGTCACTGTGGAGCTGGTGGTTTTGCTTTCGTGGGAGGAGCTGGCGATCTAAGTCCCCAGAGGATCAGCAGCCAACCGTCCACTTGCTTGCTCAGTTGCCCCACGGCACTTGGGATGTTAAAAGTTTCCTGACCAAACCTGCGGGCCCTGCATCGGAAGGTGGGTTCTCAGCCACTGGACCACCAGGGAAGTCCTGAGTGATGATCTCAGGATACTGGACCAGGGCTTACACAAAGGTCAGCATCATTCAGGGAAGACCAGGGTTCCACATAAATGAACTGTGTGGCAAAGCAGTTTGAGGAGCCCCTGAGTGAATGGGGTCCCTGCGCCATAAGATCAGAGCCTTTTCTGTACCTCCTAACTGCCTGGGCGGGGGCCGCGCACCCCTTGCTAGCCGAGCTGGCCTGGTCACGGCACCGTCATAAAGATAGAGCTTCGCACCCTTGGCTCTCGGCACAGGGCTTTAGAGACGACGGTCTCTGGAAGGTTTTGCACTCTGGTCTCCCGGATCCCGTGATCCTTTGCGCTCGGTTTCGAGCTCTCCCCTCCATAGCACCTCTGGTCACGTCGTGAGGACACCCTGGTGGCCGGTGGCCAGCACACCTACACGTGAGCTCGGGAGCGACCGTCCCAAGGAGACTGGGATCACAGAGGGCGGGGGGCTGCCAGCGTCTTGCAGTGAGGACCGTGTTTATTGAGAATGGCTCATTACAAACAAGATAACACGTATAAAAATCCCTGTGATGCATAAGATCCCTTTTGCCCCTAGGTGGCTGGGGAGACAGCCAGCGGTCCAGGGCGTTCCCCTCCGCGTGTGGCCAAGGGGTCACGGGGTCGCGGGCCGCGTCCTGCTGTCTCCAGCCCCGTTTTCATGATTTGCGTGTGAGCAAGACACTACACGGCGAGGTTCGCCTCCGAGACCCCCTCCAGGCAGGTGGCCTCAGCCTCGGGGCCAGGCAGCTCCTGTGAACCTTCCAGACGGGTGACCTCTAACCTGCGGCTTGCCCCGAGAGGCTCGCCCCTCCGACCTGGGGACAGTGTCTCTGATGGATAAAGGCACCATGGACACTGTGGGGGCTGCCCGATTACCGGGCCTCCCCCGAGGGCGGCCGCCCCTTCCTGTCGCTGTCTCCCTGGACACTGCCACCCTCACCGGGGTCACCCGGGCCCCTTCCAGGGGCGCCCAGCCTGCAGCTGCCACATGTGGTCCTCCCGGCCGTGGGAACCAGGGCTCGGGGGTGGGGTCTCAGACTACCCAGGGTTAAGGCAACGGGGACGAGACGGGCCCGCAGGCAGCGCTAGCCTTTGAACCCAGGGCGGCTGCCTGGCCAGAAGTGCCTGCCTCTCGGTCAAGGCTGTCGGGTCGAGGAGCTGTACAGCTGGGTGGTCCTGGGTGGTCCGTAGCCTGGGGAAGCGGCGGAAGCCGCTGCCACAGCATCAGGCCTCCAGCACCGACGACCAAGACTCAGGTGCTGTGGCTGACGGGGGCATCCCGGACCCCCTGGCCAGAGGTAACCCAGGGCAGGGGCAGGAGGTGTCCCAGCCCCTTTTGGGAATGACCCATTTCCCTTTTTTCTCCAGGGGCGCAGACCCAGGTTCAAGATGCAGCCCCACCACTGTCCTGAGTCAGGTTCTGGCTGTGGCGCAAGGCCTGCCTGCCTGCGGCCCCGGGTCCCCTTGGCTTTGGAAGAGATCCTGGCCTGGCTTATCTGCCCATGAAAAGAGGTGTCCGTGGTTCCAAAGTACCTGTGACCCCAATATTATTGTCTTGCTTGAGGTTGAGTCTCACCCCACCAAAAGTGAAAACTTCAATCTCAAAAAAACACCCTCCCCCGGCTAAAAAAAAGACTTAAATCTCACACACACACACACCTCCCCCAGCTAAAAAAGGAAGGAGCAGGAGGCCGCTCCAGTCCACGTGGGGGTCCGCGCTGTGTGGTCCTGGGTTGGGCTACTCCCTCTGCTGACAGAGACCACCTGGCCTTCTCTGCAGAGGCCCAGGAGCGAGCGCTGGGGTCGGGGGAGGCCGCCCCCGACCGCGATGAGGCGTGCAGGCCCAGGGCCCCAGCACCCAACCCTGAGATGTGGGGCTGCCCGCACTGAGGCAGGAGGCGCCGTGGCGGGGCCGGGGAGCGTCTTTGGGGCCCAGGCCGCTGACCCTGGCCCTCGGGGTGCCAGTGGGAGCCAGGGTCCTGCCCACAGCCCAGGTGTCCGCTCCAAGGAGGGCTGCAGGGGCCTGAGGCCTTTCTGCCTGAGGTCCAGCCCTCCCCAGGGGCCTGGCCACCAGCCGCAGGGACGGGGCCCCCCGGGCGGGGGTGGGGGAAGGGGGCAGCGGGCCCAGGGCGCCTGCCTTTTGACCAGATCCCGGGGAGGCTGGAGCTGACACAGCCCTGGGGCCCAGGGTGGCTACACTGACAGTCTCCTCACAAACAGACGTGCAGCTCTCTCGGGGCTGGGTCCCGGGTCTGCGGGGAGAGGGGCTCTCGCGTCCCCCGCCCGCCCTGCGTCTGGCTTGCAGACACCAGGGCGCCCGTGGGGGCAGACGTCCCCTGAGCGCAGCGGGAGCCGGCCTTGGGCCCGGAGGACGACGCCAACAGCCAGCGGCGCCTGTCTGAGCCCCGGGCCTGGGCCAGCGCCTCTGGAGGGGCCTCCGGGGGCAGGGCAGGGCACAGGGGCTCCCGCTGTCAGCTGCCCACGAAGACGAAGAGGATGTCCTCGTCTGTGCCGTAGCTGGTTCTGGCCTCCTCGAAGTTGCTGATGCTGGCGCTGCACATTCCTGCTACGGCAGGAGGATGGGGCGGTCAGCAAGGGGGCATCCCGGCTGACCCCCACCACGCGGGACGCCCTCCCTGCAGCCGCTGCGGCCCCTGTGAGCCTGTCTGCGCTTTCCCCGATTCAGCAGGAGAAAGGGAGGCCCAGAGGGGAGGGACTCGCTGGAGGCCGCAGGGCCGTGGTCCCTCCCTGTCCGCAGGGCCGTGTGGAGTCCGGGCGGGGGTTGGGGGCCAGGGCCAGGGCTGGGCAGACTCTTTTTCTTTTGGCCATTCTGCGCAGCGTGCGGGCTCTTAGTCCCCTGACCAGGGTCCCCGGACCTCCCTTTCTAGCACGGAGGGCTGGCCTGGGGGCTGGGGGCGGCGGGAACTGCAGCTCTGGGCTGGGCCCTGGGTGGGGGCAGAGGGCTGGCCGGGTGATGGCCCGGGGCTGGGGGACAGGGGCCCCAGGGAGAAGGCGGTGGGGCCCACCCGCCCCACTCACGGTCGGCGTAGGCCGGGTTGTTGTAGAAGACGCAGCCGGCGGCCCGGCTGTAGCCTCGCAGCACGATGAAGTGGCCCTGGTAGTCGGGTGAGCGGCAGAAACAGCGGGGCCCGCTGGGCGTGACACAGCAGTACTTGGGGGGGCTGGGGCAGAGGTCGCAGCGCAGCACCCCCGAGTTCACCAGCACGATGGCCACGTGGCCCTGCGCCAGGTGGGCCTGGATGTCTTGCATGCTCACCCTGCTGTGGGGGCGGACGGGGGTCAGCCGGCGCCGCTGGGCCCCAGGCCCCTCCTGCGAACCCCTGCCGGCCCTGGTCTGCCCCATGTCCTGGAGCCTGGGCTGCGCCTCGCGTCCGCCCTGAGCTCCGTGCAGGGGGCACCCGCCTGCTTTGTCACGGTGGGCGGGGCTCAGTGGGGGACCAAGCATGGACCAGGGGGGTGCCCAGGACACGCTGGGCCCACAGGCCCTTCACAGGGTGACCATACAACTCCAGACGGCACCCCATCTCTGGACCTGGCCCCCCACTGCCCTGGTCTTTTACCCTAAAGGCTGCGTCAGTAACATAAACGGGTGGTTTAACTTACTTCCCCTAATCAGAACCAAGCAAGGGGTTATTTCTCTTTCTGTTTGAGGCTCCTTGTGGCAGAAGGGGCTGCCTGGGAAGGGCTAGTTGGCAACGCCCGCAGGGGAACCCTGGGTCAGCCAGCTGTTCGAGACTCTTAGGCCCTGGCCCCTCCGAGGCCCCCGGGAGGAGGCAAGTCCAAGACAGACCTGAGGTGGGAAGCGCTGGGGGGCATTCCCCAGTGCCCGGGCCCCACCGTCTTCACCGGGGGGTGGGGGGCCAATGCCCAGCCACGCTGAGCCCCCCTTCCTTCCAGGCCCCTCGGGGGCACATGTGGGCACCTGGTGGCCGGGCCCAGCTCCAGCCCCACCGAGTCACAGGGCAGCCTGCTCTGACGCCTTGGCCCGGGGAGGCGTGCCATTTTTCCACTGGGTCTCTGAGAGGAAGCAGCTGGCTGAGCTCCCAGCAGAAGGTATGACCCCGAGGGGGACTTCAGCCACCGGGAAGCGCAAGGTGCAGCTGGAGGCGGGGCCCGGGGTGGGGGTCCCGGGTGGGGGTCCCGGGTGCGGGTCAGTGCATGGCTGGGCCGCTGGGGTGACCGGGGCACTCACTGCGCGGGGGGTGGGGGGGTGGCCGGCCGGGAACGGCCCCTGCCCTCCACGCAGCTGGTCAGGTGCCACCGAGCTGACACCGGCCACCTCCCCCTCCAACACGCGCTCACGTGGCCTGGGGACACGTGGAAACAGGTTCCCTGTGCCCAGAGGGCTACGTGCCTGGGTCACGTGACTGTGAAGACAGAAACCCAGGAGGACGGGAGACCCAAGGAGAGACCAGCCCAGGTCCGCGAGCCAGACGCCTGCTGGGCGCAGGGCCCGCAGCAGGCTGGGGAGGAAGCTGCTTGCGTCTGAGCAAGTCTCCTGCCTGCCCCCACCCCCCCGCCCTGTGTGGAGGAGAAGAGGAAGACCTATTAAGGTCAGGCAGCCGGGAGGAGGTCTGGCCAGGCCGTCCCTGCCAGCTGACACCCAGGCCGTCCCTGCCAGCTGACACCCAGGCCGTCCCTGCCAGCTGACACCCAGGCCGTCCCTGCCAGCTGATACCCAGGCCGTCCCTGCCAGCCTCTCGCCACGCCAGCGCGCTCCCCGGGCCATCCCCCCGCCACCAGGGTCCGTGTGCTTTGCCGCACGGCCAGCACTCCCCAAGCAGCCCGAGGGCTGGCCAGATCTGTCCTGCTCACCTGTCCTCTCTCCCCTGCTCAGGATCCACCCTAGGCAAGTTTTGTGTAGACTAGGTCACATAGCCCCCCACCTGTTCCCATTTTATGGATGGAAAAATGAAGGCTCAGGGGACGGGGGCGGGTACAAGTCAGTGCCCATGGCCAGCAAGGTGGGAAAGCTCAGGCCTGCCCCTTCCCAAGGGGGGCCTCGCCCTACCAGCCCTGGGGTAGCAGGTGCATGAGGAAGGGCGGCGGGGGCGGGGGCGACACACGAACTCACCACTTCTCCACCAGCACCTTGCAGGTCTTGGCTTGTGCAAAGAGCTGGTTCACCCGGGTCTCCTCTGTATCAAAGTGCTTCCTGTAAAAGGACTGCGAGGGCAGAGCAGCTGCAGAGGCCGCCCGTCCGGGCTGCCCTCACACCCACCCCCCCAGGGAGGACATAAACAGCACAGGGGTCGGAAGTGGACGTGGGCCCGGCCTGCGGGCGGCGGAACCACCTGAGGCTGGCGAGGATGCTTGGGAGACGGGCGGGCGGCAGGCTTGGGCCAGCACCCTGGGGGTGGGCGGGAGTCTGGACGCCACCCACTCGACTCAGCCGGCGCGTGTTAGCAAAGGAGACAGTCTGTTTGGCGCAGGGGCCTTCGGGGGGCCAGGGCCCCCACGGGGGAGGCAGAAGAGACCCTGCTCTGGGCCCTTCCTCCACCTCGAGGCCACGCTGACCACACCAGGTCCGCCAGCCTTTCCCCTTGGCCTAGATGGTTCAAAGAAGAGCTAGGTGGATGGGCACTGGCCGCGGGGTAGTGGGTCTGTCACCCACGAGGCCGGCAGGCACTCTCTGCTCGGCCCAGGTTGGAGGCAGGCCTGGCTCTAAGGGTGGCAGGGTGCACTGGGGTCTCAGTGAGGCTTTGCGGGAATTCTATTTTTATTGTTCTTTGTGCTCTTTGGGGTTTTTCTGAGCTATTTTCTTGACCATTCCACACGCCTCCTGGGGTCTTGGTTCTCCGGCCAGGGATGGAGCCCGCGCCCTCTGTGTTGGAAGTGCCACGTCTGAGCCACTGGACTTCCAAGGAAGTCCCTGGCAGCCTTCCTTTTTTATAAAAACGAAAGACAGTAGATTTTTTCCTTCCAGAAAACCAGGGACCCAACTTGGAGCTGGCTGTCCCCGTACGAAGGAGGAAAACCGGCAAATGACGGCCGGAGGAAGACAGGTGCCCGAGGCCCGGCCAGCTGGAGCTGCGGCAGAGGGCAGGACCGTGAAGGTCGCCAGGGGCACCTCTGCAAGTCGGCAGGTGCGTGCAGGACAGGTGGGGGCGGGGGTGTCTGGGCTGCTGGGCCCCGGTGGCTGGTCTGGCCGCGCGTGTCGGTCCGGAAGGCCACGGCTGGCGCACCTGGTTCCTGTAGCCCTTGTCCACGCCCAGGGTCTGGGTGCAGAAGCGGTGCCGCACGCCGAAGCGGCGCATCAGGTAGGCCAGGTCAATGGTCCAGATGCTCCTGGTGAGCCGCAGCTCCTGCAGGGCCCTCTCGAACTCAGCGTCGTCCAGCTGGCCCAGGTACCTGCGGGCACAGTGCCCGCTGAGCCTCGGGGCAGCCTCCCCCCGAGGGCCCAGCGTGTGAGCCTGTGCCCCCGGGAGGCTCCACCCTGCATCGTGAACTCCTAGGTCCTGAGCGCACACTGCCCGGGGCCTCCCGGGCACCACGCAGGTCCCCGTCCGGGGCCTGGACTCTGCCTGGCGTCCCTCCTGGGCCGTGTGACTCTGGGCCAGTTGCCAGCCTCTCCAGCCTCATCTCAGGACCAGCTAAGTGCTTGGAGCACGTCTCCTCACCGGTTCCCTGAGCGTTAGGCACGGAACACCTGTCTTGCCTGGACTTCCAGGAAGGGGAGCGGGAGGCTGCCCTGCCCAGTGACCCCGTCTCCCAAGAGTCCAAGGTTGGGAGGCTGCAGGAGGGCCCTGCGTCTCGGCTGTGGGGGGTCAGTCTGTGGGGCAGGCCCGGGCACCTGTGACTTCCTGGCCGTTCCAGACTCTGGGCATCCTCTGGAGGCAGACCCGGGGGGCCTGGCCCACCGCCGTGGGCTTCCGCAGGTGGGGTGGAGCCTGGGTGGATGCTGGGCCTCCCCCAAGCCCCAGCTGGAGACAGCCACCTGGACGACGAATCCCACCCAGGGCTCTCCCCGTGCGCCGCCCCCTTGAGAGGGCTGGCCCGGCACACTCACCCGAGCACCATCCTGGAGCAGGCCAGGCCACAGTCCCAGTGGTAGAGCTGCTGGATGACAGGCACTGGGAGCTGCACGAAGTCCCCTGCGTGGGAGGGGCGTGGGGTCACGGGTGGCGGGGGCGGGGGGTCACGGGTGGCGGGGGCGGGGGGGGTGGAGGGACAGAGGGGGGGTGGGGGGGGGGG
>NW_024070196.1:70311533-70338996 GCF_014754425.2 Oryx dammah | reverse complement strand
AAGGGGGGGTCACGGGTGGCAGGGGCGGGAGGAGGACGGTGGGGGGTCACGGGTGGCGGGGGCGGAAGGGGGGTCACGGGTGGCAGGACGGGCGCTGGGGGGGTCACGGGTGGCGGGGGCGGGAGGAGGATGGTGGGGGGTCACGGGTGGCAGGGGCAGGAGGGGGGTCACGGGTGGTGGGAGCGGCGCTGGGGGGTCACGGGTGGCGGGGGCGGGAGGGGGTCATGGACCCTTGGCGCAGTGCCCACCACCCCACTCCCACTGGAGCTGCCGTTGCTGGCGCCCGCTCAGGTCCCAAGGGGCCACTCGAGGACGGTCCACAGCCTTACTGGGCCCCTCAACCCGTTCTCCCTGCCACAGCGGCGGTCTCCACAAACACCAGTCTGGGCGGGTCAGCCCTGTGCACAGGCCTTTGGTGGGGTGGCCCCCACACCCCCTAGGACAAGGCCCGCGTGGCTACTGCCCCGGGGCCCACTGCTGCCCAGCCGCCCCTTGCTCTCCCCAGGCTACAGCCTTCCTATGCCCCCTCCCTCCCGCCTGGACTGGCTCAGCCTCCCAGGCCACGGAGCCAAATCCTGTCTGCAGACGTCACTTCTCCACGACGCTGCCCCCACGGTGCACAGGCCCCCACCCTGGGCACCACGCCCCTCCGTGGCCCCTCTCTGGAGCCCACTGTGTCTCAGCAGACATTCCTGTCTCAATTCCCAAGGCCGCTGACTCCACAGCCCCCAGGGTTACAAGGAGGGAGCAGTCACCTATCAGCCAGGGCCATGCTACCCGGGGCAGAGCAGCAAGGGCCTGGCCTGGGCGTTCCGGTTTGGGCTTTCCCGCTGGCTTGGGCCACTGACTTCCACGTGTGGGCTGGGTCTGGCCATCCCTTAAGTGGGGACTTTGGTCTGATTTCCCTTTCGGTCAACGAACATTTCCCCAGAGCCCCATGAGTGCCCGGCCTGCAGACTGGCGACTCAGTGGGGAGTGGCCGGGCGGACAGCCCACACGGGCGGCTGAGGAAAACCAGGGGCCGGGCCAGGGGCCGTGTGGGACACGCCGTAAGACCAGAGAGTGGGGCCGTGGCAGGCCCACTGGCCTGGGGGGCCCTCCTGCCCTGGGGTCCCGGGAATCTGCTCGGAGCTCAGAGCTAAAGAACCGCCCGTGACACTCTGCTCGTTCAGGACGCCCTTTCGGCTGCCGTGGTCTCCCCCTCTGGGGTCTCCAGGCGACGCTCCTGAAAGCAAACCGGCCCTCGCAGAGCTGACCCCCAGCACCCTTCCCCATCCTACCCCTACGTGGACCAACCAGCACGGGGCCCGGGAGCCCTGCAGTCCATCCTGGCCTTGCGACCTGCGACCTCCTGTTGCCTGCAGGGGTCCCAAGCTCCTGCTCTCCCGTCCACACCCTCCCCTGCCTCAAGGCCTGGCTCAGAGGCCAGCACCTCCCGGGCCTCCCTGGACGGCAGGCTGGCCGTGCCCCCTCGCTCATCGGCACTCCGCCGGCCCGGGCCCCCGCGTGGACCCCTGCCCTGCTGGACTGTCCACGCCCTCTGGAGCAGGGGCCAGGACTGTGCCTTGGCTACACTGCCGTGACCTCTCCTCTCCCGCCTCACCCGCAGGGCCCACAGAAAGCAGGGCGGCACGGCTGCGTGCAGGCTGCTTGCTGGCCGAGCCGCCTGGCCCCTGGGGCAAGAATGTCCCCGGCACCCCGCCTTACATCTGGCTGGGGCCTGGGGCGCTGAGGCCAGTCGGAGGTCAGGCTTCGCTCTCCTTCCCCTGGCCCCAGGAGGCCCTAAAAGGAACCCAGGCCACCGCTCTGGGCCTTGCAACATCCGCCTCCGCCCACTGCTATGGACTGGGCCCCGCGGGCCCCGACCTGCCCAACTTCTGCCTGTCCCGCGCCCCCCCCAGTCCCTCTCCAGTCCACAGCAGCCGCAGGGGTCCCTCCACAGTCTTCCACGGCCCTCAGGAGACAGTTCTTACCCCTTGCGAAGCCCTGCCGGGCCTGCCCCACTCGCCCCGGGGGAGCGCTCTTACCCTCGGGATTCAAGTCTGCCCCTTTTTGTCACTCAGGTCCCGGCTCAAAGTCCCCCCCACGCCCCGTGAGAGGCATTTACTGACTGTGCCTTTGGGAGCAGGGGCTCCTCCACAGTACTCGGCCAAAGTGACAACAGCAGAAAGAAAGCCTGCCTATCTCCCTGCTAGACTGGAAGCGGCCCCAGGGCAGAGAATTGGCTCATCTTATTCGCTGTTTTTCCCAGTGCCTGGTGTCTGACACTCCAGAAACCGATACTGGAAAGAAAATGAACTCCCGAGTGCCCACTACGGTGTGCTGGGCCCTGGGCACGCTAGATCACGGGACCAAGCCCTGCCGTCCAGGTGTTCACCCCCCCGCGAAGGCTGAGCAGGGGCAGAGGCCTCCGCAGGCTGCTGTCCCGCCCTTCCAGAGCCCCTCCCGCAGCCACACACTGCCTCCTTGTTTTTCTCTCCACGGGCTGTTTGCTCCCCAGCCTTGGCTCCTGCAAGAAGGCTGTCTCCCATCTCTGAACATGCAAACGCCTCGGTCCCTTCTCCTCCACCTGGAGGACCGGAGCTGGTGTCTGTCTGCCCACCAGACCCGTGGGGAACTCCTCAGTGGCAGGCATGCAGCGTTTGCCTCCTCCCAGCCCAGAGACCTCGGCAGACACACTTTGGCGGTGAATGGAAGGCGGTTGTTTTTTTGTCTCCTTTCCCTTGAGCGGCCTGAGCCTCCGGGTCACCGCAGGACTCCCCTTCCCCCAGGCTTCCAGACTATGGTCCTCTGTCCACGGCTCCTCCTGACTCTGTGGCCCAGGCTCTGGCACTGGCTGGCTGGGCCACCTGTGGCCAGGCTCCGACTCTTGTCTGTGCCTCCCCAACTGTAAAACGTGGCACCGCCCGACGCTGGCTGGGGCCCTCAGGAACTCTGCCCCGCCTCTTCTTGCCCTTATCTCTTACCCTTTGATCCTGCCCACACCCCTGAGGCCCCTGAACAGCCACCTCGGGGCCACCCCCAACCCAGGCACAAGCAAGTCAGCCAACCCAATAAGGGCAGGCCTTCTAAGTCCAAAGCTGCTGCCAGGCACCTGGAGCCACAGCCCATCCCACCTGAGGGCCAGGGGCTGCCTGGAAGGGGCTGGCCTGGCTTCAGCTGGCAGCTGTCCTCAAGGAAGGAAGGCAGTTTTCTGGCCCTGAATACTTAAGCTCTTGGTCGGCTCACCTGCAAAAGTGCAAGTGACAATAGGAACCAGCTTCACCCAAGTCGTTATGAGGACTAATGAGGCCCTGCATGTAAACAGCTCGGGCAGAGTGCCTGCTCAAAGAAAGCGCCCTGGAAATGTGAGTCATTACTCCACTGAGGCTCCTCTGGAAAGGCAAGTGTCTGGTCGAAGATCACAGAGTGAGACAACCGGAGGAGGAGACAGCAAACCCCGGGGACAGCCCTGGACCCAACTCCTTGCTGCAACCACAGTCGTGTCCCATGGATGCCTCAGGGCTGGGGTCTCCCACGTGTGGGCACCTCACTGTAGAGTTCACCGGCCCTTTCTTGTCAACTGTATGTTGCAGAGGGGATGGGGAACCACTGCTCGCCCTCTCCCACTCAGAAAAGCACACGGAGGCTGGCCGCTGATTTATCAGTCTGTGCCCCCTTCCCCACCCCCACCCCCACCCCCAGCAAAGGAACTCAGGTGCCTGGGAAGGAGTGACTAGAGAAGGAAGACCCTGTAGCAAGACAACACGGCAGGAGTCTGGGAGGCCAGGGGCGGGCTGTCCCTCACTGCTCTGCGATCCCTGCCAGTTGCCTGCCCTTTCTAAGGCCTCAGTTACCGGAGAGGGGACAGGCTCTCCCCAAAGCAGCTCCAAAGAGGACTTTTCGCTCCTGGGAAAGGTGACCCCTCCCGCCGCCCGGGCCGCTCAACCAGGACCCTCCTTCCCTCCATGAACGCAAGCGAGAGATGCCCAGGGGTGTCCCTGCTCAGGGAGTTATCAGGAAAAACAAACAAACCCCAACTGACCGTGGCCGGCCCGGCGGGACCCGCCGGAGCGCACACCTGCCCAGGTTTTGCTCAGAGCTCAACAGCCGGGGCCGCGGCGGCGGTCGGCCCAAGGTCGCGCGGCCGGACCCTGCCCGGCGCTCGGGCGGGGTTCCCCCCCCATACCCGATTCCCGGGTTGAGGGCTGACCCCCAACCCTGATCCCCGATCCCCGGGGTCCTGCCCCGCGCCCGCCCCGATCCACGGGGTGAGGGCCGCCCCCCGATCCCCGGAGTCCTGCCCAGCGCCCACCGCGATCCCCGGGGTGAGGGCCGCCCCCCGATCCCCGGAGTCCTGCCCAGCGCCCACCGCGATCCACGGGGTGAGGGCGGCCCCCCGATCCCCTGGGTCCTGCCCAGCGCCCACCGCGATCCCCGGGGTCAGGGCCGCCCCCCGATCCCCGGAGTCCTGCCCCGCACCCACCGCGATCCCCGGGGTGACGGAGGGACCACACTGACCGGGCTCGAGCGGCGGCCCCGCTGCCTCCGCGTCCACCTCCGTCCTCATGACCCGGGCGGCGCGGGGCTCCCATGGCCCCGGCCCGGCGCGGGCTGCAGCTCTGGCGTCGACTCGGGACGAGAGCGCGCGGCCCGCGCGCGCCGGCTTCCCGGGCCGCCAGCACCAGCGCCCCGGGGGGAGAAGGGGCGGGAGGCGGCGGCGGCCCCAAGCCCCGCCCCGGCCCGCCCCGGCCCGCCCCCGGCTCCCACGCCGGCAGCCCCCCGGCTCCCACGCCGGCAGCCCCCCGGCTCCCACGCCGGCAGCCCCCCGGCTCCCACGCCGGCAGCCCCCCGGCCCGCTCCTCCGGGTCCCCGCTTCCCCGGTCCGCACGCCGGGGGCACTCGCCTCGCTCGGGGCACCCCTTCCCCGGCGCCGTCGGCTTCCCAGGCTCCCCCCGTGGGGGCAGGTCCCGGCCCCGGGCCCCCGCCCCCGACGCCCGCCTCGCCGTCCAGCCAGCGTCTGGCGTCGGGGGCTGGGGCCCGCGAGTCCCCCTCGGCCCGGGCCGGCCCGAGGGTCGCTGTTTCCGGCGGCACCTGGGTCCGGTCATCAGCCCCGCTCTTCCCCGGGCCCGGAACTATTGTACCCGAGCTCGGGTTCCCCAGCCGGCGCGATAAGGATGAACGCGAAGGCGAGAGACCTCGCCCGCCGCCACTCGGGTAAAGGAAGGGGGCGGGCCCTGCGCGAGGCATTTTGGGAACGCGTGGTATTCTGGGAGCGCGCGGCCCGCCATTCGCGCACTCACGCCTTCGCAGTCGCCGCAGTTCCGTCTACCCTGCTGCCTCTTGAAAGGGGGGACCGGAGCCGGTGAGGACAGGGCCGGGGCGGCGGGGGCGGGCGAGGGCTAGGCCGAGGTCCCGCGGGGGGCCGGGGGGCTGGAGGAGGGCGCGCCGCCGAGGAGCTCTGCGGTGCTCGTGGAGGGAGAGACGCGGGAAGCTTGGCCACCCAGACCCCCAGCGGCGCCTCCCAAGCGCCTGGAGGTGCGTTCGTTAGCTTTTTCCCCTAAGTACTTGCTCTTCGGTTTCCGAGCCTCTCCAGGCCGGTGTTTCTCGAAGTATCCAGGCAGTGGTCTTGAGATCGTTCCTGGCTGGTGGCCACCTTCCCCCCAAATCCCTACCTGGCTGGTTTCTTTTCAAAGCCCTTGGCATCTCTGCCTCCCTCCCCCTTCCAGGACCTGATCGCCTAACGCTGAAAACGCAGGTTATCCCATTTCCTTGCTTCTGTCTAAATCGCGTTGCAGGCATTTTGTAACTCCGGCTGCCCTTCCGTGGGACAGCTGCGGTTCAGCGTTGTCCTCACCCACGGACCCCGTTTTTTCCTAACCTCTCCCGGTCCTTTTCCTCTCTTGACCACCCATGGTTGTGTTCCGACCTCCTGCTGCCTGTCAGCCGGAAAAATACCGCCACCTAAAAGCTGAGAATTAGGTTTATTCGGTGGGAATCATGAGGACTCCGAGCCCGGAAGACAGGATTTCAGGCGACCCCTGGAAGAGAGAAATGTTGGGTGGGGTGGAGTCAGGCTACAAAGAAGTTTGCAGCTAGGGGCAGGTAATCTGAATATTAAAAATGACTGTTGAGTAATGGAGACCAGATCTCCTGCCTGAAGAGATTTAACACTTTTCTGTTCTGTGGGAAGATGCGAGAGTCCGGGCTTCCTGAAGTCTTTTCTTTCACATGCATCTCAGCTGTCTGGGGCCAATTCCTGCTTTTCGGCTGTTCACATCCTAATTCCTCCTTTACCCTAAAGCTAAGGTACGAGGGACCGCCTCCTGTGCTTCTCACATCCACCAGCTCCTCAGCACTTACAGGAAGTAACGGACGGCTGCCAAAAAGCCAGTATGGTTTTTACCTGGGCTTAAAAATTTGCATTTGGAAGGCTGGAATACCAAATGGCTGCGACGGGCCTTGTTTACTGGAGAGCAGAAAGCATTTCATTTTACAGAAGTTTTTGTTTTATACACCCATCTTGGGATTTAAAAAGTCCACTTGCTTTTTTTCTCTCTTAATTAGATCAAGTCGGGGTTTTCCCTGGTTGTATTTTCCCTCCAGGGTGAGCATTTCCTACTTGTAGCACCTCGTCACCTTGTGAACACTTGGATATTTTCTCTTTAGCTTAATGGTGAAGTAAGTAGGCGGTCAGAGTGCTTAATGGGTTGAATTAAACGCACAGCCCCTTCTGAGCTTCCCAGATGGCACTAGTGGTTAAAAAGACCTCCTGCCAACGCAGAGATGTAAGAGATGCGGGTTCCATCCCCGGGTGGGGAAGATCCCCTGGAGAAGGGCATGGCACCCCACTCCAGTATTGTTGCCTGGAGAATCCCATGGACAGAGGAGCCTGGTGGGCTGCGGTCCATGGGGTCGCAGAGAGTCAGAGAAGCGACTTAACATGCACACTCAAGGGACCTGTGGTGGAAGGAAGATGGGAGACAGCTTTCATTCCCCTTAGCTTTCCCCCTGTTGAGCCCCCTTTCCTCCCCACCCACATCCTGCACGTGTTTGCCAGATAAGTCCTTTAAGCTCAGAATTCAGCTAAAAAAAAAACCCAGTGCACCTCTGGCAACTTTGCTGAGTTTTCCAGAGTGTCGGCCTTGAGGGGTTGTGGTGTTTGCACACGCCTTCTCGGGCTTCGGAAGACGAGCTAACTGCTGTCTCTCTCTCGCCGCAGAACTCTCTGCCTGCCAGGATGTCTATCGGAGTGCCGATCAAAGTCCTCCACGAGGCCGAGGGCCACATCGTGACGTGCGAGACGAACACTGGGGAGGTGTACCGGGGCAAGCTCATCGAGGCGGAGGACAACATGAACTGCCAGGTGTCTGCTCTGCGCGGGGCCGGGGCGGGCCGAGCCTCGGGGGCCGGGGCGCCGGCGGCTGGGGCTCCTTGAGGTTCTTGGTCAGCGGTTGCTCACCGAGTGCCTAAGCTGTGCCAGGCCCTGTTAGAGGTCCCAGAGAGGCGGGCATCAGTGAGAGCCACTTGGAGGTTGAGAATATGAAACCTAGAATTTGACTGTTTAGACTGCTCATCCTTTGCTTCTCCCAATCCCGTGGTCGTAGTCTCACGGATTTTGGGCCCATTTAAGAGAAGCAGCACAGCCTTCCAGAGAAGGCAGTGGCACCCCCCTCCAGTGCTCTTGCCTGGAAAATCCCAGGGACGGGGAGCCTGGTGGGCTGCCGTCTCTGGGGCCGCACAGAGTCAGACATGACTGACCGACTTCACTTTCACTTTTCACTTTCCTGCATTGGAGAAGGCAGTGGCACCCCCTCCAGTGCTCTTGCCTGGAGAATCCCAGGGACGGGGGAGCCTGGGGGGCTGCCGTCTCTGGGGCCGCACAGGGTCGGACGCGCCTGAGCGACTCAGCAGCACAGCCCTCAGTGGAGCCGTCAGGCTCAGCCCCCCCGACCCCGCACGGCGTGTTTGCACGATGCTTTGCAGTTAGCAGCATTTTCCACTCACATACTGTGGGTATTTGCCATTTTCCTAGCGGAAGCACCTCGTGTGGCTGCACTTGGAGCAAATACTTGGCCAAGCACGCAGGTTTGGGTGATGGTTTTATGCATAAAATGGAAAGAATAAGATTACAGGACTTACCTGCTGAATATCGCTCTGCCGAGTCGTGTCGGACCCACTGCTTGGTGCGGTTCCCTTCCCACGGCACGTGAGTTCGTATAGCATCACTTTACAGAGTGTGGGGCGCAGTTTCTGTTTAAGAGCTTGGGCTTTGGAATCTGATGTGGGTGTGAATTTCAGGTGGCTTTGGGAATGTTAATTACCTCTTTGTTCATCTGTAAAAGGCCGACAGAGTTAACTCGGCAAGAGATTGACTGGGGGAGCGGACAGCTGGCTGCGGAGGGTCGAGGGGCAGGAGCAGGAGAGCGTTTGGTGTAGGGCGCGGGTCTGACCCGGGGAAGTGGGTGGCGACTAGGAGAGCCTCCGACGGCAGCACTGCCCTGGGGAAGTCTCAGCTCAGCCAACATTGCTCATCACCCAAACGAGTGTGCATTATGAAGAGTATTACTCACCCAGTAAAATGGTGTGGAGGGGTATTTGATGTGGTAAAATGCCCCTGGCATAAGTGGGGAGATACAGGGCTCCATAGTGTTCCCGGTTTTATGGGAATGAGAACCAGGCTATAAATGATACATTAAAACGCTTTAAAAAGATTTTGAGGAAGGCTCCTGTGAGGGGTTGCTTTTCAATGAGGAGTTATATGTGATTGAGAGTGGAAGTGAAGTCGCTCAGTCGTGTCCGACTCTTTGAGACCCCATGGACTGTAGCCCACCAGGCTCCTCCCTCCATGGGATTCTCCAGGCAAGAGTACTGGAGTGGGGTGCCATTTTCCTTCTCCAAAATTTTAAAAACTATTATTCTCATTTTGAAATGACGATCGTGTGTTAAGTTTGTGATCATCAAAGCACAGTAAATATTACCTTTTTTTTAAAAAAGAAAGTAAGGGCCAAGTCCAGAATTTCACTATACTTAAAGCAGCGTGATGCCCAGACGTTTTGCCGGGGAAGGTGAGGGTTAACGGATTCCGAGGAAGTGACACTGCGGGTGTCGGCATGCTCACCCCTTCGGTGACAGGTCAGTGTGGGCCGTTATCTTGGCCGTGGGAGCCCCCCGAGGTGTTCTCTGAGCTCTCCTGGGGAGCGGGCTGCAGTCCCCCCCTTCATGCGTGCCCGTTGTGCCCGTGTGCCTGTGCTTCCTACCGCTGTGCTGTTAAGCCAGGCACCCCAGCGTCACCTGCAGCGCCTCCGGTGTTTCGGGCTGTCCCTCCTGGCCCGGCGCCGGACGCCTCAGTGCTTGTAGCAGTTGCTCCAAGCTTGCTTTTTCACACCACTGGTGACTTGGTGAAGACTAGAGGCTGATTGTTTTGTTGGGCTGTCCTTTGATTAGGGCTTCTCTGACGTCTTCTCATTAGATTTGGGTTATGCTTTTGGGGGGTGTTGTGATTTTTGTGTCCTGAGGTGAACCTGATCTTCTGGTTGAGGTGTTGTGTGTGCTCTTCAGGGCCTGTTCCTTTTCCTTTTGTGACTGATGAGCGTTTCCTGGGGAGGTTCTTTAATAAATACCTTGTAACGTTTTGTTTCTCAGCGGTCTCCTGGTGGCCAGCCCTGCTTCGGGCCTGGTGAAGGTTCTTACTTGAATATTGGTGTTACTATAATCGTTGCAAAGGCACTTCCCTTCCTCCACGGAACTTCCTGTGTTTACTGGGTCTGCTCTGCCTGCCTCTCCGTGTATTCACGTTTGTTCTCCACGTGGGCTCACGCTGTCTGTGTTTGTGACAGGTTTATGACCCGTTGCCTTCATTGTTGCCCCTGACGTGAGCAGGCTTCAGCCCGGACACGTGCCAGTTGTGAGAGCAGTCAGTCTGAGTGTCGTTGATCTTTCAGAACGGCCTGTCTGGGTGCTCAGGGTGGGCTGGAGAAGAGGCCTGCGATAGAGAGCCCCTGAGCAGACTGCAGGCCGGCTGGAGTTCATTTGCCTTCTGCAGGCCGGGGCTCCAGTAGAGGCCGGGGCGGGGCAGTTAGCACTCGAAAGGAAGAGCAGGTCGGGGTAAGGAGACGACAAGTGCCAGGAAGCAGGGAACAGCGCTCCACTGTGCGACGTGGGCTTGACCCGCTGTGGACAGACTGTGCTCCTTTTCCACCCAGAAGGCTGGCAGAGTGAGCTGCCCTGCTGTTAGACGTGGTGCCTGTCGGGATTGGCACGGGCACGTTTCTCTTGCCTTCCCACGACCGGCCAGTCTCCTGGTTGGATTGTCCTCTGGCCACCCCCGCCTCCCGCTGCCAGCATCCGCATCTGCCCACAGGCTGGAGGGGCCCCGTAGCTGCAGTGACGGCCCTGCTCCTGAGTCCTGTGTGGTCCTCGTGCGAGCTGTCGCCGCACACCTGCCCTGTGTTCGGGCACGGGCCACAGGTGTGGGTGGCACCACGTCTGGAGCGCTCGCGGCCCTCGGGGCGCCTTGGTGCGGAGGTGCGCGAGGCTAGGCCAGGCGGTGCTGCGCCACTGCGGCCCGCTCACAGCGGCTGACACGTGGCACACGCTGACGGGGGGCTGCGGGGGGAAGGACTGGGGCTTGGGGGCCAGGCCCAGGTTCCAGGTAGGAATCTCTGCGTGCTGGCCATTCAGCCTTGGGTTTCAATCCGTCGAAGTGGGAACCCGCGTACTGCGAGGCGCGAGGCGCAGCCCCGCTCTGGTACACACCGCAGGCGCTCTGGAGTCCCCGGCTTTATCTTGTGATGTACGCATCGGCGTTCCTGGTCTCCCCCGCTCCCACCAGGGCTTGCCTTCACGCCCCCTGCTCTCTGCCGGTGCCCGTGACCTTACTGACGAGGGCGGTTCCCTTGCAGATGTCCAACATCACGGTCACGTACAGAGACGGCCGCGTGGCCCAGCTGGAGCAGGTGTACATCCGGGGCAGCAAGATCCGCTTCCTGATTCTGCCCGACATGCTGAAAAACGCACCCATGTTGAAGAGCATGAAGAACAAAAACCAGGGCTCGGGCGCCGGCCGGGGAAAGGCAGCCATCCTGAAGGCCCAGGGTAGGTGCTGTGGGTGCGGGGCTGCGCCGGGCGGGCGCACGGGGGCAAGGCGGCCATCCTGAAGGCCCAGGGTAGGTGCTGCGGGTGCGGGGCTGTGCTGGGCAGACGGGCCGGGGCCTGCTAGGGAGGCCCTGTGACCGGGCAGCCGGCTCCACACCGCTGCCCCGCAGTCCTGGGGATCCCCAGGCCCCGCCTTCTCTGTCTTGCCTCACTCGCCCCCACTCAGGACGTGCGCGACATCCACAGCGGCTCCTTAAAGAAAGACGGGCTCAGGTGAGAGTGGATGAGTCTGCTGTGGTGACCGCGGGGAGCCTGCCCCGCTCTGCTTGCTGAGCGGAGGCGCAGGCCCTGAAAGGCTGGGGTGGTGGTCACTGTGTGGCTGGGGTGTCTCCTGATGCCCAGTGTGAGTGAGAGGAGGGGTGGGGAGGGGGACTCAGATTGGAAGTCAGCCGTCTGGAGCCATCTTTTACCCATTAAAGGAGGCCGAATGCGATTTTCCTTTACTGCGTTCCAGAAGTGGGATGTGGTCTTCCCAGTGACGTGGCCTCATCTTTTTCCCTGGGTTAGCCCACTCAGTGTTCAGTGTCAGGGTCCTGAAGAGCTCTGCTGTGTTGATGAGCTAGGAAACGAGTGAGTCGTTAGGAGCAGTCTGAGTCCCTATCGATAGAGAGCCGGAAGGGCCCTGGGTGCTCCGCAGGCCTGTCCCTGCAGCAGGCCTGTCCCACGTCGGGTGGCCTGGGAGCTCCGAGGGGCCTCTCAGATATCCTCCAGAGAAGCCGGTCAGAGAGCCTCCTCGCCCCTCCCGGCGGGGACTGGAGCCCTGGCCCTCCGTCGGGGGAAGGTATAGAGGCTGAGCTGCAGCTGCTGCTCCGCTCCCTCGGGGCCACCCTCCCGTCTCTGTCGGGGCTCTAGGAGGCGGTGCCCCCAGCAGGCGGCCAGGTTCTCACGGCCTGCCCTCCCTCCTGGGTCAGCTCCAGGCTCTGAAAGGAGAGTCCAGAGGCCGGCAGGGTATCTTCCCTTCTTCAAAGCCACTGGTCCCCTCTTCGGACCTGAGTCTCAGAACAGCAGTCTTCATCGAGGGGTGGTTTGGGGTTTTCATCTGTGGTTCCCCCGCCCCTGTTCAGAAACATTTCACACATGCAGAACAGCTCAGAGAACAAGATTCCTCTCCCAGATTTAATAGACATTAACACTTCACATCTGTTTCGGAATTTTACGTGTGAATTAAATGCATCTGTAGTGTTTTGTTTGCTCACCCTGGGGCAGCTCTGAGAATCCATCTTTCCTCTGGTTCCCAGGCAGGGCCCGGCAAACCACCTTCACTGCAAGGCCCTGCCCCCAGCTTCTGGTGGGGTGGTCCTGGGCCAGGAGACAGGTTCAGGGCGTCCTCTCCAGCTCTGCCTGGCCACCCGCCCCTCCTGGGGGCTCTTTCCCCGTGAGGTGTGGCGGGCGGGCCTGCTGCTGGACTGGGGGCCTTCAGGCCCCTCGTGGCTCCTCTGTGCTGAGGGTCCGCACCGACCCGCCTCGTCTTTTCTCTCCCCTACCTTTCAGTGGCCGCGAGAGGGAGAGGACGCGGAATGGGACGTGGAAACATCTTCCAGAAGCGAAGATAGATTTTATCTGCTGGACAGAACTTTGCTTTTTTTTTTTTTTCTTTTAGGTTATCTGGGTCGGGGTGTGTGCCTATGTGTAAGTCCAGGTTATCTGTTGACATCATTTTCTGTAGATGTGGGTAAGATGCTAAACTAAATAAATACGGTGTTTTTTTCTTTTTGAGAATCTGAGGACTCTGTTCCTTCTGTAGTTTTTCTGTTGTGTTAGCTTTGGCCGCAGCTTAAGCTTTGACACCCTGGGAGGTGTGCTGGGGAAGCGCCAGTGTGAAGGAGCGCAGGGGCCGCCGTCCCAGCCAGCACTGGCTAAGCGCTTGGAGGGGCTCCGAGGGCGTACAGGTTCCTTTGTTGGCACGCAGCCATGCGCGCGGCAGCCTCTTCAGGAGCACTGTCAGCTCAGCTTAAACAACGGGACACACAGGTCCTGCCTGTGGGGAAAGAAACCAAGACCCAGAGCTTGCAGCCTGCAAGCCCCAGTGACTCAGCACCTAGCAGAAGTAGTCTGATACAAGAAGGCCATTCAGAGAGCCCCGTGGCTCCTGCAGCCCTAGCTGACCCGGGGGACAGGGTCCTGTGTGTTCGTCACAGCGCTCGGCGTGTACTGGCACAGCGGCGGCTGCTAACGCAGAGACGGGGTGTGCGGCGCCAGTAGCTGACAGCAGCCCCGAACTGGAAAAGCAGCGTGGAGAAGTCGGACACAGGAGAGAGGCCAGCAGGGTCCCTGTGTAGGATGAGCTTCGGCAGAAACTGGAGGCGAGGGGGTCGGTCGTCGGCCCTAGAATGGTGCCTGTTGGACAGATGTCCCAGTGCTGGGGGAGGTGGAGGTCCCCTAGCGAGCTTCCGTCCCAAGGTCACAGCACGGCCACGAGGTGGCGGTCCTCGGGTCAGCCCGGCATGCAGGTCAGTTTCCAGGACCGTCCCCCCAGAGCTCTTCCCATAAGTTCAACGAAGGGTGGCTGGGGGCGGCTTCCAGTGCACTTCGTGTGGAAGGAGGTAATTTGCTTTCGATGCTACCAGGAGTTCATCTGTTTCTGAGAAGAAAAGGAAATCTGTTTCTGAAAAGGAACAGGTCCGCTGAGATGCACACAGAGACGACCGAAGCTCCCGCAGTGCCTCCCCTGCAGAGGGGGGCTCCGGAACCTGTTTTGAGCCGTGCCCTTGCGGTCCCCACTCAGCGACTCCGGTTCAGCTTGTCCAAGTCCACGTTCTGACCCTGGTCTAGAGTGTCTTGTTTTTTGTGAGCGTTAACTTTTTTTGGCTGCGCCCCATGGTTTGTGGGACCTTGGTTCCCTGAGCAGGGATCGAACCTGGGCCCTCGGCAGCTGCGGCCCAACCACTGGACTGCTGGGCAGTTCCCTGGAAGTTTTATAAAACAATAAAGTTACCCTAAAACAGCTTTATAAACAGTTTTGTGTCCTGCACTTTAGGGAAAAAGATGGGTTATTCACACTGAAAGAGCAGGTGGCTCTGGGAGGTGTGTTGCGCCGCCCCCCAGCCCGCTCAGCTCCGGGCTGCTTGTCCGTATTTGCTTCTGTGTCTCCATTTAAGCCTGTTTGTGTGGCTACTCCTTGACGTTTCATTTCAGGCATTTATCCTTCAGCTTCTCCATCCTGCCTACCGACGGCTCCCCGTGGCCCATCTCCCTGATACTGTAATTCTGACCCAATCATAGTCGGTGTTTCTGTTATTAGGGATTAGGGCCCGGTGTTTGATTGCAGCTGAGCCAGGTGGTAGATGGGATCACTTTCGTGCAGAACTTTCTCTTTCCTAGAATTAATAATCCTCTTGCTGGGTCGGCCAGAAGGTTTGTTTGGGTTTCCCGTGATGAGCGAACCTTTTGGCCGATCCAGGGCGTCCTTGCTTGCTTCGTTCTCTGTCTGCTTGCTGCCAGTCCAACCCCAGACGTGGCTGAAGACCTTAACCCCTCCTGTCTGGTCAGCCTCTTCTCCATTGGCCCCGGGCTGGACCGGCTTTCCTTTGTGCTTAAGGCCTTGCCGTTACGGGCTTTCCTCTTGAAGTCTCCTGTGGTTTGTAACTTCTTCCTCCCACCTCTGCTGTAGAAGGCGTACGTGTTGGAAAGCGGCTTCTCCTCTCATACTGCGCTGAGGGTGAGATTCCAGGTGGGAGTTCGCTTCCATTAGAATATTGAAGGCATTGTTACCTTTCCATCGGGCACTCTGTGCTGCAGTGGCGAAGTCCGGGGCTGTTCTCAGCACTGACCTTTGTACGAAACTGTCTCTCCCGGCTCCGGGATTCACACCAACGTGCCCCAGCCAAGGCCTGTGGGTGCATCACACCAGGCTCTTGCTGAATGAGCCTTTTCAGAACGGACTTTAATCCTTCGTTTCTGGGAAACTTTTCTGAGTTAGTTGTTAATGATTTCCTTCCTTTGGTTTTCTGGGTGTTCTTTCTGGAGTTCCTGTTATTCGGATGTCGGATCTCAGGACTTTGCCTGTTACACTTCTTTCTCTTCCTGCCTCCCCTAACCCCCCCATTGCTCTTTTGTAGATTTCTCCAAGTTGATCCTCCGGAGGTCCCTTTTTTTTTTTTCTTTCTTTCTTTTTTTTTTTCTTAATAGGACCTCCAGCCTTCCCTAGGGGTCTGGTAGCTAAGACTGCATATTCCCACTGCAGGGGAATTCGAGTTCGATCCCTGGTCAAAGAATCAAGATCCCACATCCTGCACAACCCTCAAAAGTTAAAATACATTAAAAATAATTTTAATAGAAAATTGCAGTTTAAGAAAAACAGTCAGGTTGGAAGCAACACGGCATGGTAAAGAAGACACAGGTCCAAGGGTGATGTCGTGGAGGGACGAGCGGACCACGGCCTAAGAGAGGGATTCCAGCCTCTTATCTGTACCAGGGAGGTGCAGACTCGGTTGAGTCATTGATACCATCTCTGCTTCTAGACACACCTGCTGACTATTTCATAAGCTTAAAAAAAAATAATAAAGCACACAGGATTTTTTTTTTTTAAATTCCTGCTTCTGGCCAAGATGGAAACTTACCCTCATGCCTGAAAAAAAAAAGAAAAAAAACTCAGGGCATTGAAGAAGAGTAACCCGAGAGCTGGGAAACTCATGAGGTGGTGTTACCTCCTGGTGAGAGCTTCCAGGCTGCGGCAGTGAGGGGAGCTGCAGCCTACCCGGGTTGAGGGGCCAGCTGAGTCCAGGGACCCCGAGGCAGCTCAGATTCAGAGGACAGAACAGCAGGGAGAAGCAAGCCTCACAGAGGACCCGGGGGCTGCAGAGGCTCCTCTTAAATACCAAGGAGACAGGCCAGGAAGGAAGCCATGGGGAAGACGTGGGGCCACAGACGTGGGGCCGGTTCCCGGTCCTGCCGACCAGAGGGAGACCTGACTCGCACGGCGGCGGGGAAACTGTTAGACCAGGAGTGTTGTAGGGGTGACAGGCACGGAGACGACACTCCCCAAGTGCAAGGGCCGTGCCACAGTGCGCGGGGTCACCCGAGGAAACCCCAGGTGGGCCAAGGGCAGGAGGGGAGGGGAGGCATGACCCAGGGCCTGAGTGTGGGTTCCACGGGGAAAGCAGGGGTGAGGCAAGGTAGGCCGGGTTGAGGACATCTGGAATTGGCTGATTTGAACAGAGCAGAGGCCTCCGGGCTATAGGGGTGGTCTCCAGTTGTGTGGTGTCTGGCACGGCAGGTGAGTTGGTTTAGACTTTGGTTAATTTGTATGTGAAAGGTATGCTGTGCAAGCAAGCTGTTTACTATCTAGGGGTTAACTGGCTCTAGGAGGGGCAGCCTGTAGCAAGGCTCCAAGGTTTTAACATTTTTTTAATACTCAGTAAAAGACATTTAAACATGAATAATACAAAAATATGTATTTTTAAGACAAGTATCCAGGAAAGTCTTGCCTCATAATTGAACTTTGAGCCCTAGATTGAACATTGCTGTGGACCCAGCTAACAAATCATAAAAATGGGACTTGAAAGGATCAAGCTGTGTCTCGGTCAATTAACTGTATTCTCCAACAAAACCCCAAAAGGTTTACAGGAACATAAGAATACCTAGCACCTTACAAAGTAAAATTCGCAGCGTCTGCTGTCCATTCAGGGATCACCAGCCAGGCAAAGAGCCAGGCAAGCACAGCCCGTAATGAGAGTCTTCAGAGCAGATCAGTCTTCAGACGCGCGTGTTAGAAGGAGCAGGGAAGGCGGCTGGCATGGTTGTTTGCGCTCTTCATGCATTCAAAAAGGTGAAAGACATGGAAGGTCTGTAAAGAAGGACAAGAGGGGTGTAGTGGGAGGAGAAAGAAGGAAGAGAAGCAATTTCTCGTTGAACTTAAGATACCGTAGTAGATGAGGCGTTGCAGAAGAAGAGGTCAGTGAGTGTTATGGCAGAGCTACGGAGGCTCAGCTGGTGGACAACCTGTCTGCAACGCGGGAGACCCTGGCTCCATCCCTGGGTCGGGAGATCCCCTGGAGAAGGGCGTGGCAACCTGTTCCTGGATGCTTGCCCAGAAATTCCACAGACAGAGAAGCCTAGTGGGCTGCAGTCCATGGGGTCGCAGAGTCGGACACGCCTGAGCAGCTAAGCACAGCTCACATTATAGAAACTGTGCGAGATGAAACACAGAGAACAGGATTTGAAGGGCGTTTCCATGGTGCCCATTGGTTAAGAATTCTGCCTGCCAGTGCAGGGAACACAGACTCAATCCCTGGTCCTGGGACTAGGATCCCACTTCCTGAGGGACAGCTGAGCCCCTGTGCCTACTGACGCCGCCACGCCCTAGAGCCCACGCCCTGCAACTGGAGAAAGCCCACAGCGCTGCAGAGACAGCACAGCCAGAAATAAATCGGGGAAAAAGAACTATGGGAAAATTTCAAGTGTCCTAATATATGGGTAGTTGGAGTCTCCGAAGGAGAGGTGATGAGAGAGACAGAAAAAGTGTGTGAGAAATAATGGCCCCAAACTCCCCAAACTGGATGAAAAGTATAAACCCACAGATCCCAGCAGCCAAATGAACGCCAAGCACAAGAAACTGAGATCCAGGCATATATCATCATTCAAAGCCAGTGATGAAGAGAAAATTTAAAAAAAAACTGCTAGAGAAAAAAAGAAATGTTATAATCAGAAGAACAAAAACAAGGATGACATTTCTCACTGGGGACCATACAGATACAAAGACCATGAAACAGCATCTTCAAAGTATTGACAGAAAGTTGTCAATCTGGAATTCAGTACTTGGAGAAATAAGTTTTTAAGACCAAGGCAAAATACATCATTTTCAGACATTCGAAGGCTGAAAAAAATCAGGAGACCTGCTATACAAGAAGCATTAAAGGGTACTCCTCTTGCAAAAGGGAAATTCGAGCACGTGGAGATCTGGATATACACAAAGAAGTGAAGATCTCTGTACTTCACCGTCTCCCTGAGTTTGCTCAGACTCGTGTCCATGGAGTCAGTGATGCCATCCAGCCATCTCATCCTCTTGACGTGTGAAGGTAAAACGCGTGACAATATTAGCATAAAGGCTGAGAGGAAAATACTGCATGCTATTATAAATTTCTTATACTAGAAATGGCGTATTACTTGACGTCTGTGATAATTTTAAAATGTATAATATAAACCCCAGAGCAACACTAACAAAACAGAATTAAGGCAATACTCCAACCTACAACAGCTGATGTATGGATGGCTAAACAAAAGTGGCATATCCATACAGTAGAGTGTTATTTAACCTTAAAAAAGGTGAATTACTGGCCCATGCTACACCATGGATGGATTTTGAAGACAAGGTAAGTGAAAGAGAACACAGAATGTGATTCCATGCAGATGAAATGCCCAGAATAGGCGAGTTCATAGGAGCAAAGCAGGTTAGTGGTTTCTTGTGTTTTTTAATAGACAACACTAAACACCTGTATTAGGAAAAAAGGAAGGTCTTGGGTCAGTGAGCTCAGCTGTATCAATCTCAGACAAGATATCACTGAAGAATGTAGAATTCCCTGGCGGTCCAGAGGTTAGGATTCAGTACTTTGACTGCTGTGCACCTGGGTCCAATCCCTGGTCAGGGGACAAGATCTTGCAAGCCTCTCAGTACAGCCAGAATAAAAGAGAAGGTTATGAACACCTTCGTGTCAAATTCCACAGCTTAGATGAAACGGCCTAATTCCTTGGAAGATCGAAAATGCAAAAACTCCCTCTGAGAAGTAACAGCTAACCCGAATACCCCTACTTCTCTTAAATTGGAATTGTAGTTGAAAACATTCCCACAAAGAAAACTTAAGGCTTATGAGCCTTCCCTGAGGATATCTGCCAAATATTTAAGGAAGAGATAATATCAATTATCAACTCTTTGGGAATGCTTCCCAGGTGGCTCAAAGGTAAAAAATCCGCCTGCAGTGCAAAAGAGTCAGGCCCTGGGTCAGGAAGATCTCCTGGAGGAGAAAATAGCATCCCGCTCCAGTATTCTTGCCTAGAGAATCCCACGGACAGAAGCCTGGCGGGCTACAGTCCATGGGGTCGCAAAGAGTTGGACACGGCTGAGCCACTGAGCACGCACAAGCACGATATCAATTCCACACAGACTGCCCCCGCACTCATCTTTCCCGGCATCAGGGCCTTTTCCAATGAGTTGGCTGTTCGCATCAGGTGGCCAAAGTATTGGAGTTTCAGCTTCAACATCTGTCCTTCCAGTGAATATTCAGGGTTGATCTCCTTCAGAATGGACTGGGTGGATCTCCTTGCAGTCCAAGGACTCTCAAGAGTCTTCTCCAACACCACAGTTCAAAAGCATCAATTCTTCGGCGCTCAGCCTGCTCTACGGTCCAGCTCTCACATCCATACATGACCCCTGGGAAAACCCTAACTTTGACCCTACAGACTTTTGTCAGCGAAGTGACGTCTCTGCTTTTTAAATACGCTGCCTAGGTTTGTCGCAGCTTTTCTTCCAAGGAGGAAGCGTTTTTAATTAAAGCATTCTATCTGGGCTCACACGTCCTCCCTCCCGGGACAGAAGCTCCCGAGCGTTGGTCACCATGGTCCTGCAGAGGACAGGCGTGTTTTCTTCGTCTTTCCTCTTGATGCTCTCAACATGCTGGCATGACCTGAGAAGCAGAGGCCGGAGAGACAAGGCTTCTGCAGCCGCCTGCCAGCTTGCCAGAAGCGGGCACAGGCTCCACACGCCTGAGCGGGGCTCAGTCCAAGAAGTACCGTCAGTGCTTCCAGCCTACTCCTCACCAGTCCCTTTCATCCCAGAAGAGGAAGAGCTTGGCTCCTCACCTCTCCCCCGCCGCCGCCCCCGCCCTGTCTTGCCCGCGAGGAGACACAGGCCCAGGGAGATCCCGGCTGGCCTGGCTGCAGCAGGGCCGTTATGATGGCCGAATGGCCTCTGGCTTGCTGGGGCGCCCCTGGCGGGGATTTGGGGGACTCCTCGGCCCCCGATGGCTGGGAGACAGGCAGCACCCCAGACTGAAGCCAGTCGCCTGGCTCACCTCCTGGCTCCCCCCCCCCCCCCCGTGCCTAGCCCTTTGACCTTAGACAGGTCTCTCAACCTCTCGCTGACTCAGTTCGCTCACGTCCTGCAGGTGCAGAGAGAACGAAAGTGGTGTAAAGCCATCGAACAGTGCTTGGCCCCGGCAGAGCCTGCAGAGCGCTCTTAAATAAATAGATGGCTTCAGCCCCGCCTCGTCCCGAGGCCTGGGCTCTTGCCATTCCCACCCAGAGGGCCCTGGGTGGAGGCCCCGCTGACGCTGCAGAGTGTCTGCCCGGAGCCCCCCACGCGGCAGGCCCTTTCCAAGCCTTGTCAGCCTCGCGCCAGCGGGATAAGGGGAGGCTCGGTGAGCCTCGTTCCCAAGATGAGGGGCCGGGCCCTGAGAGGACCACACCGTCCGCGGCTGACGGGCGGGACCAGGCCACGTCTGTCTGCCTCCAAGACTGAGCCTAGGAGCGGACCGGCCCCAGCCAGGCCCACCTGGTGCCGCCTCTGCCTGCAGCAGCTTCTTGGGTGTCCCTGCCCGCAGAGGAAGCCTCTCTGGGGTTCGCAAGGGCCCCTCAAAGGGACTCTGGACACCTGCATGGGAACAGGGCAGACTGGCTCAGAGCCGCTTCACACCCCGGCCCGGCCAGGGGCACCGAAGGGCATCCATCTGACGGGGAGATTGACCTGCGTCCAAACAGAGCTAGGCCAGCAACGCCGGCCACGGTCCTCACAGCGTCCCGGTGAGAGTCCCTCCACTCGGTCACGGTCGTCAGGCCCCAGGTCTGTGGCAGACGCGGGCCTGGGGTGGGCAGGGAGGAGGGGCGGGGGGAGGCCGCAGAGTCACAGCCTGGAGTCTCAGGACGCGGCTCAGCAGCTCGCCCGGCCCGGGCCAGCTTGCTCATCCTCCCAGCCCCCGGGGACCCGAGCCCTCTGTCCCAGAGTGGGAGTCACTGGGCAGGTCCATGTCGTTAAAGGAGGCTGGGGAGGGGCCAGGACCCCACAGCGGAGAGCAGAGAGCTGCACAGAGGGGAGCAGAGCTCACGCCTTCCGGCCCCTCCGGGTAGGGCTCCCCCGGGCTCAGGGAGGCAGAGGCCTGACCTCACCGCCTCCTGCCCTCCTGGGCCTGACGCCGCCCTTCTGGCCCAAGATGCTGCTGGGCATCCAGCCGCCTACAGACGTGTCTCACGGTGCCGGCTTGCAGTCCACCAAGGGCTGGAGCTCTGGGGAGGGTCCACTGGGGCGCTCCGCGAGGCGGAAGACCCCGCCGCCCCTGGCGCTGGCCTGCAGGGGCGCCCTGGGCCGGGCACGATGACACCGCTCGACTAGCTTGGCATCCCTGCCCAGCTCCCAGTGGGGCTGAGCTCCAGCCCCCCACGTAGGCCTGGGTGGGCAGCAAGGCGCCTGGTCTGCAACCCACCCGTGGGTCCTGCTCCCCACCTGGGCCTCCTGCTGCCAGCTGTGCCTGCCCCTCACCCCCGCGTGTGCCCCTGGATTTCCCGGGGGCGAGGACTCAGTGTGGGGCCCCCCAGGGCCTGCAGGGAGCACAGAGCTCTTTGTGTCTGACTTCTGTCTCTCCTCCCCTGCCCCATGGAGCCACCCACTCACCAAGTGCAGGAGGCCTGGGTGGCACCAGAGCTGGTGGGCAGCGCTGTTCGCCCCACGGGAGGCGGGCCTCACCCCATTGGCACAGTTGTGTGCCCGGCCCAGGGAATCCCGGTTGAGGGGGGTGTTAAGCAGCCTGGGCTCAGGCAGGAGCTCTGCCCTGCTCTGGGTCCTGTCCTCCAGGTGCCCAGGCCCTGCCCGGACCCGAGGGCCGGGCCCCGGAGGTCTCCTCCAAGTCCCCACCCATAGACAGACCTCCCACTTTGGCCTCCCAGGGAAAGCTGTCCAGGGAGCACCCAGGGGAGGTCAGACTGAGTCTGGTCCCTCCCTTTTGCAGGCCCCCTCTTCTCACCCCAGGGGCCCGGCTGGTGCCCAGTGGCCCCCGAGGCCCACGGTGCAGAAAGGCTGAGGTGGAGAGGGCATGGCCCTTTATACGTGCTGGCCCCCCCCCACTCCGCACACTGGCTCCGGGGGGACCTCCGCTCCCATCACCCCGTCTGCCCATGGGCTCGGGAGGCAGGAGCCAGGGCGGCTGGCGGGTCACCCGATGCAGCAGGCCTGGGGCGTGGGCCGTGCAGCCACAGAGCCCCAGGGGGACGCCAGGGCCGGGGCCCCGGGTCCGGGCCCTCGTGGATGGTGGGCGGCGAGGGGTGCTGGCTCAGGCTGGGCAGCAGCGGGCACGGCAGCCTGTCACTGAGCCCCGTGAAGCTCAGGGCCAGCCCCGCCAGCCCAAATAGCGTGTGACGGGCCACGGGTCCCGGGCCAGCAGGGGTTCCCGACAGGTCCACGGCCTCACCCACTGGCAGGGTCTTCCAGAGGCTGCGGGAGAGTCACGGGCGGGGAGGGACTTAGCAAGGGCCCCGCTGCCACCAACCTGGCCTCAGGCGGTGGCCCCCGGTCAGGGCGGCCCAGGCCTCTGCGCACGGCCACTTCCTGGGCAAGTGGCCACGGCGATGCTGCCGAGAGCCCTGAGCCTCAGTTTCCCCCTTGGTTAAGAGGCGGCCTGGCTGTGAGGATTCGACGCACCTGCGTTTATCAAGGCTGTTCTAAAAACCCACTGTTTGCGGCCTCGCCACGCCTCTCACAATGGTTGTCTCTGATTTTTACGCCAACCCAGTGGGGTGGCATTGCTTATCCCGTGGTGCTGGCGGGGGGGGGTGACCTGACTCCTCCACGGCCACATGCCACTAAGGGGCAGCCAGGTCTCCAAATCGGGGTGCTAGACCCCAAGCCCACCCGGTCAGTGTTTCCACGTGCCTCCTCGAAGGTCACGGACCGTTTTCAAAGGATGGATGCTCCTGAGGGTGCCTGGTGTCCCCAACCCTGAGGCTTGGGGGCCAGGGAGGGAACAGACCCAGGCTAAACAAGAGGGCCGCGTTGGGGGACGTAGGCTGGGATGCTCCCTGCCTCATAAGCTGGAACTCGAGACGGAGGGGGGGTCCCCCACCCCCCGCAGAACCCCTGTGGTTCTGTCCTGTCACTTGAGCCTGGGGCTGGCTGCCTGGGGGCCAAGAGTGGTTGGGGGCACCTCCAGAGTCCCCGCCCGTCAAGACAAGGAACAGCCCCCGCAGGCCCGAGGCCAAGGGCAGCAGACTGCGGGGGGCAAGGAGGCGCTCCAGGGCCCGGGTGCCAGTGGCCTGTTGCCAGAACAAGTCTGTGGGCACACGGCCATGTGGCCCGACTGAGGGGGACCCCGTGGCAACGTGGGCCGCTGGGTTGGCCGCGGAGCCCCCGCTCAGGCTGGGGGTTCCCAGAGGGCGGTGTGGCCCTGGGCACACCACGCCTGCCCCAGCCTCAGTTTCCCCCCCAGTGACAGGACCTGGGCACCGCCTGCCTCCCAGGCTGCCGCAGGGACTCAGCTGACTGCCGCTGAGGTCATGTTGGTCCGGGGGGCCGGGCCCTGGGCCAGGCAGGGTGCAGAGGGCAGGGCAGACGGCAGCTCCCACGGAGAGGAGCCGGGCCGGGGGCGGGGGGGTGCCTGCAGCAAGGGGGCGCCTTGGGCTGGGGGCTGCACGCCTGCCCCCTCTCCAGCCCTGAGCCTCCCTGCGGGGCGGGCGGGCCCCTGCCGCCGCCTGGCGTGAGGGGCTAGGCTGCAGATAAGCTGCTGGCAGGTCCTGCCCGAGGACTCCGAGCTCCAGGTGCTGCGGGGGGCAGCGCGGCCAGGGAGGCTGGCCTCGGGGGCCCGAGCTGGGCATGCGCACAGCCGGCCCGACCGCGGGCCGCCCACTGGCTGACCCCCCTGCCCCCCGCCGCAGCCTGGCTCGCAGCCAGGAGAGGCTGCCCGCTGGGAGCTGGACAGGCTGGTCCAAGGCCCGCGGGGCCCGGCGGGAGGAGGCCCAGACAATGGGCGCTTGTTCCCGGTCCTCAGGCCCCGGGCCAGAGCCTCGGGCGACCCGCCGGCTCCCCGCGCACCTCGGCGCCCCCCGGGACCAGGCCCCTCCAGGGAGCCCCGCTGCCCCCACGCCGCCCCGGGAAACAGGAGCCAGCCAGGTCAGCACGCCCTCCCCCCTCTCCCCGTCCAGCGGGCCGGCGCCCGTGGACTGGGTCTGGGCCGCTGGGGGAGGGTGGCTGTTTGACGGCACCCCCCCCCCCCCCAGCCCCCCTCTCTCTCTCTCTCTCTCTCTCTCTCTCTCTCTCGCTCCTAAGCGGGCCCTCGCAGAGGCCCAGCTGGGCAGGATGTGGGGCGGCCTGCTTTCCGCAGAGCCTGCACCGAGCCCACTCCGCCACCCAGCACATTCTTTCATCCAGGCTCTGTGAGCAGCGTGCGTGCAGAGTGGCAGCAAGCCCAGGGTCCCCGCAACGGCTCCAGGCCAGTCTCGGGGTGCCTGTGGCGACCGCGGCACCTGGACGTGACGGCTCAGAGCCGGCTGGGCCCGGGGGAGGGCGCCCCTGTCTCACGCCAGGGCTCCCTGTGACAGGGGGCCGCAGGTTGTGTCGGGAGCAAGGCCCCTTCCAGGCTCAAGGCAGGACACCCAGTGGGCCCAAGGGCTGGGCTGCAGGTGGCAGGGGCCAGCCCAGCAGGAGGAGAGACCGGCTCCCGTCGTGCACTGCTCGGGGAGGCGGTGGGCTCCCGTCCCCAGGGGGAATGTGTGGACCGGCTCTCTCCCAGCTCTGGGACTCGGTGGATCTGTCAGGGTGTTCTGGATCCCGAAGGTTCCCCACGGGACCCCCTGCCTGAGTCCCAGGGCCGGGCCCATGGCTCAGGAAACGGGTCCAGACGGCAGGTGACACCCCGGGGCTGGGTCTGCAGGGCTCCCGTGGGCTGCAGCTGCAGGCCAGCCTCACACACGACGCTGGCTCGGGGTCCCAGAGAGGGACGCTGACCCTCCTGAGGCCACGCGTGCAGCAGGCGGGGGGACCCCGTCCACCACGCTGCCCGGCCCGGGGCGCGGGCCTCACCATCTCGGGGCACTGCAGGTCCCGGGCCTGGGGCCCAAGCAGGCCGTGGGCAGGCTGAGGAAGGCGGCGTTCCTGCAGAGCCAGGCTAGTGAGCAGGGCCCCTTCTGGGCCCAAATCCTGCAGGCCGCTGAGAGTGGAGGGAGCCAGGGCCGCGGCCTCCCTGCCCTGGACGCCCTCCCAACCGCTGCCCCTGTCCCAGGCTTGCCGGACCCCCTCCCCTCCTCCCCCCACACCCAGCAGCAATGGGCAGCTCTCCAGGGCAGGTGGGGTCTACACGAACAAAGAGTCAGTGCGTCGGGGGCCTCAGGGAGGTGATCTGTGGGTGTGGAAACCCTTAGACTGGTTCCCTGGAGGTGAAAATGTTCTGAGACCCCCACGGCTCTCCTGGGATTGGGCTTCCCTTTGGGGGGCTCCTCTGATGACCCCCCAGTGCCCCTGCCCTCCAGCGTTCCCTTCAGGCCCCCCCGCCTCTACCCACCTGGGCCGCAGCTCTCGCTGTGGCTGCAGTCCACCCCTTCCTGTCGGGGTGGCACTCCGCGCAGACCGGGTGGTCCCCACTCCTGTCCTCCCTCTCGAGAGAATGCCGCCAGCCCCGTCTCGCCAGGCCCGCTGCAGAGTGCAGGGACCACCCCGCCTGCGCCCTCAGCCCCTTGCCCAGCCCGCCCACTGCTCGAGCAGCCTCAGGCCTCGGCCCCGACAGCCTCCTCCCGGGGGCCCTGGCCTCCCGTCCCTCCCAGCCAGAGCCAGCTCCACCGCACCCCTGGGCTTGACCCCCTCAGTGGAGATCAAACGTCCTCACGGCTGGCTGTGGGGTGGCAGAGACAGCCTGCAAGCCTCAGACTCTGGCCTCCACGGCCTCCCCCGCCCACCGGCCCCCCTGTCCAGCCTCACGCACATCAGGTCCCCGGCCTGCCCTGTCCTTCCTGACCCCCACCCCCTGCCCTCCTCCTCCTGTTATCCCTCTGCGCCTGGCATGCTGTCTTTTAGGGGGTCCGTTTACAGGACGCGACAGGCACAACCAGGATGGGCCTCCAGACCTCAGGCGCCTCTGCCCACCACAAGCCAGAGAGTAATGTGCTCTCTGCGTAAAGCCCAGGAGGGCACGGGAAGCCAGGCCCCAGAGCCGGAGGGCCGTAACTGCAGAGGCCCTGTTGGCCGTGGGACAGGGCGGGCCCCCAGACACCCAGCTGAAATGCCCAGCCAGTGTGTCTTGGGCTCCTTGCCAGACGGAGATCCGGGGCCCTGGCTGATTCTTGCTGGCCTTGTTTGCACTTCACACATGGTTCAAGTGGGAGATGCCAGCTAGGGAGGGTTCAGAAGAAGCCGGGGCTGGCCCAGACAGGGTCCCAGGGACCCCAGCCTGCCTTCTGCAGGAGCAGACAGCTCCCCAGAAAGGGCCAGCCCCAGCCCCCAGCCTGCAGAGCCCAGAGGGGCAGGCTGCGGCCTCGGCTGGCCCCTGATTTGCTCTACGGCGCTAGGCTTGCAGCTCTTCTCCAAGCTTCCGTCTGCCCGAGCATGTCCACCTGCAGACCAGGCCGATCTCAGCGCACAGGGCGGGGTGGGCGGCGGCCGCAGGGCACTGGGACTCGGCAGAGAGGGCAGCAGCTGGCTTGGTGGCGACTCCTGGGGGCCCGGGGTTGGGGGCTGTCGTCTGTGGAACCGGGGCCCCGCCCACCCTGACCCAATGCTGTGAGGCACAGCGGGTGCCAGCTGTGTGTCCTCAGTGGCCCGGGGCGCTGCCCTCGAGGAGGCCAGGCCTTGTCTGGGCTGCTAGGATGAGGCTGCCAGCCGGGTGGCAGCTTGGCTCCCCCGGGTCCCGGCTGCAGGATCCAGGGCCGGGCCTCCCGTCTCCCCATTGCCCCTAGGGACAAGACCACTGGCCCCCCAGCCGGCCTCCTTGGCAGGGTCTGAAGGCAGGCGCCTAGCTCCAGGCTAGGAGCCACAGCCGACCTCAAACCCCTGAGACGCGCGGACTGCCCAGGGAGCCCCTCCCCAGCTGTAGCCCACTGCCCTCCGTCCCCGCCTCGCCCTGCGGCCCAGAGGAGACCCCCATCGTCCCCCTCCCCCGGGAACCGCCCGGCGCGCGCGCCCCCGCTCCGCACTGCCTCCCGGCCCCTCCCTGGCCTCCAGCCCCCGCCGGCCCGCTCCTTCTCTCGCCTGGCGCAGGAGGCGCCGCAGCTGACGGGCGCGCTCGGGCCGCCACTCGCGGAGCGTGGACTGGATCTCGCGGGGCCCGCGCACCCGGCGCTCCTAAGGCGCGGGCCCGCACCCCGCCGCCGCCCCGGCCTCCGAGCCCGCGTCGGGCCCGGCCCGCCGGCCTAGCCGCGCCCCCAT
>NW_024070196.1:70283493-70311133 GCF_014754425.2 Oryx dammah | reverse complement strand
GAGCAGTCGGAAGGCCTGGCGGCCCGGCGCCCCGCCCCGGCTCCGCCCCGGCCCCGCTCATGCCCGGGGACGCGCCGCGTGCGGGGCGCGCGATCCGAGGCTGCGCGCCCTGGCCGGGCCGGAGCGGGGCGGGGAAAGAGGAGGGTCCCTGCGGGGTTCCCGGAGATCCCACGCTCGGCTTGGGGGTGTCGCTGGAGAAGGCCGTCGGCCCGCGCTCGTCCTGGCTCGAGCTGTGTCGCCAGGGACTGGAGTCCCCGGAGGGGAGGTGGCGCTGGGCGCCTCCAAAGCCTCAGGCACCCCGGGCTGACCGTGGATCGGTCGTTTTGGCGACGAAAGGAAGGAGACTGGACCGGGGGGGTCAGGGCGGGGTAGGGGAGCGGCTTCAGGCGGTGTCGGTACTGGTTCTCAGAACCCTCCCCCGCCCTCCGCCGCAGCGCAGTTGTAGTACCTGACTTTTTCACCCTTTGCGACTCTCCTGCTTTGACAAATATTTACCCTCCCTTCTTCCTTGGCTGGCAGCAGAGCTGGGCGAGCCAGGGGCCTTGGGAGTGCTGGTTAACCATCTCACCCCAGGTTTGGGCAGGCTGGCAGCAGGCTGGCAGCAGGCTGGCAGCACCTGCCTGCCTTTAGCCTTCCTCCCAGGCAGAAGTGGGGGAAGTCTGTGTGCGTGGTTGGTGGGGGGGGTTGGTGCCTTGCTACCCCAGGGGACGCTCCCCCTTGTAGCTCCTCCCCCCAGCCCCTTCACATTCCCAGCGCAGGGGAATTTGGCTCCAGAGCCCCGACTCCCAGAGCAGGGAGGGTGTGTGTCCAGCCTGGGAGGGGTGCCCAGGGACAGTGATGGGGGAGGACGGGCCCACGGTGAGGGAAGGCAGACTTCGGCTCCTTCTGCAGGGTTAAGCACCGCTGCCCCGCGGCACCCCCCCCCACCCGCAGGAGTAGGTCTGAGAGGACGGGGCTGGGCTCTGTGGTCCTGGGGGCCGGCCCCCCAGCCGCCGTTCCGCCACCCGCACTGGGCTTGTTCCTCTCCTGGCCCCTTCTTTCCTGCTGTCGGCCAGCTGTACCCAGACGCCGCCCCCCCAGCTCTGTAGCCAGCTTTGTCCCCAGGCCACCTTGGCAGCACAGGTTTCCTCCTTGGCAAACCTGCAGGACGGCCGGCCTGCCCTCCTCCGGGGCCAAGTTGACGGCACACTGAAGTGACGTGGTGGAGGCCCAGGCTAGGGCCTTCAGCAGCGGCCCCGCGGCCCCAGGGGCCTTGCAGACCCCTTCCCAGAGCCGGAGGCCCGGTAACCCACACACTCCACGCTGCGCCCCATCCCAGGACCAGAGCCAGAGCTGGGATGCCTCCCAAGTCCTGACCGTATCCTTCCAGAGGCTGAGCCAGGCCTGGACCCCATCCCCCGCGAGAGTGAGAAGGCCGAGGAGGGGGCGTGGGGTTGGCGGGCGAGGTGGGCAGGGGAGGGCAAGCCTGGATGTCGTGAAGGTGCAACCAGACAGTGGTGGGTGAGGGGTTACGCCCAGAGCTCAGACTCCTGTGGGAAGTGGAGAACTGCTCCCCAGCCCTGAGTCTCATCCCCGCCCCACCCTCTGTGTCCTTGGCTGAGAGATTCCTGGAGGGTGTTTTCCAGGAAAGGGGGAGGGTGGCATCGGGGCTCAGATCCCTGGACGGGCCTCCCCCGGCCTCCCGTGGGGGGCAGCCAGGTTGACTGTCCCAATCTGCGTTGGACAGAGGCCCCAGAGGCAGAGCTGTGCCCTCAGGGGTGGGGGCAGCGTCCCCCACAGGCCGGCTCCCGTATGTGCTTAACAAAAGCCTGCTGCTCCCTATGCGTGGAGTTGCCCTGGGCAGCTGAGCTGTGTTTGGGGAGACCCCATGGGATGGGGTGGGAGCTGTGGTGTTGCCCTCCAAGCCCCCAGGGCTGAGGTCGAGGTTCAGAAACTTGTATCCAGTGTCTCCTGCTCCCCAGCTGGTGCTAGTGGTAAAGAGCCTGCCGGCCAGTGCAGAAGACTTGGGAGGCTCGGGCTCGGCCCCTGGGTGGGGAAGCTCCCCTGGAGGAGGAAATGGCGCCCCACCCCTGTCTTCTTGCCTGAAATCCCCTGGACAGAGGAGCCTGGAGGGCTCCAGTCCACGGGGTCCCGGGGAGTCGGGCAGGGCTGAGCACAGCACCTAGTCTCTCGGGCGGCCCTGCCACGCCCCGGGAGCCAGCGGGCCGGGAGGTGGAGGAGCTGGAGAGTCAGGCGGGCGGGTGAGGATGCTGAGGACGTCCTGGGCCCTGAGTGGGACCTGAGGAGACCAGGAGCCCCGACAGCTGGTGGCCCAGCTGCTATGACAGGGAACCAGGGTCCGGATGACCCAGCAGGGGGGAGTGCTGGGGCCGGCCCTGTGCTGGACATGTCCCACCTTCGGGCCTCTTCTCCACCCACCCAGTGTGTATGTCCAAGCCCAGGAGGAGGAAGCCCAGCCCGGGTACCTCAGCAAGCAGCCAGGAGCCATGGAGCCTCCTGGCAGCCACCGCAAAGAGGAATGAGGGAGCACTCACTAGGAGGGAGGAAGCAGGAAGCAGACGGCACTCTGCGGAGACCATTTCCCCTGGAGCTGCTCCAAGGGGCGGGTTGGGAGCTTCCTGCAGGGTCAGGGAGGCCTCAGGCCCCGGCTCCAAACCCCTGGGCCTGCCCCTGTGGGGGTCCAGAAACATGTAGCGCTGTGAGTTTTCTATGGGTTTCATAACATGTGAACCACAAACTTGGTGATAGTTTAAAACGACAGGAGTGTATCCTCTCCCAGTTCTGGAGGCCAGAAGTCAGAAACCAACCGAAGCGCTGGCAGGGCTGTGCCCTCTAAGATGCTTCAGAAGCCTCTCTCTCTGCCTGCCGCCAGCTTCTGGCAGTGGCCAGCGTCCTCACCTGCCTGGCCTTGCAGCGGCTCCCCGCCAGTCTCTGCCTCCCTGGTCCCAAGGGCGTCTGCCGTGCGTCTGTGTGTCTCCCGGCTCTTTAGTGCCAGGGCCTGGCTCTTTAGTTAGGCGTCATCGGCCATGCGTGGGCTTTCTCTAGGTGCAGAGAGCGGGGTTCCTCTCGAGCTGTGGCGCACAGGCTTCTCGTGGCGGTGACGTCTCTTGCTGCAGAGCTCAGGCTCAGCTGCTTCCTGGCGTGTGGGGCCCTCCCGGATCGGGGCTGGGACCCCGTCTCCTGCGTTGGCGTGCGCGCGCTTAGTCGCTCAGTCACGTCTGACTCTTTGCAACCCGTGGACTGTAATACGCCAGGCTCCTCAGTCCATGGGATGCTTCTGGGAAGAATACTAAAGTGGGTGGCCGTGCCCTCCTCCAGGGGATCTTCCCGCCCCAGGGATCGAACCCACATCTCCTGTGCATCACAGGCAGATTCTTTACCTGCTGAGCCGCCAGGGAAGCCGCATGACTCCCTTCTTACGGGGACGCTGCTTACTGACTCAGGAGCCTGCCCCCACCCAGGATAACCTCACCATTACAGATGACTTCTGCAAAGACCTCCTTTCCAGACGGGGTCCCACTCAGAGCCCCCAGGTGGATGAGGATCTGGGGGGGGATTGTTCAACCCACTGTGCAGCTTCTGCAAAACCATTTCCTCTTCTGGAAAACGCGGAAAACACGATGCCCGCCTGGCAAAGGCGGAGGCTTAGACGCAGCAGGGAAGGCGTCCAGCGCACACTCACGGGTCAGTGTTGAGCACGTGGGGCTCTAACCACGCTTCTGTGGCCCTGTGCCCAAGCCTCCTGGCCACATGACAGCCATCATGTCCACTTAGCCACAATCACTGGGCCCCGTGGGGGCCCCCGAGACAAAGATGCAGGAGGTCGATGGGCAGCAGAGGTGGGGAGCTGTGATGGGGGTCCCGGGGCCCTGTGGGAGCTGGGGCAGCCGCCAACCAGGAGGCAAGGGAGGGCTTCCAAGAGGAGGCGGCAGTGTTGAGGTCGGGCCTGAGGGAAGATGAGTCCAGGCGGCAGGTGAACCGCTCGGAGGAGGGTCCGGCCCAGCCACGGGCACTGACCTGGAGGGCGGTGTGCACCTCTGAAGGGTGTCTTAGTCGGGGAGGGACGTGATCTGAGTGCCAGGGCTGCAGGGGAGGAGAGGGGAGCCTGGGGAACTCGTGGGGTTCCCGCCACATGAATGAGAAGGGGAGGCTGGGGTCGGGTGTGGCCGGGGGCAGCAGAGCGGGGGAGGGCTTGGCGCAGCTGGACGGGGCAGTGAAGGTGCCCAGGGCCCTCCCCAAGGGCGGGTCTCTGCCTACCGTGGCCAGTGAAGGTCTGGGGAGGGTCGCCACTTAGCTCATCTTCGGGCTTGTTGGTGTTTCAGCAGGACGCAGCTAGAGAGAGGAACTGCGTTCAGGGCTGAGATATGAAGGGAGTCAAAGAGAGGCTGAGGGAGGGGGTGGGGATAGAGCCGAATCGGTAAAAGAGCACGTCCGCGTAGCCCCGCACAGGGTCGTAGCCGTGGACGGGGGGCTAGGGCATCGCACCCGCCCCCCACCTGAAGACGCACCCGGGTCGGGGTTGGGGGCTGGGGTGCACACGGGGCACCACCTTCCTCCCCCGCCCCCTGGAGCTCCCAGACTCGCAGATAATTACGAGGTGATGCGATAAATGCTACCTGTGCAAGGAGCCGTGGGCAGGCAGGGGGCGGCGGCTACCGGCCCGGGTGTGGCCGGTCTCAGCACATCTGCCCAGCAACTATTTGAAGGATCCGTGCTCTCCAGACAGAAAACGGAGGGCAAGGAAGGAGAGGAGACTCTGGGCCGTCAAGCCTGGGGTTGAATGTGAACCTAGGCCCTGCACATGGGGCCCGTGCCCTTGGTCGTCCTACCAAACCGCCTCTGAGGTTGGGAATTGGACCCGGTCTGCCAGGTGCCACGCGGGCTCTGCAGCCCGAAGCTCCTGGTTGTTAAGGAGCTGATTGCCCCGGAGGCCCACGCAGCTGGCCTAGCGCCAGTCTCTGTCCTCACACCGAAGGCGGGTGCTGAGGTGGGAAGCCCCTACAAGGCTGCTGGCAGGTGTCTGGGGGCAGCAGGGCCCTGCTCCTGTCTGCAGTTGGCCAGAGCTCCCCTCTCGCCACCAGCGGGCCACACCAGCCCCTGTGCCAAGCCCGGGATCTCCTCCCATCCCTTCGGTGTGGCCTTTGTGGCTCTGAGAGGCAGTGGCCGAGCAGCCGTAGGGTGGGGGGCGTCGGGCAGTGGGCAGGGTATTAGGCCAGACCCACCTGACGTGGGTGCAGAAGGTGCTCCAGGAAGCAGACAACTGGGGCTTGATGTTGGGAAGAGCATGCAGCGACCCACCATCTCTCTGTCCTGAGAGGTAGTGAGTTCCCTGTCAGGGCAGGTATGCAAGCCAAACTTTCTGGGATGATGGAGATGGAAGCGCAGAGGCCAAACATTTGGGTCTGTGTGACCCTCAAGCTGGTGAAGATGGACTTGTGTTCAGCCAGCTGACCAAGGGCCTCCTTGGTGCAGACCCCAGGGTACACAAAATGTCCCCGATGAGATCAGGCCTCCTGGCTCTCCCTCAGGTTCCGGAGGCTGGGTCAGGTGCGCCTTGCGTCTGGCCCCCCGCCCGGCTCTCCCGCAGGTTCTGGAGGCTGGGTTGGGCGCTCCTTGCGTCTGGGCCCCCCACCTGTCTCTCTCGCTGGGATGTCGTTACGGGATGCTGTTTCTCCTTTTTCGTTTTCTTTCTGGCCACTTCACCCTCCTTGCGGGATCTCAGCTCCCTGGCCGGGGGTTGAACCCCAACCATGAAAGCCCGGGGTCCTGACCACTGGGCCGCCAGGAACTCCCAGGAAGCTGTGTCTCTGCCGGGTGGGGCCCACCTGGGGCACAGGATCATCCGGCCCTTCGGGGGGTTCAGGCCCAGCCACTCCCCAGGGCCTGACAGCCGGGGGTGGGTGGGGCGCCCCAGGGGGAAGGCAGTGTTTTCAGGGCCCTGTTTCCTGGGTTGCTGCCCTGCCAGGTAGCTTTGGGCAAGTCCCTTTTCCTCTTAGGCTGCAGTTTCCTGGGCCGGGAGCGCCCTGCTCGCCGCCCTCCCAGGGCGCTGTTGGGATGGACCGGGTGCCGCCCCCGCCCCTGCTCCCAGGGCCTGAGTCTCCTGTCTGGCCAGGCCCCGCAGGCTCTCCGGGATCTTTAGCAGATGAGAGGCTCCGGGAGGGTGGGGCAGGGCCCGAGGCTGCCTGGGCAGCTGCCCCTGGCTGGAGGCTGGCCAGACCTAGGCAGCTGCTCTGGGAGCAAGGACAGAGAGCCCAGCTCTCAGCCCCGCCCTCTGCCCGGCTCCTGGGGTAGCTGCGGGATTCGTGGTCGCCCACCAGGGTCTTAATGAGTGAAGCTGAAAGTCACTGAGTCGTGGCCTACACAGTCCATGGAGTTCTCC
The DNA here is from genome assembly GCF_014754425.2 of Oryx dammah. Lineage (NCBI taxonomy): Eukaryota > Metazoa > Chordata > Mammalia > Artiodactyla > Bovidae > Oryx > Oryx dammah. The sequence goes on along the minus strand of NW_024070196.1, from coordinate 70,304,754 downwards.
AGATGGAGAGAAAAGCAGAAAAGCGGGGAGCCTTTCCCTTCTCCAGGGGATCTTTCCAACCCCAGGATCAAACCCAGGTCTCCCCCATCGCAGGTGGATTCTTTCTTTACCAGCTGAGCTATCGGGGAAGCCCTTTAATGAGTGAGCCAGGGTTAATGGGTTACCAGCCCAGTGACACATTCACCAGCTTCCCCGGGCTCTCAAAGTCCAGACGCCCTGGCCTGGCCTTCAAGGTCTGAGCTCAGCACCTTCCTGTTCCAGATCTGATGCCTCACGGCTCTGGAAGGGTCAGGAAGGTCAAAGGTCTTTCTTGTGCCCTCTCTGCTCCAGAGATGCCCCCCCAGGGCCTGGCCTCGGGGCTCCAATGGCCCCTCCGCCAGGCTGGCCTCCCCAGCCCAATCCCAGTGGTGCTAGACACCTCCCCGCGTGACAGCGTGGGGCCTCCCTCAGGGTCCTGGGCTCTCCCTCCACAGCTGACTGTACTACCCCATCTTGGGTCCAGCTGGGGGCTCCTGGAGAGAAGAAACGGCATGGGTTAGAGGGGAGAGCGAGGGGACGAATGAATGATGGTGCATACCTGCAGACTGCAGGCAGCGTGTGGGCCTCAGAGGTTCGGGCAGGCTTGCACATGCCAGCCTTGTGGGGGCAAGCACCCCACCCCATCCCGTTGGGCAGGGGCGTGAGCAGACCGCCCCATCGTCCATCAGCCTGCCTGCTTGCGACCCCAGAAAGTTGGGGGGCTGAGGATAGACTCCCCAGGTCATGTAACTGCCTTCTGTGCCCGTGACCAGGGCCCTTCGAGTGACAGCCTGTGGACGCCTGCAGTCCTGGGGCTGGGCGAGAGGGCATCCCATGGCCAGAAGTGGGGGCCGCCCCCCGGATATCCTAAGGGGCCAGGAGAGACCCGTTGCCTGACCTGCCCCTGCCCGAAGCCCGGCCTCATTCAGCTCCCCAGAGGCCCTCAGAACTCAGGTCCTTTTAGCCTGGGCTGGGGACCCACCGGGCTGGAAGAGGCTGGCCACTGTCCGAGTCACACGGCCCCGTGGGGCAGGACCCGGGCCGCTCCTCCCCCTACCTGGAAGAGTGCCTGTGCCTTTAAAGCCTCCCCCACTCCGGCCCGCGGCGGTGGGGGGAGGGGGCAGGGGGAGGAGGGGAGGAGCCGGCACGGGACTGAGCTCCGTGCCTAGTGCTGGAGCGGACAGAGGACCAGCCTTGCAGCCAGGTGAGCTGGGGCAGGGAAGGGGGGTCTGGCTGTGCCCCGGTGCTGTGTGACCCCGAGGCCGCTGCTCACCCTCTCTGAGCTGCCGGGGGGCATGGGAGAGGGCAGCCCAGACCTGGGGCCTTTCCGGGGGCATCTGGAGCGCTGAGTCCCAGCCCAGCTCTGTTCTGTCCCGGCTGTGCTCCGAACAGGTCGCTCCTCCTCTCTCAGCCTCGGTTTATGCACCTGTGTAATGGGAGTGGGCAGCCCTTCAGGGTGATGGGGGCGGGGCTGGTGCGGCCAGGTTGCGCAGGGAGGTCGAGTGAGGGGCAGAGCCTGAGGCCCTTGGCCTGACTGGGCCTGGCCTGGGAGCCTTTTTTGTTGTCTGGTGAGTGGTCTGAGGCCAGCTGACCAGGCTTCCCAGCTGACCTGGCCACGGGTGTGGGGTGGGTGGAGGAGGCCGGGGAAGTGGGCTTCTCGGATTGAGAGGGAGGGGGGCCCAGCGTGGAGAAACTGAGGCCTGGAAGGGTGGGGCAGTCTGGGCTCGTGGGGAGGTTGCTGGGGGGGTCTGGAGTAGAGGCGGGCGGCGCTGGGGGCTGGGTGCCATGCCGTCAGACCACATCTGCCCCGCTTGGGCTCTGGGGGGCGGAGGGGCAGGCTGGCGGTGCAGGGGGGTGACTGCGCAGCCCCAGGGGGCGCCCACCCCCTTGTGGTCCTCACAGGCTCCGACAGCTGCTTGGACAGGCTTCCGGCCGAGAGTGGGGTCATCGGGTCTCAGGAAGAGACTGTTTCTAATTCTTGACCCTGTTCCACCAGGGTGGGCAGCACAGGGCACGGACCCCAGCTCCGGTCCAGGTGTGGTGCCGAGCTTCCTGCCCAGGGCTGTGCTCTTGGACCCGGGGGACGCGGCTCTTCACTGCCCGCCAGGTGGTAAGTGGGGCGCCGGGGTGCCTACCTGCCCGTCCACGTGCCTGCGGGCCCGAGTCACCCCTGCCTGAGCCTCGGCTTCCGGCCGGCCTCTGAACGGCTCTGGGGCTCTGCCCAGTTTCACCCCTCTGATTCGGGCGGGAGGATTAGCAGAGAAACCCCAGGCTGTCGGCACGCCTCATCTCTTCACGCTCTCACTGCGTGTCCTGGAACCTGCTCGCTCAGCCCAGATTCCTCATGGGCGTAAGTGTGTGTGTGCACATGTGTGTGTGTGCGCGCACGTGCATTCATTGGGAGCAGGTGGTGCATGGCAGACTCAGGATCTCTGGGTGCGTGAGACTTGCATACCCCTGGGGGCAGGGGGCTCACCGCCTTCTGTGCCTAGCACAGGAGCCCTAGGGTCTGGCGGGGACCTCCAGCCCAGACCCCCTGCCCCCGGACCCCCCTGGAGTGGAGGTGGGAGGCCATCCGGGACGGAGTGTGACACACTCTACGTGGGAGGACAGGCTTTATTGTTCTGAACGTCTTGCCTCTGTTGACTCGGCCTGTGGGACGCTGTCACACTCGTCCTCCCTGAGAACCTGCAGCCGCTGCTCGGCTTCTCCTGGGCCCCGTGGCAGGCCCTCAAGCCGGTCCCAGCCCGGGGTCTTCCTGCTGGGGTCACCTGTAGGGTCTGGGTCCTCCTCTGTCCATTCAGGCCTTTTTCTGACCTCCCTGCCACTCCAGGCAGGAAGGAAACCACTGAGCAAGCTCAGGCAGGTGGGGCAGAGCCCTGTGGCTTCCCACTACAGAAGGCTCCCTGCCAATGGTCTGGTCATGCAGCCGCTCAGGGAGGACCAAGTGCTCCGGTGTTGCTGGCCGGCGTCCAGCCCTTGGGGACGGGTCTTGAGCCTCAGTCCCTGGGTCCTGCCTCGTCCCATCTTCTCAGTCATCCTGGTCTGCAGGGGACAGGATGACATCCAGGGAAAGAGCAGTCGGGGCACCCCCAGCCTGTGGTCGTGGTGGAGAGCTCACGGGGCACCCCCAGCCTATGGTCGTGGTGGAGAGCTCACGGGGCAGCCCCAGCCTGGGGTCGTGGTGGAGAGCTCACGGGAGTGGAGAGCTCGCGGGAGTGGGGAGCTCGCGGGGGCGGGGAGCTCGCGGGAGTGGAGAGCTCACAGTCCCACGTGGAGCCCGCCCAAGCGCAGTGGTGTGTTTCGGCTGTGAGGCTCCGGGGGCAGCAGTGTCTGCTCGGCCTCTGAGTCTTCTTCCATCAGCTGGTGTGGCCTTGTGGGCTTTTTGCAGATTAGATAGTGCAGGTGTGGGGCTGGAGGCTTCGGGGCAGCCTAGATACAGAGGGCACCAGGAGAGGAAGGCCTGACTTGGGAAGCGGCTGATCCTTGCCCTTGGCAGACGAAGGCCAAGGGGAGGTGGGGCAACGTCCAAGTTCCCCTGGGGTGAATCTGGAGCTGCTCCCGACTCCACTCCCTGTGTCCGGGACACACAGCCCCTTGGGGCAGGTACGGGGCGGCCAGGTGTGTGCCCTGCTGGTCTGTGTGGCCTTGGACCTACTCTGGCCCTCTCTGGACCCTGCCTTTCCAGGTTGGGCAGCTGGTTCCTCGGGCCTGGGGCGCTACCATTATTGGACAGATGGTGGAAGCTTCTAGGCGTGAAGCAGGAGGGAGGTGGTGCCACCCCGGCCCTGCTGCACGGCCTCAGGAACCATCTCTGGGCCTGGCGTTCAGACACTCTGAGCCAGGACAGGGCAGGCCGGTGGGAGACCCACCCTGGGGCTCGCGGAGAGGCTCACAGACACCATCCTCTGGGACAAGGATTGCCTTGCCTCTGTCAAGCTCCGCTCCTTCCCCGTTGGGGCCACACCCCTCACCTGCTGCCACCACCCAGGGGTCACCGCTGACAGCACCTGCCACCTCCAGGGCCCTCCCAGGGCTGCCTGAACTTTAGCCGCCTGGTGATGGGCGGAGTCCCCGGGCTGCCGTGACAGGTTGGGACCAGACCAGACACAGCCTCTGGCTGCCCTCCCTGCCACGTGCTGTCTTTGCCCACTCTCCGCGGGGATTCAAAGTGCCCCCTGTCATGGCAGTCTGAGCGTGGCTTGGGAAAGCATTTCCAGATACAGAGTATTTCAGAAAGGAGTGAGTTTTTTGAGAATAAACAGCAGAGATAGTGAAAATGTTAGTTGCAACTCTTTGTGACCCCATGGACTGTAGCCTGCCAGGCTCCTCTGTCCATGGGGATTCTCCAGGCCAGAACGCTGGTGTGGGTTGCCATGCCTTCCTCCAGGGGATCTTCCCGAGCCAGGGGTTGAACTCGGGTCTCCTGCACTGCCGTAGTGAGAGTGCCCAGAGCACAGCAGGCCTGATCACGGTGGCCTTGGCCTGCAGCGGCGTGGAGCAGGACCTGGGTTCCCAAGCAGAGCTGGGCCCATTCGCAGTGCTGAGACCACCGGATCCCAGCCGCTAGGCCAGTGGTCAGCGACAAGAGCGCTGGCCCTTCAGCTTTGCTGGAAAGAATTTCCACCAAGACGGAAAGCAGTGAAGCAAGGAGAGCGGTTACTAGGCAGAGAGCACAGTGCGTGTGGACAGACACACAGCGGACTCGGAGGGAGAGACCCTGGGTCACGCCCACATGGCAGTTCAGACCACTTTATGGGGCATTTCTTCCTGTTCCCCTCTAGCCAGTCCTTGTGATTTGCCTGCTTCACGTGTTTGGTGCTTCTCAGGCCCCTGCCGTGTGTGTGCACGTGTGTCTCCTAGCCAAAAGGGATTCTACTGCAAAGGGCTGTGGGTAGAGCTTCCCTTGACATGACTCCCCGTCGGCCTCCAAGGAGCCTTTTCTGTGCCTGTGTGGTCAGGGACAAGAACTCTGCGATCCATGCAGGGTCCAGCCTCCTCCCTTACTTGTCCTGCTGTTCTTATCTTGGAGTTTCGGGTGAGAGACTGAGTCTCTGATGCTGTATCCTGGTGGGGGGAGGGGCGTCTGATCTCCTGACAGCCCACTGAGAACCAATGCTTTCCATGGGTGAGTAGAAAATTTTTATAGCCTTGAGACAAAGAAAATTCCTGCAGGAAGGGTGGCATTAGGTGATTGGTTAGGGCGCTATAGGGTGAGAACCAGGTGGGCATTTTTGCATCACTGGGGGTCAGGAAGCTGGCTGGTAAGGGTCAGGGAGGCTTTCAACAATGGTCCCAGTGGGGCTCAGTCCGTCCCAGAGATGACCTTCATTCTGGGCTCCGGGGCTGTGGCCTTGGGATAGGACTCCACGCCCCCGGGCGGGCCTCTGGCCCCCTGTGCCCTCCTCGAGACTAGGTGAGGGTTCCTCAGCCCCTCTGCTCCTCCTGGGGGACCCCACCTGGTCACGGGTGGCCTTGGCCTGCAGAGGCGCGGAGCAGGACCCACCCCAGCTCCCAGCCCCCAGCCCCCAGCCCAGCTCTGGGCCCCCTGAGGAGCTCTGCAGGGCCTGCGGGCGTGGCTCTGGGCGGCTCTTGGGGTGAGGGGCCCAGCCTGTGCCTGGAGGGACTTTCCCAGGCAGACAAGTCGGCCTCTTCCTCCCCGGCCAGTGCCCCAGCCCGCTGCCATCTTTTGGGAAGCAGTGGGGGTATTGTGCGGCCCCCGTGGTCCCCTAGGCCTCGGGTAAGCCGACCAGGGTCAGGAGGAGCCCGGCCACTGCTGGAGGCCCAGCACCCCTTCTCTGGCCTCAGTTTCCCCTCCTGACACGGATTTGGGTGAGAGCCAGCCTGGGGGCGGGGGCGGGGCTTGGATGTGGTTTTGGCCAGTCCAAAAATGTGGGGGCGGGGATGGGAGACCAAAGCCAGTCCCTCAGCGGGGTGTCTTCCTCCGGGCTTCCTGTGGGGGCTGGGCCAGGCCTCCCGCCCAGGGAGAAGGCGCTGGTCACTGCGGCCCACCGCTTCCCCATGCCCCGGAAGGCTGAGCCTCGAGGGTACCCCCTGGCCCTCTGGGGAGCCCCCCGGGCCCTTGGCGGAAAGCTGGGCAGAGGGGAGGCCAGAGCGCGGACCCCAGGGGGCCTTGGCTGGCTTCTGCCCGGGGCCTGGGTGGGGAGAGGGTGCAGGGTACGACCAGGGTCTCAGCTGAGGGCCCCAAGCCCAGGAGAAATGCCCAGCATGCCCTCGGGGTGCCCAGCATGAACAGGCCTGGGGCCCAGGACATGCCCTGAGGGCTCTCCGGCCCAGCGGAGGGTGGAGGGCGGAGGCCACGGAACCATCCCAGAGCGGGTCCCTCTGAGTAGGCAAGGGGTGAAGCAGAGGAGTCCCAGCCTGGGGTTTTCCCGCAGAACATCGCCCTTCGTGGGGGAACTGAGTTTGGGAGAGGGGGCCTTCCCCCTCTGACCCGTTGGGTCACACAGCCCTCACCTGCCGTCCTTGCCACTGGGACCCCATGGTTAAAGGCTGTCCCTGTCCAGCCTGGCAGGAAGTCTCCAGAGAAGCCCACGGTGTCAGGGTGAGGCGAGGATGACCGGCTCCCCTCCTGCCCACAGGCCTCCGGCATCCCCCCAGCGAACCTGGTACTTAGCTAACGCTTGACACCTGGCTCAAGGGCACAGAATCTGCCTGCGGTGCAGGAGCGCGGGGCTCACCCCTGGGTGCGGAAGACCTCCTGGAGGAGGAAAATGGCAACCCGCTCCAAAGCATCCTTGCCTGGAGAAACCCATGGACAGAGGAGCCTGGCGGGCTGCAGTCTGTGGGGTCGCAGAGAGTCAGACACGGCTGGGCAACTTACACGTTCACACTTTCCAACCCACTTCATCTCTCATTGCACTGGACAGACAGCCAGTGACTTTCCCAAGACCGCACGCAGGTGAGAAGGGGCAGGCTGGCCCCGGAGCCCAGTGGCCCTCACCCGTTGGTCACATGCCAGCTCCCTGTGACTGACACACAGACACACACACCCCCACCCCATGCCTGGGAGACACACAGACGCACACAGACACACACACACACACACACACACACACACACACACACACACACCCTGCCTGGGAGAAAGGCCCTGGGGGTGGAATTCACACCAGTGTGGAAGCGGCTGACAGCTTCCTCTTGGAGACACAGAGACTCCTCACAGAGCTCCCCGAGCTTCAGAGACACCCTCTCCGTTTACAGGAGGACAAGCAGGCTGCGTGCTCTGGAAGTCTCCCTGGAGCAGGTTCTGTAGTCACGGGCTCTCACGGAGCGTGAAGGAGGCCCCAGCTATTTCTGCAGCCGGTCCAGCCCACACCGTCTCTGTGGCCCCCTTCCTGGGAGGCTCGGGCCGCCCACCCGCTGAGGAAGGTAGGCTCCGGCCCCGCAGCGGTCGGGAGACATGGGTGCCCCCCTCTGGCTTTGAGCGCACCGGAAGCTGGGCCCCACGCTCTGCGGCCGGTCACCTGGGGCCCCGAGAACAGTGTCGGGAAGGAGTCAGGCCAGGCCTGTCCCTCCTAGGGTGACCTGAAGGCCACCGTGAGGGCTCAACCACCATAAGGGGCCAGGCAGGTCCGGGGGGGCTCCCCTCCCAGAAAGGGTCCCTGCCAGAGGGGGTCCCGAGGCTGAGCAGGAGGATTTAGGGGGCAGAGATGGGTCAGGAGCTGCTGAGGGCGTGGCCCAAGCAAAGACAGGAAGGAGGCCTGGCACGTCCTTCTGAGGCCGGACTGTGTGCCGTGGCCTGGGGGCCAAGTCCCCTGGTGGGCAGGCCGGTCCCCTGACCTGTCACCCCTGCACCTCGCGCCTGCAGAACATGAAGAAGCGGTCCATGCTGCTGGCTTTGGCAGCCGTGGTCTTGGTCCTCCTCATCATTGGGCTCTGCATCTGGCTGCCCGGGGCCCCCAAGCCACACAGCCATGTGTACCCCAGGGCCGCCGTGGCTGCGGACGCCAAGCGCTGCTCAGAGATTGGCAGGTGAGTGGGGCCCCGCGCCCAGGGGACCGCCCCGTCAGTGCCCTGGGGCATCACCCTCGCCCCTCTGGGGCTCAGTCCCCAGCCCCGCTGGCCCTGGTCATCAGGCTGCCTGGGCGAGCCATGTTCGAGCACACAGGGCTGCCCCTCCCGTCCGTGGACCTCCCCGGCAGCCTCCGGTCAGAGGAGAAGGGGAACCTGGAGCCGAGGGCAGGGTGTGGGGGTCTCTCAGTGACCGGCTGGACCCCTTTCTCAGTTCAAGGCTGTCTGCCTCTTCAGAAAAACTCTGCTGTTTAACGCTCTTTGTAGGCCCACAACTCACATATACAAAAGTCAGGTCTCACACGGGAAAAAGATGTTATTAATAAAAAAAAAAAAGCAACAAGTTTTCATTCTTTTCCAATTATCAAAGCCATGTTCATCTGTCGGCGTGAAAAGCCTGTTGGTTTTCAAATACGGCAAATTTTTTGCGTTAAAAAATAAAACCTGTGGGCTCCTCTTGGTCCACCCTGGGGCGGGGTGGCCCCTCCGAGCTGCTCACCCCCGCCCATGCTGCCGGCAGGGACGCGCTGCTAGACGGTGGCTCGGCGGTGGACGCGGCCATCGCGGCCCTGCTGTGCATGGGCCTCCTGAATGCCCACAGCATGGGCATCGGGGGCGGCCTGTTCCTCACCATCTACAACAGCACCACGCGTGAGTGCCCTATGGGATGGGCTCCAGGGGCGGGGAGGGGTCGGGGGCCGTGCAGCCCGCCCACCCGCCCGGTCCTTCCAGGTAAGGCTGAGGTCATCAACGCCCGCGAGGTGGCCCCGCGGCTGGCCTCCGCCAGCATGTTCAACAGCTCGGAGCAGTCGGAGGAAGGTGAGAGCGGGCTCGGGGCGGATGCGGGGCCAGGACGAGCTGTCTGCGGCTGGGGGTGGCCCTCCCATCCCTTCCCGGGGCCCACAGCACCCCCACCATGGAGGATCAAGGCCATTATCACAGAGCGAAGGGAGTTTCTGCTCAGGCCCCTCCTGGGCCACAGGGAGCTAGAGAAGCGGAACGACCCCTGTTGCAGCAGCGCGTATGGGTCAGGCCAGCGCCCTGCTCAGGCCTTTGCACCCACGGCGAGCCCCTTGAGCCCTCCCTGCACACTTGGCTGGGGAGCTCTGTGCGGGTTCCCATCGTATAGCTGGGGACGCGGAGGTCCAGCCAGAGAGGCCACGTAGGCTGACCGAGGCCACACACAGCTCCCAGGTGGCTCAGTGGTGAAGAGTCTGCCCGCAGTGCGGGAGACCCAGGTTCAATCCCTGGGTCGGGAAGACCCCCTGGAGAAGGGCATGGCAACCCACTCCAGTATTCTTGCCTGGAGAATCCCAGGGACAGAAGGGCCTGGGGGGTTACAGACCACGGGGTCACAAAGAGTCAGACACAACTGAGCGCACACACACACACAGTCATACACACACAGCCACACACACACACAGCCACACACACACACACACACACAGTCACACAGCCACACACACACAGACACACACACAGTCACACACAAACACACAGTCACACACACAGCCACACACACACAGCCACACACACACAGCCACACACACACACACAGCCACACACACACAGCCACACACACACACAGCCACAGCCACAGCCACACACAGTCACACACACACACAGTCACACACACACACAGTCACACAGTCACACACACCCAGTCACACACAGTCACATACACACAGTCACACACACACAGACACACACAGTCACACACACAGTCACACCCAGTCACCCCCCCACACACACACAGTCACACACACACAGTCACACACAAGTCACACACACAGTCACACACAAACACACACACAGTCACACAGTCACACACACACACAGCCACACAGTCACACAGACAGCCACACACAGTCACACACAGTCACCCACACACAGTCACACAGCCACACACACACACAGCCACACACACAGCCACACACACACAGTCACACACACACACAGTCACACACACACACAGTCACACACAAACACAGCCACACAGTCACTCACACACAGTCACACACAGACACACACACACACACACAGTCACCCAGCTGGATGGTGGGAAAGCTGATTTTGAACGCACCTGTTGTTTTTAAAGAGCATCCAAGTCACTCATTGTTCACCTGTGGGGTTAGCTGTCTAGATTACAGGGCGTAGTTTCTTTTCTAACCTGCCCTTCAGCCCCAGGGGACGCCCTGCAAGGACCCCGGTGGACTGTAAGACAAGGCTGGAGGGAGGAGGGATGGAGATTAAAGGCCCTGTGGGTCTGACCGCCTCCTGCAGGCTCTGCCCCTGGGGGACTGAGAGTCTCCGGGAGCAGCCCTTTTGGAATTCTCTTTCTCTCCAAGACACAGTCTGTGAATTTTCACCCGCTGGGAAGCTCACCAGGTGTAGTGATGAAGTCATTCAGGGTATGGGGCTGCAAGAATCTTACAGACTTGGCATTTTGCATTCTTGAGATTCACGCGTTTGACTCAGGCTTGTCAGGCGTTGGGGCTGTTCCCCAGCCAGTAGAAACAAAGGTAACATGTGAAGGGCACCCTCCAGGAGGAGCAGAGAGGAGATGGCACGGGTGTGCCCAGCACCACTGCGCAGCCTGGAGGGCGGACGCGGGCAGGGTGAGAGGGCACGTGGGCTTACCAGGTGCAAAGACCCGGCGGCTGGGGCTGGGGTGGGGGGTGGGCGTCTGGGGGGAGCAGGAGGACGCAGGGTCAGTTTGGACCTCGTGGTGGGTCATCGTGAAGACCCGGCCTTGTGTCTGAAGGAGGGACGGGTGTTCCCTGCGTCGGAGGGTACTGGGGGGGGATCTGGCTCTTTTCCGACGGGACCCCTCGGGCTGCCAGTCAGGTGGCCTGTCGGGAAGTCCCGCGATGGGCAGGGATGCTGAGGGCTGGTGCCCAGCACACTTGGAGGGCGGAGCCGTGGATCTGCTGAGGGGTCTGCTGTGGCACACATCCAGGGGTCCCGGGGAGGACAGATGGCCCTCATGGAGGCCAGCAAGGCCCCCAATGAGTCCCCCTTGAGACATCCTCTTTGACCCTCAGATCTGGCCATCAGGGAGCAGCCTCAAGAGTTCAGCCTGGGGGCTGTCAGCACGTAATGGGGCTCAGCGGTAAAGAATCCGCCTGCCAAGGCTGGAGGTGCGAGAGACCTGGGTTCAATCCCGGGGTCAGGATTGAAGATCCCTTGGAGGAGAAAATGGCAACCCACTCCCGTGTTCTTGCCTGGAGATTCCCATGGACGGAGAAGCCTGGCAGCGGGCTGCAGTCCATGCGATCCTAGGAGTCGGACACGACCTCACGTGTACACACACTCTGGGCCGGGCAGCCTGGTGTGCAGGAGGGCAGACAGAGGAGGGGCCGGGAGACACAGAAGCAACCCGGGGAGAGGGGCCCGGGCCAGGTGAGATGAGAGAGGGGCCCGGCTCCCTGCTGAGAGGGCGGCCCAGGGCCTCACCGGCCTGAGGTCAGGCCCGCACGTGCTGAAGGGGAGGCACGCGTGCTGGCTGGCAGGCCTTCCAGGAGGTGATGGAACAACCTGGCTCTTGGAACCTCGTGCCCGACTTCTGGGTGGGATAGGCCACTCGAGAGTGGCCGAAACGCGCTCCCCCGGCCCGCATCTCGGGTGAAGGCAGGAAGGCGCCTTCGAGCCGGGGCTGTGCTGAGGCTCTCTGTGTCAGGGCCGGGCCCTAGGGCACGCCGGTGGGCGGTGGGGCCTGGCAGGGAGCTGGGGTCCGCGGCTGTGTCTCCAGTGGCATCCTGGCTCCTCAAAGGATGGAGCTGGGAGCCAAAACCCTTCATGGTCAGACGGGGAAACAGGCCCAGAGAGGGTGCGGCGCAGGCTCTGGGACAGCGGAAGAGAGGGGAGGGGCTGTTGCGGGTGACTGGGGCCTTGGTGGGTTCCAGGGGAACCCTTGAATCGTACAGGGTGAAGGGGCTCGTGACCCAGGAGACTCAGACTGAGAGGTGGTGAGGTCCGGCTTCCGTACGCTCTCGCTGCACAGCTGCGCGCCTGGACCTGGGTTTCAGACACGGGGCCGCTGTGGAGTCAGACGTGTCGGCCTGGGGGACAGCGGGGCCCCCCGCACACGCCCCCCGTGCCCCCAGCAGACACCCCGAGCAGAGTCACATCCCTGCCTGCCAGGCCAAGTGTGTCAGCGGCTCAGCCGTGTCCGACTCTGTGCGGCCCCGAGGACCGCAGCCCGCCAGGCTCCTCTGTCCATGGGATTCTCCAGGCAAGAATACTGGAGTGGGTTGCCATTTTCTTCTCCAGGGTGGTCTTCCCAATCCAGGGATCGAATTCAGGTCTTCTGCCTTGCAGGCGGATTCTTTACCCTTTACCAGGCACAGCCGCAAGCATGCATTTCCTTCCGGAGCCTCTGGGTCCCACTCGGGGACATGCGGACCACCAGCGGGTGCCTCTCCTTTCGCAGGCGGGCTGTCGGTGGCGGTTCCGGGCGAGCTCCGCGGCTACGAGCTGGCACACCGGCGGCACGGGCGGCTGCCCTGGGCGCGCCTCTTCCAGCCCAGCATCGATCTGGCCCGCCAGGGCTTCCCGGTGGGGAAAGCCTTGGCGGGAGCCCTGGAGAGGCAGCGGGAGACAGTGGAGCGGCACCCCGCGCTGTGGTACGCCTGGCCCCCCGCCGTGGGCGCCCACCCTGGGACCAGAGCCCTGACCCAGCTGGGCTGCACACCATGGGCAGGGGGGCCCCGTCCTTTGGTCTCCTGTTGGGGGTGAGGGCTGGATGGCTGAGCCCGGCCCCACCCCTGCCTCATGAGAGCGCCCCCCCGCCGCTCCAGCGAGGTGTTCTGCCGAGACGGGAAGGTGCTGCGGGAGGGGGACCGCGTGACCATGCCCCGGCTGGCCGACACCTTGGAAACGCTGGCCTCGGAGGGCGCCCAGGCCTTCTACAACGGGAGCCTCACGGCCCAGATTGTCAAGGACATCCAGGAGACAGGTGAGTGGGAGACACCAGGGGCCTGCGGCCGGAAGCTCTGCAGCGGGAACCCTGAGCCTGGGGTCCTCGGGCCCTGCCTGGACGCTGGGCCCTCAGGGAGTGCCTGGCAGGGGGAGTGGGTCACAACTGTGTCTGCAGCATGGATCCACAGCTCCTGGCTGAGTCAAAGCTGAGGGAATTCCTGCAGCCTAGGACAGGAAGCCCGGGGCTGCAGGCTTGGGGTCATTGAGGGGTGGGCAGGAATGCAGTTGTAGGCAGGAGTGAGGATTGGGGAAAGCACGAAGGTGCAAACCCTGGAGGACTTCCTGGAGGAGGTGGCACCTGAGCCACAGGTGAGGTTGGACTTTGCAGGCAGAGAGCAGTCTGAGGCTTGGAGAGAGGGGTTTTGATTCTCCAGGAGGATCACAGGGAAGGAGGGTGGGCTTGCGGAGAGGGGTGTGGGGGTGCTGCACGCAGGGATCTTGTGGGCAGGTTCTGGTGGGTTTAGGAGTCCCAGTTGCCTCTCTTTCCTGCCCCTGCCTCCCTAAGCTGTGTGTGTCAGGGAGGAGGACAATTAGCTTATTGACCTTTACCACTGACACCGGAAATTAGCCTATAAATACTTCAAACACTTCATCTGTCTGGAGCCAGTTTCCCTGGAGAACAAGGGCCTTCCTCCATCCACTAGTCAGAGGAGGAGGAGGCTGATGGGAGACGGGGGACCTCTGGCCCCCCGAGAGGACAGATGTCGGACCCGGAGGCCAGAGGCACAGCAGGTGGAGGATGCTGGCCCGGGCCTGGCCCTGGGGAGGTGGCACAGTTGGGGGGGTATGGGGGGGCAGTGGACAGGGCTCCCCTCTTGACAGTCCCCCAGAAGTGTGTCCCATCCCTGGGCCCCCCGCTGCAGGGGGCATCGTGACGGCCGAGGACCTGAACAGCTACCAGGCGGAGCTGGTTGAGCAGCCGCTGAGCATCAGCCTTGGGGGTGCCCAGCTCTACGTGCCCAGTGCCCCGCTCAGCGGGCCCGTGCTGGCGCTCATCATCAACATCCTCAAAGGTCAGCCGTGTCCCGGGCTGCGGGCTGGGTGGCCTGGGCCAAGGGGCACGCCCAGTGGATCTGGGCGGTCATCCGCCACCCCGGGGCCTGGGTAACCCTGTGGCTGGTGTGTGCTGCCCAACATGGGTACCTTTGCTTCCTTCCCCCGCCTCCCAAGCAGGCACTGCCGTTGGGCAGTAACTGTTCCCCTTCTCAGGGTGAGCCGAGCGACTCAGGGAGGCCTCCCGGGGCCCCCGCTGTCCTGGCCAAGGGGACCCGGGACGCTGAGGTCACTACGGCTCTGCCTGACCAGGGTACAACTTCTCCCGGGCGAGCGTGGAGACGCCTGAGCAGAAGGGCCTGACCTACCACCGCATCGTGGAGGCCTTCCGCTTTGCCTATGCCAAGAGGACCCTGCTTGGGGACCCCAAGTTTGTCAACGTGACTGAGGTAAGGGGGCAGGGGGCTCAGCCCCACTCTGCTTTATTCCTCTGTTTGCACCGCCAACTTTGGCCTCGGGGCCACCGGGTGCTGGGGTGACTGCTGACCCTGAGTGCTGGCCTCTGCGCCAGGGCGCTCTCGCTGGGGGAGTGGGGGTGCTGGGGGCAGTCCTTAGTGCCCGCCTCCTCCACCACCCTCCGGCTTCGGGGCCTCAGCATCAGCCATGTCCTTGGCCTGGAAGCCCCTGGAGCCATCAGCGCCGAGGTCGGGGGGGGGGGGGGGGGGGGGGGGGCCCACCGCGGAGGGCCCTCCCAGCCCACAGGACTGATGATGAGGTTCGATCCAGGCGGGCAGAGGCCCCGGCCACACACGCTCCCAGTCACACCAGCTTCCCAGATCCCCACTGCCCAACACACTCGCTCTCCAAGTGCCCCCCGCCACACACCCAGGCTCCAGGCTGGACCCTGCCTCCATCCCCATCACGGCGCTCATCCCCTACTCGGTCCGCCTGCGAGCCCTTGCCCCCTCCACCCCCTCCAGGCCCTGCCGGAGCCTCCGCCCCGCTCCGCCCCGCTCCGCCCCGCCCCGCCCCGCCCCGCCCCGCGGCATCCCACGCCTTAACCGGTGCCTCCTCCCCTCGGCTGCTTCCCGTGCAAGGCTGTGCCCACGATTCCTCCCTGTCCTGCCTCCGGCCCCTCTGCTCTGCCTGCTTCTTCTCCTGTTAGGACGCCTGGCTCGGCCTTTTCCCGAGGGTCCCGCCTGCGTCTTGAGGCCCCGGGGCCCCGTCCTTCTCGCCTCCAGTCTCTTAGCCTCGACGGACCCCGCCCCGGGCTGTCGTGGGGATTTTCAGGCCCAGGGCGGGTGGCTTGTAGGATGTCCCCGTCCCTGGTCCAGCTGCTCTCTTGGAAGTAGATTCGAGCTTAACGTCCTCCCCTGGGATTAGTCAACTAATCCATGGATGTTGCAAGAACCCACGGCCTCTGCTCGGCCTCCGGGGCCTTGCCTTGCCAGTGAACTCTACAGGTCAGGGGCAGCCCATCACACACCCGGGACGGGACCTTCAGGATCCGACAAGCGCACATCTCCAGTCAGGCTCCCGCTGTCCCCAGCCGCCCCTTCTGCACCACGCGCCTCCCGGGCGAAGCTCACGGCCCGTCCCGGTGGTGTTCCGCCCCCAACACAGGGCCAGAGGGTTAACACCCGTCAGCTGGTCATTTCTCTGCCCCAAGTGCAGGAGGTTTTAAAGGTCTTTTAGGGCTTGTAAGGACCTGTGGGGAGAAGGCAATGACACCCCACTCCAGTACTCTTGCCTGGAAAATCCCATGGACAGAGAAGCCTGGTGGGCTGCAGTCCATGGGGTCGCGAAGAGTCAGGCATGACTGAGTGACTTCACTTTCACTTTTCACCTTCATGCACTGGAGAAGGAAATGGCAACCCACTCCAGTGTTCTTGCTGGAGAATCCTAGGGACGGGGGAGCCTGGTGGGCTGCCGTCCATGGGGTCGCTAAGAGTCAGACACAACTGAAGTGACTTAGCAGCAGCAGCAGCAGCAAGGTCCTGTGGGAGCAGCCCCTGCCAGCATCTTCAGCCTCCTCTCTCCCTAACTCCTTTCACTGTCTGTGTGTCACTCATAAGCTGGCCTCGGGGCCTTTGCATTACCAGTCAGGGGGCTTGTTTCAGATATCACCTCCTCTGAGAAGCCCTCCCTGACCACTCTCATCCTTCCATCCCTCTTGCTCCCTCCCCTCCGTGTACTTGTTCTTTCTAGCACATCCTTGCCTGCCTTTGTCTTCCCTGCTGTGAGGGTGGGGACAGGCGTGTCTGTTCCCTGCTGGTCCGCCAGCGCTGGACACAACTTACAAGCTCTGTGAAAGAGTGCATGAATGCTTGGGTGCAGCGAGAGTCAGGGTTCGGAGGGCAGACGGTCATTCAGAGTTGCTGGGCAGCAACAGAGACAGAGGCTGGGGAGAGGGGGTTCGGGGGGGCCATGTGAGACTCGGACATAGGAGGGCTGTGGTTGGAGCCTGAGAACCGCTCGCACAAGCCTGTGCCCCCTCCTCGCCTCCTTCACCTCCTCAGGGCAGCTCTGGGGTCTCGGCAGGTGGTCCGCAACATGACCTCCGAGTTCTTTGCCGCCCAGCTCCGGGCCCGGATCTCCGACAGCACCACTCACCTGACCTCCTACTACGAGCCTGACTTCTACACGCCCGACGGCGGGGGCACCGCCCACCTGTCGGTGGTCTCGGAGGATGGCAGCGCGGTGTCGGCCACCAGCACCATCAACCTCTAGTAGGGCTGCTGGGCGGCCTGGTGGGCCAGGGGCTGCCCGCGTGTCTCAGAAGTGAAGGGCTCCACGTTGGCAGAGTGCCTTTCTGGGGAGTGTGTGTTGGTGGGCACGGGGCGGGCCGGCCCCCCTCTGACCCTGCCGGTCGGCAGCTTTGGTTCCAAGGTGCGGTCACGGGTCAGCGGGATCCTGTTCAACGATGAGATGGATGACTTCAGCTCCCCCAACATCATCAACCAGTTCGGGGTGCCCCCCTCGCCAGCAAACTTCATCGCGCCAGGTGCGGGGCGCAGGGCCCGGGCGGGGGGCGGGCCGGTGTCCCCGCGGCCGCTGACCCGGGGCTCTGTGTCCCTCGCCCTCCCCCCACCGCTGCAGGCAAACAGCCACTCTCCTCCATGTGCCCGGTGATCATTGTGGGTGAGGACGGCCAGGTCCGCATGGTGGTGGGCGCCTCCGGGGGCACCCAGATCACCACATCCACGGCGCTGGTACGAGCCCCACCCCCCCCCTCGCCTGAGCACCCAGCCCCTTGCCTACTGGGCCACGCTGACCCCATCCCCACACCCCGCAGGCCATCATCAACAGCCTGTGGTTCGGCTATGACGCCAAACAGGCGGTGGAGGAGCCCCGGCTTCACAATCAGCTGCTGCCCAACGCCACCGTGCTGGAGAAAGGCATCGACCAGGTGCGGTGGGGGCGGGGGAGCCAGGTCCCGGAGGGGGCGGGGCGGGGGAGCGAGTCCCGGTGGGGGGGGGGTGGGGGCGGGTGACCGAGCCTCGGTGGGGGGCAGGGGAGGGGGAACCAGGTCCCGGAGGGGGCGGGGCGGGGGAACCGTACCCCGGTGGGGGTGGGGTGGGGGCCGGGGACCGAGTCCCGGTGGGGGGCAGGGGAGGTGAACCGAGCCCCGGTGGGGGTGGAGTGGGGCGGGGGAGGGGGACCTGTCCCCCGGTGGGGCCCCGGGCCTGCGTCTCCCATCACCGCAGAGCAGGCAGTGGCTGCTCCCCGCGGCCCGCGGCAGCTGGCCGTCACGCCCACCGCCCGGGTCTCCTCGCCCCCGGTCCACAGAGGCCCGGGCCAGCCGCGCGGATGAGACCCAGCCGGCCCCGCGGCCCCCGGCCTGCCCTTCCTGGCCCCTCAGCCGGCAGCCGCGGCCGCGGGGTGTGTGAAGCCCAGCGGGTGGCCCGGGACCCCCTGAGACCGCGCCCCCTCCCGCCCGCCCGCAGGCGGTGGTCTCGGCCTTGAAGACCCGGCACCACGCCATCGAGGAGACGTCCACCTACATCGCTGTGGTCCAGGCCGTCGTGCGCACAGCCGGCGGCTGGGCGGCCGCCTCGGACTCCAGGAAAGGCGGGGAGCCCGCGGGCTACTGAGCGCTCCTGGGAGGAGAGGCCCGCCGGGGCTGGGGGCCGGGGGCGGGACTTGGGGGGCTGGCTTCCCCTGGGAGCGGCGCAGCAGGGCAATAAATGCGGCGGCGCCGGGCTCTGGGCTGTCCTGCCGCCGGCTCTCCACTCCGTGGGCTCAGCGCGCTGTGTGAGGTGGGGCCGCCTGGGGGGAGGATGGAGACGGAACTCGGAGACCTTGGCAGCGCGGGCGCTGGGCGGGGGAGGGGGGAGCGGGGGGCGGGCGGGGCTTGGACTGCACCCCCGAGTCCCGGCACCAGGGTCGGGCCGCCCCGGGACACGTCCCGTGTCGGCCACCAGTGGGCGCGCGGCCCCGGGCAATTTGTCCGCGGTTCCGGGAACCGGGAGACCTCCTCAGCTCGCTGGTGCGCGTCTGGCACGCACTGAGGGGAAACCGAGCTTTGGGGGAGATGGGGTTGGGCAAGAGGCTGGAGAAAAAGATGCTGGTCAGGGCCAGGCCCTGGGGGTGCTTTCCAAATGGAAACCCAGAGTGAGATCCAAGCTGCGATACGCCCCAAGAAGCAGTCCCGGTTCTCCGGGATCAGTGAGCTGGAAGAGGTCCCCAGGCCCCCAGGTCCCCAAGGGTCAGGGCTTGGACAGTTGCCCCGGGTTAGGGCTGCTCTGGGTGGGAGGGGGGCACCTGGAGATGCCAGGCCCCCAGCCTCCTCCTTGGGGTGGCCCCTCCCGCTGGCCCTCCGGGCCTCTTAACTCATCTTTGACACAGTTATAAGGTGGGAGGCGAGGTGCTGGGAAACCACCTGGGGAGGTGGGCAGGGCAGAGGGGGGCCCAGCTTGACAGCCCGGTGAGCACCCGCCAAGGGCAGGGACACAGCCAGGGGCGCCAAGTCTGGGCTCTCAGGGAGGCAGGAACCCTAGTGATTCCAAAGCGCCCTCCGGGAAGCGGGGCTTTGCTAGGAGCCGGGAGCAGCCGTGGGGTCCTGGGAGCCTTGCCCCCCAGGTGTGAGCCCTGGACCGCACGCCCCTGGGGTCCTCGGGGCATGCGATGGAGGCTGAGCTGCTCGGGTGGGCATGCCTCTCCTCTGCCCTCGTTTTAGCCCCAGAGGAGGCTACAGCTTCTTTGCAGGGGAGAAGACAGGCCTTGCTCCCGCGGAGGTGGGAGCTGGCCTGGAGCTCCCGGAGCCTCAGCAGGCGGGCAGGGCACCCCCGGTTCCCCTGGCGCTGTGGAGCCTGGCTGAGGGCCCCCTGGAGTCCTGGCTTCCCATCTTTCTCCTGCCCCTCACCTCCTGGAGAGGAAGAAGAGGTCCCACCCTGACCCTGGCCCACCCCCTCGGTGCCTGCTGCCCTGGCCTCCCCGCGGGTAGACTGGCCGCAGCCCAGGAATGCACTCTTGCTTCCTGGTTGAGCAATGTCACTGCTGTTTGAGGGTCCCAGGGGTGGGGTGGGGCGAGAGGAGTCCGCAGGCCTTCCAACCCCGCAAGGCGGCCTGCTGCCCCAGGAGTCTCTCTGGCTCAGGCTGGCAGGGGCTCAGGATGGGGCCTGGCAGACTGTGTGACTGTGTGGACGTATCCCTCTCTCTGTCTCAGTTTCTCTGCTCTGCCTGGAGGGGTAAAGAGACGAGGGGGCAGCAAAGCTCAGCTGGGAAGGAAGCCAGGGTACTTTGGGGGTGGTGGGTGCTGGAAGTCCAGCCCCCAGGCCCGGCACCCTCTGTGTCCTGATGAGCTAGCTGGTCAAGGGGGCACCTCAGGGTACCTGCTGTCCCAGCTGGGCACCCTGAGGCTTGGACAGGGCAGAGTGCGGGCTGGTGTCCCCAGGGGAGGAGGCGCACTCAGTTCAGGAAGAGGGAAGTGGACACACTGCCCCCAGGGGTGGGTAGAGACCCAGGTGCAAGAGAAGCTCCCTCCCCGAGGCCTGGTGGCATTTCCAGGACCGCAGGCCCCAGGGTGGACCGTCCGGTGGGCACTGGGTGCCGGCCCCATCTGACTCCCCCGCGCAGATGCCTCCCCTGAATAGACGGGGAAGCTGAGCCCCCTCCTGGTCACCCCAGCCCCCCGTCCTCAGCTTTGACTGAGCTGGGACTTGAACTCGGGTAACCCTGAGTAACCCTGCCTGTGTCCCCCACAGCCCAGGGTCCTCTGGATCTGGAGATGCTGAGGTGAGCAGCTGCTGGGGGGTGGGAGGCACGAATACGGGGCAGGTTGGGGCTCTGTCCCGGCTCCCTGTGCCCTGAGCCTGACCCAGGAAGGGTCCTCTACTGTCCTCCGCTGGGAGCCGGAGATCAGCCACGGGGTCCTGGGAGCCCTGCGCCCCCGCGCCCCCCGGGAGCCAAGTCGGCAGCAAGTCCTTGCACACACGAGCTGGCGGGAGGGGCAGCGGGGGGAACGGCAGAAGGAGAGTTAACAGCAGCCGCTGACTTCTCTCTGGAAGGAAAAACTCCCCACAAACGCCCTGCTGCCTGGCATCCTGCCAGGGCCAAGACAGAGGCTGAAACTGGAAGTCCCGACGGGCGGCCAGCTCTGCCTCTGCATTGGACACTTGAAGACGGAGCAGCGTCGCAGCCAGCCATCTGTCCACACATCCACCGTCCACCTGGCTGCCTACTGCTCATCTGGAAACCTCTGTCTGTCCACCCATCCGGCTCTGTCTGTCTGAGCCTCCTCCGTCCCACCGTCTGGCTGTCCGCCCATTTGTCTGTCTGTGGCCCCCTTCTGGTGGTCCACCTGTCCTGTCACCCGTGAGTCCGTCTGCTCACCTCATCCGTTCAGCCACCCGCCTCCCTGTGCACCTCCCTGTCCACCGGCTGCGTGCCCACCTGCCTCCCCTCTCCCCTGGGCCACAGAGCCATGGCCCAGGGCCGCGGGGCCGCGGTCAGCCTGGTCCTGCTGGGGCTGGCGCTGGCGCTGGCCATCATCGTGCCCGCCGTGGTCGTCTCTCGTCACCGCGTCCACTGTGGCCCCCAGGCCTTTGCCCACGCCGCAGTCGCTGCGGACTCCAAAACCTGCTCAGACATTGGGCGGTGAGTAAGAGGTGGGTGGGAGCTGGGTGGGCCTTGGCACTGGCCCCTCCCGGAGACTGTGTGACTAGTGGCAAGAGTGTGGAGAAGACACGTGTGTGTGTGTGTGTGTGTGTGTGTGTGTGTGTGTGTGTGTGTGTG
>NW_024070196.1:70268189-70283483 GCF_014754425.2 Oryx dammah | reverse complement strand
GTGTGTGTGTGTGTGTGTGTGTGTGTGTGTGTGTGTGTGTGTGTGTGCGCTGGCATGTGGGGGCCGCGCGGGTATGAGGGAAGTGGCCCCAGGGCCCTTGCACAGACCCGGTGGCAGGTGAGCATGGGGGCAGACAGGGTGCAGGGTAGCCACCATCCGGGCAGAGCGGAGGCGGCGTGTGAGACTGGTCTGAACCGCAGGCCTGGGAGGCCCAGAGGGGACACTGCCGCAGTGTCGCTGGTCTGGCCCTCGCTGCCCCCGATGATGGGCCCGGCGCCTTCAGGGAGGCCCTGACCATTTTCCGAGGCTGGGTCTTCCCCCAGACGTGGGTGAGGGGGGCGCAGGCTCTGTATGTGAGGCCTGGCCGCCAGGGTGCCCTCAGTGATGCCTGAGAGCAGGCTCCCTGTCCCGGCCCTGGGGAGCCCGCCCCCGGTGGCACGGTGTCCCCCACGGCCTCCCCTCTGCGTGTCAGGGTTCGGAGCCAGGCCAGCCGCTGGCAGAGTGACTGATGCTCGCTGGGCGGGGTGAGGGGGCCGTGGAGAGGGGCCCCAGCCGGCGTTTCCTGACCAACCAGACCTTCTTCCAGGAAGCCCAGCCCATGGAGGCTTCCCACCAGGACACCCCTCCTGGCCCCTGCCCCGCTACCCAGCTGGGGCTGCGGGAGCCTGGGCTAGCACCCGCCTCCCTGCCGGTTCCATCTGCTTCCTGGAATGTCTGCCTCGAGGGCCATGATCAGGATCAGAAGCGCTTTGTGATCCGAAAGGGGCAGTCCTGGGCCAAGGGGCACGGTGGCTCAGCCACTGCCACCAGGCACTGCTGGGCAGAGGGCGCCCACGCCCCCTGCACCCCAGGTCACCCCTCTTCCCAGCTCTCCCCCCTTTCCGTTCATTCTTTCCCCACTCTTCTGCGTCTGGCCCTGCCCCCTCCTGTCCTGGGCCCTCCCTCAAGGGTGACAGGGACAAGTCAGAGGGTCGGCTACCTGGTCTCTGGAGGGGGTTCCCAGGGGCCAGGAGGGGAATAACCCCCCCCCCGAAGTGCTGTGCCGCCCCCCCACCCCCGAACCCATATTTGCAAAGATGCAAACAAGTTGGGCCCTGCTGGCTCAGCAGTGAAGAACTGCCTGCAGCACAGAAGACCCGGGTTCGAGCCCTGGGTGGGGAGACCCCCTGGAGGAGGAAATGGCAACCCACTCCAATATTCTTGCCTGGAAAATCCCAAGGACAGAGGAACCTGGAGGGCTACAGTCCATGGGGTCACAAAGAGTCGGACACGACTGAGCGACTGAACGAACCCAGGTCGGGGGCTTCCCTGGTGAGCCAGCGGTAAGACCCTGTGCTTCCAGTGCAGGGGTCAGGGTTCGATCCCTCATCAGGGAGCTAGATCCCACCGGCCTCAACTAAGAGGCCACATGTCACAACTGAACAGCGTCTTGCCTGTGCTGCAGCTAAGACCCAGCTCATAAATACATAAGTTTAAAAAAAAAAAAAAAGGGCTTCAGCCTCAGAACCACTGATGAGGACGTGGCCCCCAGGGGTGGGGGGCTGCTCTCACAGATCTCTGAGGGGAGGCCCAGGCTCAACCGTGTGCCTGCAAGTCTTTGCAGAGGGTTAAGGGTTGGGGGTCTGTGCTCTGCAGCCGCCACTGGCGAGGAAGCGGATGTGGTTTCCTTCCCAACTGTTTTCTGTCCTTGTCAAGCTGTGACTCCACTTCCTGCTGTTGTTCGCAGAAGTCAGAGAGATGGGAGGGAGCCCAGAGCTGCCCCAGCTGCTGTGGGACAGGGGCGATTCCTCCAGGGCCCTCCCCTTCTCCCCTCACCACATCTCCCTCCTCTCACCCTGTGAGCACTGGGTCCTCTGGGAGGCCCTCTAGGGAGACCTGAGGGTCGGCAGTGGCTCCTAGGCTCTGCGGCCACTTGGAAATGCCACACAGTGTTCCCAGGGGAGGCTTCATTGTTCCACTTCCTGTCTGGGAAATCTAGGGAGGATGGGGTCTTCCCAGGGTCCCCACCCTCCACCCAGGAGCCCGGGCTGCTGAGAGGGGCGGAAGGGGCAGGCCTAGCCGCTGGGAAGACAGCCGCAGGAGTGCTTTGTAAACTGAGAAGCACCTTGTGTGTGGCCAGGGGCGTCGCAATCTGCAACTTGTAGAGTGCAATGAGTCTGCGAGCCGCTGGACCTGAGGCGGCAGTCTAGTGTGGTCTCTGAACTAACCTGGGGTGTGATGGCTGCTGGCAGGCCACCCAGCTGTGCCCACACACCAGTGAAGGCTGGCAGAGCAAGCCCGGGGGGGGGGCAGACGGGCTGAGGAGCCTGGCTGCTTACCCAGCGCCCGGTCCCCCAGAGCCATCCTCCAGCAGCGCGGCTCGCCTGTGGACGCCGCCATCGCGGCTCTGGTCTGCACCGGGGTCGTCAACCCCCAGAGCATGGGCCTGGGTGGAGGGGTCATCTTCACGATCTACAACGCCACCACGGGTGAGTCCTCTCGGGACCGCCGTGGGGAGGATGGGCCCGGTCCCAGGAGCTAACAGGGAGGTGCTGGGAAAACACAAGAGGGCGTGGCCAACCGGCCTGTCCGCCACGCCCCTTACTGGGTCTCGCCACGCCCACCCTGCTGAGACTGTCCCAGGAGTGAGCCCAGAGGCCCAGAGCCCGGCCCGGGCTGTCGTGGTGTGCTGTGAGGCCTGGCAGCCTCCGGGGCGCCCCTGACACCCCGCACGTCCTGCCCAAACCCAGGAAAGGTGGAGGTCATCAACGCCAGGGAGACGGTGCCCTCCAGCCCCGTCCCGGCTCTGCTGGGCCAGTGCGAGCAGGCCCAGCCTCTGGGCATAGGTGAGACCCTGGAGGGCCACCTCCCCCGACCCCGCCCTGCCAGGCCACTGGGTTAGAACCTCCCACCCCGAAGGGACAGTGCACCTCTTGGACCGGCTGAGACACCCTGGCACTGGGGGGCGGCAGCTGGGGATGGGAGCCCCCCGTGGAGGTTCTAACCCCCAAGCTGGGGCTGTTTTCCTGGGGGAGGGCTCTTTGAGTTGGGAGGGTTGATCCAAGCAATGACCACTTCACAGGGCCCAGAGGGTTCGGTGGAGATGGGTTGGTGGACTGGGGTCTGTGGACTGGGCTGGTGGGCGGGGTCGGTGGCCTGGGGTGGGTGGGTGGGGCTGGTGGACTGGGGTGGGTGGCCTGGGCTGGTGCACTGGGTTGGGGCCAGTTTTCCTGAGCCCCAGGGGCCTGGTCATGGACTTTGTGCAGAAGTCCATGGGGGTCAAGGGGGTTCAAGTGGAGAGGAACGTGCTTCCACATGGGCTACAGAAAGCTCGCTCAGACTGCCATGGCTAGGAGGGGCCAGGCGGCCAGGAGTGGGCTGATGGAGAGCCCCTGGGGCCGAGGGCACAGGTGGCCCTGGGGGCAGGGGCTTGACACCCTGTGCCATGCAGGCGCCCAGTGGATCGGGGTGCCCGGGGAGCTCCGCGGCTACGCAGAGGCCCACCGCCGCCACGGCCGCCTGCCCTGGGCGCAGCTGTTCACGCCCACCATCGCGCTGCTCCGGGGGGGCTTCCGCGTGCCCACCGTCCTCGCCAGCTTCCTGCACAGCCCGTTCCTGCGCCCCTCCCTTACGGAGTCATCCCTGAGGTGAGCGCTGTTGGAGGCCCAGGGCCCCTCCTCAGCCCCTTCTCCAGCTGGAGGGTCTACCCTGGAGGCGGGGTGGGGCGGGGGCCTGGGATGATTAGCGCATCCTGGTCTCAGCTCACAGACTCCGCCTCCACGTGGTAGCACCTCATCGGAGGGCTCCAGCCAGAGGGAGTTTCTGCCCACGTGACGGGGCTCCCGGGGCACAGATCTGGGCTCTGCACGCCGCCTCCGCCCTCCTACCCGCTGTCTTGTCCTCTCCCCGACCCCTCCACTCTCCCTTCTCTCCTTCCCCTCTGCCCGTCCCCCTGTCACACTCTGGGCCCACCCAGGCTGCCCACTGACCGGTCCTCCAGGAGGGCAGGACCTCAGGCCCTGGGTGGATGCAGGCCTGGCAGGGGGTGTGGCCTCCCCGGGACACGGCGATGAGATGTGAAGGGTGTCAGCCCCACCCAGTCCTGGAGAACCTGCCCGCCCCCCCTACCCCCGTGTCCACCGAAGCCCCACAGGACGCAGACCAGGACTGCCTCCCATAGGGTCAGAAGTGTGGCCGCCCTCCAGGACCCGGCCCCCCCTGAGGCCGCCCCCCACCCCCCAGACAGCTCTTCTTCAATGGGACAGAACCCTTGAGGTCTCAGGACCCACTGCCGTGGCCCGTGCTAGCCGCCACCCTGGAGACCGTGGCTACAGAAGGTGCGGAGGCCCTCTACACAGGGCGGCTGGGCCAGCTGCTGCTGGACGACATCGCCAAGGAAGGTCAGCGCGCGAGGCCCCACTGCCCTGCCCGGCCAGAGAAAGAGGGGTCTGGGCGCCGGGGCTGAGGGAGGGCCAGCGGCTCCCAGGCTTCAAGAGGCCGTTCCTTAATCCTGCCTGCTGCTGGGCTCAGGGACCCTGCGGTCAACACCCCTGAGGCACAGAGCCCCGTGGGTTCTGGGCTCGACACGGGAGCTGTCAGTGGTCACGGGGGGCTCCTGGCCTGGAGCTGGCCCCCCTCAGAGGCTAGTGTGCCTCCCCCATCTTCCCCTGCTTGCTTTCCACCCTGCCCACCGCCGGTCTGTCCACCCATCCACCAGCCCCGAGCCACTGCCCACAGACCCAGCATCGCCACCCCGCCCCGGGGTCTGGAAGGGTAGGGGTTGAGGGGAGCCCCGCTGTGTTACCCGGGGCCCCTGGCTGACACTGTGCCTCCGTTTCCCTGTCTGAACACGGAGTCGTCCCCGCCTCGCCCAGGTAGCCGGCTGACCCTGCAGGACTTGGCATCCTTCCGGCCTGAGGTGGCCGATGCCCTGGCCATGCCCCTGGGGGACTATACACTGTACTCGCCGCCGCCACCTGCTGGGGGCGCCATTCTCAGCTTCGTCCTCAATGTGCTCAAAGGTGAGGTCCCGCCCCCCAGGAGTCTGTGGCCCAGAGCAGGCCTAGGGGCGGCTAGGGCTCCGCAGGGGCGCCTGCCATCATCTTTCTGCAGAGCGCCCCCACCCACCCTGCGGGACCCAGACCCAGGGCAGAGGAGCAGGTGGTGAGCTGCCCATCGAGTGTGTGCACCCAGACCTGAGGCCCAGCCTACAGCAGCCTGCAGGGTGGTGGCGGGGGGCCCAGCCATGTCCAGGGCCGGGACTGTCTGATGCTGACTACGTTCTCCGGGGCTGCCGTTAACAAATGATCACTAATCACCAAAACCTGCTGGCTTAGACCACAACAAATTTATGCTCTGCTAGTTCTGGAGGCCAGAAATTCAGAATCAAGGTGTCCACAGGGCCACCTTCCCTCCAGGGCCGGTTGGTGGGGGGAGCATTTGTTTTCTGCCTCTTGTAGCTTCTGGCGGCTGCGTCCGGTCAGCATCTGCGACCACACGGCCTCCCTGTCCTGTGTGTCTGTTTTACGCGCATGTCTTACATTTAGCGCCCACGGGATAACCCGCTCCTCTCAAGAGCCTTCACTTACTGACACGATTGCCGCAGAAGGGGACACTCTTCCGTGGGGGGCAGTACTCACAGGTCCTGGGGGTTAGGACAGAGTCGGACCCACTGCACGGCATGACCCCCACCCGCGCCCACCTCCTCCCCCAGGGTTCAACTTTTCCGCCGAGTCGGTGGCCGGGCTGGAGGGAAGAGTGAACTTGTACCATCACCTCGTGGAGACGCTCAAGTTTGCTGGGGGGCAGAGGTGGCGGCTGTGGGACCCTCGAAGCCACCCAGAAGTCCAGGTGAGGTGTCCTGGGCTGGTGGGCAGCCCCGTCCCTGCCCCAGGGCTCAGGGTCAGGCCAGTGAGCCCCCTGCCCACAGACCCCGAGTGCCTGGCAGGTGAGGCCAGAGGGACGTGAACACGGTTGGCTCTGGAACGGGAGGGCCTGGTAGTGGCCCGAGCAAGGAAGGTGCGGTCGGTCTGGGGACAGCAGGGAGCTGGGAGGGCTGTGGGGGCACCCTCAGGGGACCCTCCCGGCAGCTCACGGACCCCCTCACCTGTCCGCCCTCCCCAGAACACCTCCCAGGACCTGCTGGGGGAGGCCCTGGCCCAGCACATCCGCCAGCAGATGGACGCCCGCGGTGACCACCCGCTCGACCACTACAGCCTGGCCGGGGCCTGGACCCACAGGATGGGCACGGCCCACGTGTCCGTGCTGGGCGAGGACGGCAGCGCCGTGGCCGCCACCAGCACCATCAACACGCCGTGCGTGGGGCCCGGGGGCGGGCGGGCCGGCCTCACTGGGTTCCCTGGGCCTGGGGCCCCGCCCCCATTTGCTGTGTCCGCGGGGTAGGTGGGGGGCGGTACCTCTCCACCTGTCAAAGGCGTCCTGCATCTCTGGCTGAAGGCTGCTCACCCGGTGTCTCTGAGCGCCCGATGGGGAAGGCGCCTCACACCAGAAGGATGGTGGGGACTGGGCCTGGGGCGGGGCCTGGGGCGGGGCCAGGAGGCTCTCTGGGGGCGGGGCCAGGGACGGGCGCGCGGCCCCAGCGTGCTGGGGGCGGCCGTGAAGCAGGGGCTCCTGGATCGCTGCGTGAGTCAGGACCCCACAGCCGGCGCCCAGCCCCGCCTCCGTCTGCAGCTTTGGAGCCATGGTGTACTCACCACGCACGGGCATCCTTCTCAACAACGAGCTTCTGGACCTGTGCTGGCGGCACTCACAGGGCTCCAGAGCCACCCCCCAGCCCGGTGAGCACAGGGCGCCCCCAGCCCCGGGTGAGGGAAGGCAGCCGGCCTGGCGTCAGGGGATCGTGCGTCGGGAGGCGGGTTCGGAGCGGGCGGCCCTGGGGCGCTGGCTGGGAAGCGAGGGTGCCCTGACTCCCGTCCGGCCCCAGTTCCAGGTGAGCGGCCCCCCTCATCCATGGTCCCCTCCGTCCTGGTCAGCACAGCCCGGGGGTCGAAGCTCGTGATCGGCGGGGCCGGCGGGGAACTCATTATCTCTGCCGTGGCCCAGGTGAGTCGCTGGGCGGCCCTGCTGTCCCTGGAGGGGTCGGGGAGGGTGGCTGGTAGCCGCCCCGCCTCCCTCGCTGCGTCGTCCTCGTCCCTGCAGGCCATCATGAACAAGCTGTGGCTGGGCTTTGACCTGCAAGCCGCCATCGAGGCCCCCATCCTGCACGTGGACAGCAAGGGCCAGGTGGAGTTCGAGCCCAGCTTCAGCCAGGTGAGGCAGACACCTCCGTGCCTGCCTTCAGAGCCTGGGGACGGGGGCCTCAGCTCCTGTATGCCTTGGGCCAGGTCTCCACGCATCTCCAGGGTCTCTGTGAAGGGTCACAGACGGGCAAGCATGGGGACCAGACTGCCAGGCAGGGCACTTGGCCCGTCAGACACCAATGCCTGGGCCCTGATGCACGTTCTCAGACCTGAGCCTTGAGGGCTGTGCTCAGAGCGCCTCACCCGAAAGAACCACTGGGGTCTGGGGCCCGCCTGTGTTCTTGGACTCGTGGGTCTTCAGAAGCCTCCAGTGATCCCTCCACCAGCAGGGCCCTGGGGAGTCTGCATGCCATATCCCTGGCATCTGGGACCCCCGTGTTCTGTGGGTGTTGCGAGAGTGGGTCCCAAGCTGCCGACAGCGTGGCAGGAGGGCCATTCCTCCTGACGTTGAGTTGGGCTCTTCTTAAGCATGGAGGACCTGGGGCTCCAAAGGGCCCAGGCTCTGCCTTCTAGAGGCCTTGCTTTCCAGACCCTCAGAACCGAGTCCCCCCTGGCCACCTGCCTTCTCCACTGAAACCCTGGACTCCTCTGGGGCACACTGAGTCCTCAGCCCAGGACAGAAGTGACGCTGCATCTTGGGTCCTTCCAGACAGGGCCACGGACTCCGTCGTCCTCCCTGGAGCCGGGCCTCTGCTCTGGGGCCTGTGGGGTGGGGGCCACCGACTCCACGTCCTGCAGACGAGGCTGTGTCCAGCACCCCTCTGTCCTTACCCAGACCTGCGCCCCCACTCCTGTCCGGGGTGGGGTCCTCAGCTGCCTGCTTGGGCCCCGTCCCCTCTGTGACCGGCCGGCCTCCTCTCCCCTCCAGGAGGTTCAGAAGGGGCTCCAGGACCGGGGCCAAGAACAGAGCAAGAGGCCCTTCTTCCTGAACGTGGTCCAGGCCGTATCCCAGGACGGGGCCTGTGTGCATGCTGTGGCGGACCCACGGAAGGGCGGGGAGCCCTCGGGCTACTGAAAGGCTGCTCCCTCCTGATTCCGGGTCCCGCCCTGCACACGCCCGGCCAGCCTGGCCCAGGGGACCTAACCCTCTGGCAGGAAACTGGGCCCCTGGGCTGGACGGTTGGCCTGCGGCTGCAAAGAGGTAGACAGCCCAGTAGATGGACCGCTGTGGGGGCTGAGCCCCCCACCAGAGCCCCGGCCCTGGCCGCTCCAGGCCTCACCCACGACTGCACCCCTGCCCCCTGGAAGCCCCGCTCCCCAGCTGTGTATCCTCCAGTCCTAGATTAAAGAAGAGCCTGCACCATGCCTGACTCAGGGTCGAGGTGGAGAGGGCCACGAACAGAGCTAACAGTCTTCCACACACGCCACCACGGGGCCAGGGAAACCAGAGCCGGGCTGGCGCTCGTCCAAGGCGCCCCTGGACACTTGCTAAGGCTCCACACATGGCCGCCTGGACTACTGGCCGGGGGGGAAGGCTGGGGTGTGGCCTGGGGCCACCTGGCCCTGGCTCCTGGGAGCCTGTGGCCCAGGCCTGTCCTGGAGCTTGTCCTCTGTCCCGGGCAAAGGCTGGAAGACGAGACACCTAAGCCCTCCCCAGCCTGCATCTCCAACCTGCTCTCACCCTCAGCAAGGCTGACGTTATGGGGGAAGTCATACTTCGGGGGGCTGTGCCCACACGGCAGGGCGCAGAGCAGCGTCCCTGGCCTCCCCCAGCTAAACCAGCCCTCTGCCCCGGCCAGCCTCCCCCAGCTAAATGAGCCCTCTGCCCTGGCCAGTCAGCAGTCACCCTCGATTGAGAACCACTGCTCTGGACCCAGGGGCCCCCGGCCACTGGGGATGGCTCTGCCAGCTGCCAGGCGGGCTGGCCTTCCTGGGGGAGGGCTCTTGGTGGGCTGACCTGGGAGGAAGTCCTGCCCACACCCTGATTCCTGGGAGCATTGAGGACTCCGGTCTCAGCCCAAACATC
Organism: Oryx dammah; assembly: GCF_014754425.2. NCBI lineage: Eukaryota > Metazoa > Chordata > Mammalia > Artiodactyla > Bovidae > Oryx > Oryx dammah. The sequence goes on along the minus strand of NW_024070196.1, from coordinate 70,274,279 downwards.
CCCCAGAGGCGTACCTCCGCATGGCTGGAGTCTGGCCGCTCGGGCCAGGGGAGGGCTTTGGCTCCTGTGCCCAGGAGGACAGAACGCAGCAGACTGAGGGGCTCAGACACGCTGCTCACCTGCCCGCAGGGCCTCCCAGTGGCACCCAGGCTCGTCGCTGTGTCCCTGCACGCAGACGCACCCCTGCCCCCCCGGGGGCTCAGTTACCCCCCATGAGCTGGTGGGTTCCCTCCCTGCCCAGGCTCTAGCCCAGCTTTCCGGAACATCAGACTCATGCCCACCCACCCCCCTGCCTCCCACCTCCTGAGCACCTGGACCCTCAGGCACCTGCCTCAGACTCAACACGCAAACCAGAAGCCAGCTCCAGTGGTCTCCTTTCCCCACTGGAGACGGTCACCCAGGCCTGCCCCCCCATCTGCGTGGCCTGGCCTTGGTTCCATCTTTATCCCTCTCTCTGCCTCCTGGCCGCTGCCACCATCTCAGTCCGCTCCCCACTCAAGACAGCCGTGACCCTTCAAATGCATACCTCATCCTGCGAGGAGGCCACACGGGGGTCCTCCTTGGCCTCCAGAGCCCCTGGAGGAAACCCAGTCCCCACGCCCTGCTCATCCCACCCTGCGAGACTTGCTGGCCCCTACCCACGTCTCTCGTGGACCACAGGCCACGCCAACCAGGCACGTTCCCAGCCCAGTTAGCAACTCTTACAGCTTCTGTAAACATCTCGTTAAACAGAGGCAGTCAAAGCCAAGACTGCAGTATCTTCAACATAACCTTCACATGTATACAGAATAGAGTGAGAGGTAAAAGAATCTGCCTGCCAGTGCAAGAGACGTAGGTTTGATTAGGAAGGTCCCCTGGAGTAGGAAATGGCAACCCACTCAGGTGTTATTCTTGCCTGGGAAATCCTGTGGACAGAGGGCCCTGGCAGGCCACAGTGCGTGGGGTCACAGAGAGTCGGACATGATTGAGCACGCACGCACCACGCAGGGCTCAGAGGAAAATTCATTGTCCTAATTAGTTACATTAAAATAATCAAAACAAAGCATCTCATGTAAGACGTTAGTAAAAGAACAATCAGAATAGTAGGGAAAGCAAGAGGAAGAATTTAGGAACAACTGAAGCAGAAATTGAGAATTTGAAGTCAGATCTTGCAAAAAATATACAGCTGTTAGCTAGCCAATCAGTAAAAATTAAGGAAGAGTAAATACGCAAAGAATGAAACGGGAATGGGGAAATAACGTAAGCTATAGAGAAAGTTAAAAGTACTAGAAAAGATGACTCATTGCAATAAAAATAAATTTGGAAAGTTGACAAAATAACCTTTCTAGGATAAATAGGATTCCGGTACTTAACACAAAACATCTCTGTTTATCAGAAACTCAGATTTAATTGGGCAGGCTTACAGGTCCCAGGAGGAGCAAAGATCTAGGTGGGTCAACGATCACACAAAAGCTGAGAACATTGCAGGAACAGTGGCCTACCTCAAACGCCCTTCTGGAAAGTTCCCCAGTGCCCTGCCATTAGGACCAGAGGCTTCTCCTGCCAATTGTGTTCAGGAAACTCAACACAAAGTCCTCAAAAAAAAAAAAAAAAAAAAATCGCAAGGAGACTCCAAGCAACACATTCAAAAGGACAGCATGTCCCCAGTGGGCCCAACAGCAGGTCAGCCGGGAACGTCTGTGAGAGCCTGGACTCCTCTCTCAGCAGAGGAGAAAAACCAGAGCCATCTCCACCGAGAGGCGTCTGACGGAAGCCAACACTCACCCTGGATTAAGAAAAAAACAACCCACGGACCTAACACCCAAACACCACAAGAGACACACGGGTACTCACATCACATGAGTAAATGTCCCAACCAACAGTAACGTCTGCTGGACACTGACCATGGGCAGGAGCCACGCCACTGCTTTCCATGTACGAATCCATGCAATTCTCCCGAAGGGAAGGGAGGCACGACGACCCCCATCTCACAAAGAGAAAGCACGTGCTCAGTCACGTCGCTCTGTGCCCCCCTGGTCTGCAGCCTGCCAGGCTCCTCTGTCCGTGGGATTCTCCAGGCAAGAACACTGGAGTGGGTTGCTGTTTCCTTCTCCAGGAGATCTTCCCGACCCCAGGGATCGAACCCGAGTCTCCTGCAGCTCCCGAAACTGGCAGCCGCCTGGGAGGCCCACGTTGAGGATACTGAAGTCCCAAAGCTCCTAGGGTCCTGGAGCGTAAGTGCCAGAGGTGGTAACCTGGGAGGCGGGCGGAGTAAAGGAGTCTTGACCCCCTCCCTCACACCACATACAGAAATTAATTTGGGATGAACCTTAGGCCTAAATGGGAAATCTGAAATAATTGCGGGGGTCGGGGGGTGCTGGACCTCAAGAGGAAGGGGTTACATATGGAAACTTCTCATGGCTGATTCACGCTGTTGTATAGCAGAAGCCGACACAAAGTTGTAGCGAAATTAACCTCCAGTGAGAAAGAAAAAGTTATAAAATAATTGCTTCAGCAACTGGTCCAGCATCACTAATTATAAAGACCTTCATTTTCTCACTAAATTGCATCAGTGCTTTTGTGAAGCAAACAAGAACTCAAGTGAAGCAAGCCATCAGATTTTAAAACACTCTGTAAACAGAGTAGGCTAGAAGAGCATGGGAATAAACCTCAGAAATCTGTCAGCCGCCAAGTCCACAAAGAAATGCAAATATATATGGGATTTTTGTCTCTGCTAAAAGAGCACTTCAAAGCGGTAGGGAAAAGATGAATTGTTAACCATCAGTACGAGAGCAAGCAGGTAGCCATCTGAGAGAGTAAAGCAGGGCCCCTGCTCTTTTTATTTATACCAAATTCAACTCCAGTCGGACCAAGATTTCAGAATAAACCCATTTAAAACAAACTGGAAAGAAAAGAAAAAAAAAAAACAAAAGTAAAATTTTTCATTAGAAATGAAACTACCCCCCCCAAACACCATACAGATTTTATAAGAAAATGAGAGAATGTTCTATTTATGATCTTTGAGTAGGGAAGTCCTTTATTGGGCATGACATAAAATCAGGAAGCCATGTTGTTTTTTTTTAAAAAAAGGATGCTGGGAAGATTGGGATGGACATGTACACACTGTTATATCTGAAATGGAAAACCAGAAAGGACCTACTGTGCCACACATAGAGCTCTGCTCAATACATGTGGCAGCCTGGGTGGGAGGGGCCTTGGGGGCAGCATGTTTGTATGTGTGCGTGGCTGAGTCCCTTTACTGGTCACCTGAAACTGTCACAAATAAAAAGGTTATTTTTTTTTTAAAGAAAGAGTAAACTAGGACTTCGGTTGGGACTCTGCGCTTCTAAGGCAGGGGGTGGGGTTTGATCCCCGGTCAGGGTCAGGAAACTAAGATCCCACACACTGAGCAGGATGGTCAAAGCTGTTTTCAAAAGAGAAGAGATCTGAGCACATGGACATTTAAAATTTTGATGTGGAAAATATTTTAAAAGACCAATGACAACCTTGGGGAAAGATAGTTTCAATACATAACGTGACCTGAGCCTGCTTTCTTTAGTATTGAAATATTTAATAGCAAAGACCAAGACTCCATTAGAAAGATCCACAAGGATGTGACTCATAAGACCCTGGAAAGGGAACTGCAAATGGTTACTTCAGTGTATACAGTTGTTCAACCTCACTGATGAATGTGCCAGTCAAAACAACGAGATCCCACAAAGCAAACAGCTGCAGCCCAAAGGCTTCGTCTTTGAATGCTTCCAAACACTGATAGCAGGGGAAAAAAACAGTCTTACACAAACTTCCCCAGAACAGAGAAAATATTGCCCAACTTTTAATGAGGCCAGCAGAATCCTGAGAACAAAACTTGACGAGGACATTTCATGAAGGAAAAGTACAGGGTGATTTCATTCACTCACAGAGGTGAAAAATTCCTAAATGATATATGAATTCACCACTATCAATTTGGGTTAATTCTGGGAATGTGTGGTCGGTTGAACATTACAAAATCAAGCAATTCTGGGAATTCCCTAGCAGTCTAGTGGTTAGGAACGCCAAGGGCCTGAGTTCAATCCCTGGCCTGGGAATTAAGACCCCACAAACCCGGCAATACGGCCAAACAAACAAAAACAAACACTCAAGCGATGTGATTCCCTGTGTTAACGCACTAACAGAACAAAGAGGAAGAAAACCATCCACCCTCTCAACAAATGCAGAAAGGCATCTGATACTTTGCCAACTTCCACTGACGACAAAAACTCACAGGAACTAGGAACAGAAGGAAACTTGCTGACTCGGGTAAGTGGCGGCTACGAAAGCCTCAGCTGGAAACGCCACACCTCACGGCGAGACCTAACAGCCTTCCTTTTGAGACTGAGGCCAACGGAGAAGGACACACGGCGTTTGCTGGCTTTCACTGTTTTCTTTCCACACGGAAAGAGAAGTCCTTGCCCAGGCAATCAGGTGAGAAAAACAAACAAAAGGTAAAAGAACAGGCAGGGAGGACACAAAACTGTCCGTATGTGCAGGTACTTAAGAGGAAAGCTGAGAGAAACCCCAGGGAGATGAGCAAGGCCGCTGGAGCCGAGGGAAGCGCGCAAAAAGCACCGCCATCTCTATGCGTCCCTCACAAACAGAAGACATTTCTTTTTGGACTGAAACTACTTATGATAGCATTTAAAAAAATCCAAGCCTCAAAGTAAAAGAAACAGGTATTCGAGACCCCTACGCTGACCAGTGCTGCAAACTATAAGTGCAGGGTGTGAAGAAGTGAAAGTGAAGTGAAGTCGCTCAGTCATGTCCGACTCTTTGCGACCCCAGGGACTGCAGCCCACCAAGCTCCTCCGTCCATGGGATTCTCCAGGCAAGAGGACTGGAGTGGGGGGCCATTTCCTTCTCCAAATGTAAAGAAGACTTGAATAAATGGAAGGTTATACTATGTTCACAGATTAAAAGAGTTAGGACGGTGCAGAGACCAGTTCTCCCCACATCCCCCCATAAATCCGATGCAATTCCAATAAAACTCCTCACTTTTGGGGGGGGTCTGTTTGTGGGGTTTTGTGTGTGTAAATTGGTAAGCTGATATTAAAATCCATGTGGGAACGCCAAGGACTGGGGCTAGCCCAGGCAGTGTTGAGTGGAAGTGAAAGTTGCCCAGTCGTGTCCGACGCTTCGGGACCCCCCTGGACTATTCAGTCCGTGGAGTTCTCCAGGCTAGAATACTGGAGTGGGTAGTCTTTCCCTTCTCCAGGGGATCTTCCCAACCCAGGGATCAAACCCAGGTCTCCCGCACTGCAGGCGATCTTAAGGAAGAGCATAACAGAGGACTCACATTCCCAGATGTCGGGAGCCAGCTACGGCCACTAGGCGATCTGGTACCAGCACAGCAATACGCTGGACACTGGGACAGGACAGTCACCTGACCGCCGACGGAGGAGACACAGCAGTGCAACGCGGAAGGGGCTGCGTTTCAAAAGGCAGAGCCGAGCCCGTCAGACGTTCACGTGAGACAGGCGTATGCTGACCTGCCCCACACAAGGCTCAGACGTCACTCCAGATGTGTCTCAGCATAAAATCGGACACAACAACGCCTTCGTAGGAGCCGCAGAGCAGCTCGGCGAACAGGACGCAAAAAGCCCCAAGTGTAACAGAAACACCCCGGTGAGCTTACAGAGAACAGCAGCGTTCGGAAGAAAGAAAATGCCGAGCGCAGCTCGCGGTCTGCCGCCTAGGGACTGAGAGGCGAGGAAATTCTTCTGTTTGAGTGTTAAGATTTTTAATTGTGGTGAAATACAGGTGGGGCTTCCCTGGTGGCTCAGTGGTAAAGACTCTGCCTGCCAGTGCGGGAGATACGGGTTTCCATCCCTGGGTCGGGGAAGACCCCCAGGAGGCGGAAACGGCAACCCACTTCAGTCCTCCTGCCTGGAGAACCCCATGGACAGAGGAGCCTGGTGGGCTACAGCCATGGGGTCACGAAAGAGTCAGACGTGACTTAGCAAATAAGCAGCAGCAGCAAGATCCACGTGACACAGAACTGACCGTCTTAACCATTTCTCAGGGTCCACTCAGCGGCGCTGAGCGCACGCACACACGCATTTCTCAGGGTCCCGC
>NW_024070196.1:70234219-70268179 GCF_014754425.2 Oryx dammah | reverse complement strand
GCTCAGCGGCGCTGAGCGCACGCACGCGGTTGCACCGACATCACCACCCGTCTCGACGGGCGTGCTCTTCCCAAGCTGAAGCCCTGCAGCTATGGGGAGTCCCCTGGTGGTCTAGCGGTTACGATTCAGCGCTTTCACTGCTGGGGCACGGGCCGGGGAACTGGTCAGAAACAGCGGCTCCCTATTTCCTGGGAGATCTCTATTCCACCCTCTGTCTCTGCGCATTGGCCCCGGGGCCCTCACGTACGTGGGACTGTACAGTAGGCGTCCGTTTGTGTCTATTGCGCTCAGCACAACGGCCTCGAGGAGCACCCACCTGCTCTGTAGCAGGTGTGAGAGCTGCCTGCCTTTTCACGGCCCAGCGGTATCCCGTTGTATACAGACATGCGGCACCCATTCACCCATCTATCTGCGGATGGACCCTTAAGCTGCCTCCGCCTTCTGGCTGTCGTGAATAACTCTGCCGCTATGAACACTAGAGGGTCCGTCTGAATGATTTAAAACCTTGTGCGCACAGTGTTTCTCAACACTGGTGACAAACCTAAGGTCATCTTTTTCGCATCTCTGGGCCTGGTGCCTCGTTCACAGGACCGACTGCTGCAACACACAGACCCAAAAGGTGCCACGGCTCACTCGCAGGCACGTTCAGTTTTTGTTCCCAAAGCAGGACTGGACGCGCTGAACAGGTCAGGGCGGGGGCCCCTTCCACACGCTGGGCACCCAGGTTGGCGCGGCTTCTAATCCAGGGGAGCAGGGGAAAGGGCGGGTGGAGGGGTTTGCCTGGGGAGGTGTTAAGGCCCAGCCTGGAAAGTTCCCTACCCGCTTCTGCTGGCAGGCAGTGATGGGACTGCTCCAGGGGCACGGGGCGCTGGAGGTTGCTGAGCCCCTGCTCAAATAAACGGCTTCCGTCCTCTGCCCGGAGGCAGACTCCCTAAGGAAGCGCCACCCACCCCCACGGTGCAGGGCCTGGTCACCCCTTCCTCCCGAGCAGGACAGACCACAGGGACGGGGGTCTCTCAGTAAGGGCATGGCCTGGGGCGGGCACTGGGTCGCCTGGGGCGGGCACTGGTTCACCTGGGGCTCTGTGGGAGGAAGCAGCCTGCCGAGGGGTCCCTGCCCCGACATCAGACGCGAGACCCAGTGGGGAGCCTGGAGGGGATGTGAGTGCTCCTTCCTCGGAGGCTGGGGGTGTCAGGGGCCTTTGCTGCTGAGGCCCACGCCCCCACGTGGCTCCGTGGCCTCCTCCCCTCCCCCGGCACTGGGCTCCGGGGCTGTCATCCCCTGGGGCTACGGTTTGGGGAGGACACCTGTCTGAGGCCAGGGTCCCCACTGCTGATGTTTCCAGGGGCCCTGTGCTCAGCCCTGGGACCCTGCAGCCTCACACAGGCCTGGCCGCACCCCCAAACTCCCTCAGGGCCCCGGGAAAACCTCTGCCAGGTGTTGGGGCTTCCCAGGCTGGCCGGCCCCTGGCACTGGGAAAGCCTGATGTCTGCGGCCAGGGCCACAATGGATCCCTTCTCCTGCCCAGGGTGGGGGTGGGGGTGGCGACTCCCAGGCCCAGAGGGACGGCGTGGGGTGGGGAGCCAGGAGGAGGCCATGCTTCCCTCTCAGGCCTCCGCGGCCGCCCCCATGTTGCTCACCCACAAGTGCCCAGCCTGGCCCTGCCAGGGAGGCGCGGGGCTCGCGCTGGTGGGAGGCCAGCCCTGCCTGACCTCATCCCCAGGAAGGAAAGTACCTGCCCAGGGTCCAAGGGGTGGGCACTCAGCCCCCCTGCCCTGAGCTGGAAGCCAGGGGTGGGGAGGTGCCCGGTGGGGTCTGGAAGGACATGCACTGACTGGGCACCACCCCCGGACCCTCCCCCCTTTGCTGTGTTCCCTCAAACACGCCCCACCACACGCAGCACCCTAGGACCCCCGGCAGGGGCACCTGCTGCCCGCCCCCTCCCCACCCGGGCCTCTCCGCCCAGGACCCTCTGCCAAAGGCAGGGCTGAGGAAGCAGGGAGGTCCGTGCCTTCTGGACCTTGGGTAACCTGTACAACTTCCAAGACTGGCGATTCGAGGCGTCCCCCATCCCACGTGGGCCTGCGTGAGCCTTGGCCGAGGCGGTGACCGCAAGCCTCCTGGGGCACTTGCCCGGCCCTCCCTGGTGGCCTGGGTCCCCAGTAGCGTCCACCTCTGCGATTCTTACCCTCTGCTGCCCCCACGTGGCCACTCTCAGCACGGCCGTGAGAAGGCTGCTCAAGGCGCCCTACCCAGGGCCCCGGGTGTCTCCAGGCTGCTCCCTGCCCCTCGATCCTCTCAGGCAGAGCCACCAGCCCTGGACAGCAGGCACCCACCTCCAACCCACAAGCCCCGGCACTTCCCCGTCTGAGACCTCTAATGGAAACCCAGCACCATCCTACCCAGGACCCCCAGAGCGCCCATTCAGTACCCTCACGAGAGGCCTGGGCCCTACACACTCGCCTCTGGACAGTCCTGGGCAAAGGGCCCAGGGGCCAGGACCAGCTGGGCGTGGTGCTACCACACTGCCTCTGGGGCCGGGCCAGAGCTGGGTGCCCAGCATAGCACCCCATGCACCCTTCCGCTCCCATGATGCGGTCACTGTTCTAGATCCCACTGGGGACAGGCCGGTCACTCGGTGCCGTGCACTGCCCAGGGCGACCACTGGACTCCCGGGAACAAGGCACACCACCACAAGCATCGACACCACTGAGGGGCACCAGAGCTTGTTTTCTGCCCCCGTTCCAGAACACTTAAGAGTTACAAGGCTGGAGCTTAGGAGGGCACTCTCCATGCCCAAGGCTGGACCCAGCCACAGTCTCTGGCAGCCAGCCCCCAGGGCCTGGGAATCAAGGCAGATCGGGGCTCACTGCTGGGTCAGCAGGCTCACCCTGGGGGTCAGGGGCACGGGCACGGGATCCGAGGTACTGGCCTTTGCACATCAGGTGCTGGGATGTCAGGGCTCGGGAGACAGGCCTCGGGATTCAAGGGTACAGAGCCCTGGGCCTGGAGAACTAGGGTTTGCGGTATGCGGGGAACAGAGCCACAGGAGCTCCCCGGTTACAGTTTGGGGTTGGGGCCTTCGGCGACAGAGCAGGGCACTTGGCTTGAAAAGCTCAGGTACCAGGTGTCCGGGTTCCACGTGGCTGGCGCTAGGACCCTGAGTATCCCAGTACTGGGGTGCAGGCTCTTGGAAGTTTGGGGGGCTGGGCTTTGGCCTCGGGGAGGCCCTGTGCATCTTGTACCACTGGCCAAGCGTGCTTCCCTCAGGGTTGCGAACCCCAGACGGCCCTGCAACAGAGTTGTGGTCTAGCGCAGGCACGGCGGTCCCACGTGCATCCCGAGGTGGGGGTGGGGGTGCGGAGGAGGGCCCAGGAGAACCGAGGAGGAGTGGACCGGGCCTGGGAGAGAGGGGTCTCACGTGTTGCTCTTCCGGCGGCGTAGGAGCCAGTAGCCAAGCCCAGCCAGGGCCACGAGCCCCAGGCCTCCAAAGATGATCCCCAGCAGCACCGCGTAGCTCCGTCCTGGAGAGGCGGCGGGCTGTGAGTGCGCCCAGCAACCGGGTGCAGGCGTGCGCACATGCGCGCGTGGGGCGGACTTGGGGCGCGTGGGCGGGGCGAGGCTGACTGGTGGGCGGGGCGAGGCAGTTTGGGTAGGGCAAGGACTAGTGGGCGGGGCTTCTGGTGGGCGGGGTGTTCTCACCTGGCTGGCACGTGGGGGTGGGCCAAGACCAGGTGCCGTCAGCCTGGCAGGTGCTGGCCTCTGCCCCAGCCAGGCTGTAGCCGTTGTTGCAGCGGAAGCGGACGGTGGAGCCCACCAGGTACCTCTCACCCTGCTTGTGTCCATTGGCAGGCGGGGCCAGCCAGCCACAGGACACCACTGGGGCGGGGGTGTGGGGCACAGACAGCAGACCTGAGCTCGCCGCCCGTTGTTACCAGCCTGGGGGGCCGTGCCCCAGCGCCAGGCGCCCTCGCCCTCGCCTCCCCCCGCCCCCGTCACCCTCACCGGGCTGCAGGCTCTGCACGCGAAGCAGGTGCTGCCTGTGGGCCACTCGTGAGGCGTTGCCCACGCTCAGGCTCCCGGTGGCCGCCACGTCGAATTTGCAGAAACTGTCGTCCCCACACAGGTCGGCTGCCGCACTCGCCGGGCTGGGGCTCGCAGAGCTTTCCTCGGGGAAGAGGGGCAGGAAAGTGGGGTCATGCTTAGGCCGTTCCTTGAAGTTTTCCACCAGGAACTTGGAGTCGTAGGTGAGCAGGGAGGAGGTGTTCTGCACGGCCCCTGGGAAGACAGCAGCAGGCCTGGCGGGTGGGAGGGTCTGGGGGCTCCCTGCACCTCCACCGAGCCCTCTCCAGGGCCGTGCCCCCTCCCCTCCTGCCTGTGGCCTCTTACAGTCAGCCCCGAACCGGAACAGTTCTCGAGAACTGGCGTTGGGCAGCAGGACCTCCCCACTGCGCAGGGTGAAGTCGTCGGCCGGGTTGTCGTTGAGTGTCCCGAGGAGGCCCCGTGTGTGGGTCAGGAACTTCTCGGGCAGCAGGACCGCCACACTCAGGAACGGCCCTTGGAGGCTGATCTCCAGGCCGGCCTCTGACGCCAGCTTAACTGACACTCTGTCCCCAGCGGCTACCGACAGGAACATGCCTGGGCACAGGTGGAGGTGGGGTCAGGGTCGCCCCTGTGGGTGCTGTGCTGTGACCCTGCAGCCCCAGGATGCGTGGGCTAGCACCGTGGGCTTCAGGGCCAGGAGGGCGTCCCCAGGGCCCAGCCTGCCTTGACACCCCCCCAGGCCCTGAAAAGAGCTCCCACACCAGGGTCCTGTAAGGGGGAGACTGGCTGTCGGCCCTCATACCCTGACTCCGCCCTGCGTCCCCCTTCCCTTCCTGCTAGGACCCCCAGATGGGGCCCCCACCATCCCACTCACCCTTCAGGTCCATCCAGCGCTGCTCCCCAAAGCTGAGCACCTCCTGGTTCAGCAGCACCTCCAGGACCCCCGCCCCACCCCCCAGCCGGACCTCCACCACGTCTGAGTTGGCCTCCTGGATGGCCACCGCAGTCAGCCCTGTGCCTCGGTCCTGAGAGCCTGGGATGATGGGTGCAAAATGGGGTCCACTGGGCTCAGCTTCCCCCTCCCCAGGGATGACCCTGAGCCACCCAGAGCCCCTGGGGCCTGGCCTCACCCTCGGGCGCCATCCTGGTCTGGGCCCGCGCCTGCACCCGCAAGTCGGTCAGTGTTGCCTCCAGCAGCACGTACTCGCCACGGCCATTGAATGTGAAGTTGGTGCCGTCGAAAGTGACGAAGTGTGGGTCCCCGAAAGCAGAGGCTGGAAAGATCGGAAGGTGAAGTGGGTTGTCCTGACTGCCCTGGGCAGTGCCCGCCCAGCCCAGCACCCACCCAGGCGCGGGGGCCGGTAGCTGCGGCAGTCGCTGGAGGGCCGTCTGTTCATGTAGCGGAAGCACTCAGGTGCCCAGAGGCAGCAGTGGTAGAAGCTGATGACGTCGTAGATCCAGTGGGAGAGGCCGGGCACGCGGGGCGGCACGCGGTAGGGGGGTGAGCCCCAGTCGTGGCCGCGGTCCGGGGTGCTGCCCCCGGTGGAGTCAGCCGTCAGGAGCTGTGTGCCATCCGCCGTGTAGCAGCACTGCTGGCCGGAGTCGTACTTGGGGCTGCCGGCACAGACAGGGTCAGGGCCGCCCTGGGTCCGGCCCCGCCCTCCCCGCGCCCCGCCCTCCATCTCGGGCTCACCTGGCTTGCACCGAGCGCACGCAGTGCACAGCGCCTGGGTGGTAGGTGCACACGCTGCCCTGCTCCAGGTCACAGCCATAGTCTGTCTGCAGAGGGGCTGGCGGCTGTCACCTGCACGGGCTCGGGGCTCTGCCATCCCCTACCCCTCTGGGGTCTCAGACCCTCAGCCTCACCTCCCAGGCCTCCACCTCCCTTCCCTGCGATGCCTCGAGCACCATGGCCCTTGCTGGTGGGGACAGCCGGCCCTAGCCTGCCCCTCGCCCACTCCTGGTCCCTGTCTGGGGCGGGGGGCTCACATGGAAGCGGCCGGAGTCAGCCCGGGCCTGGGCCAGGGTGCAAGGGCAGTCGGGCAGCTCCTCCAGGAACGTGGGCAGCTGGTCCTCCAGCTCCTCCCAGGCCAGGCACTGGTTTCGGGCCCAGGCCACAGGGTCCATCCGGAAGTCATCACCCAGGTGCCAGGCCAGCGCGTGCTCGTTGCTCCAGAGTGCTTGCACATCCCTGTGGGGGACACACGCACCCTCGGGGCTGCCCTCCCTGCCCCAGCCCTGGCCCCGCTCCTGCGCCCCACCCCCACAGTCCACCGTAGGGCAGCAGTCAGGCAGGCCCTGGGCTCGTCCTCCGGGGGGTCCTTACTGCTCCCCTGCGCGGTGTCTGCCGTCCACGATGCGGAGGGAACCCACTTCCCATCTCTGGAAATTCTGCGGGGCAGGTTTTGGCGTGAAGGTGAAGGAACCGGAGTTGTGGATGTTGGTAGCCAAGGAATATAGGTATGACCACGCTGCTGCCCACTCCTGGGAATACGGCTTCCCTGAGAGGGTTGGGGGTGGGAGGAGAAGGCCTCATCAGCCCCGGGGCCTCACCCAGGACCCCCAGGGGCACAGGTGGGGGTGGGTGCCACGGACAGATGGCCCCCACACGAGGGCCTGCCCTGCTGGGGGAGGGAGCCAGGCCCAGGCCTGCTCGCCCTCCAGCAGCTCCGAGAGGATGGCGTGGGGCACATCTTATTTCCAGGACAAGCTGTGTATCCAGGAGCTGCGAGCGTCTGCACCTCCTCCAGCCCCGGGACCCAGGCAGCCACCCCCCACCCACCTCCCTGTGCCACTCCAGCCAGTTGCCGTTTCCTGCCAACACCTTCCGGCTTGAAATCCCCGGCTGGGTTCCCCCCACCTGGAGTCTCCTTTCTCCCGTGTCCGTGAGCTCCAGGTTCCCGGTAGGTCTCAGGGGCTCGACCCCTGCTGCGGAGGGTGCCCTGCCGGCCTCACCTGTCTCCTCGTAGCCCCACAGCTCGATGGTGATGGTGTCCGAGGGCAGGGCCGAGGTGTTCCAGGTCAGGGTGAGGTTGCCCTGCGTGCCAGGAGTGCCGTAGTACTGCCAGCGGGTCTCGTTCACCAGCTGGCTCTTCTCGGAGTCCGACACTTTGCTAGGGTGCACTGGGCAGGGGGCGGGGCGGGGAGGTGAGGGCTGAAGGAAGGCTTGGGGCTCAGGGCGTCCAGGGGAGGAGGTCCGGGGCTCTTTGAGCTGTGGGGACCTCCCAAGGCAGTCCCTCGGGAACCACAGTGCCCTTGTAGTAGGAAAGGTCAGGGGTTGGGAGAGGAGGGGCCCTGATCTTTGCCCCCCGGGCTGGCTCCTCCCCTGCCCTGGCCAGAGCCGACTCCCCCCTAGTCCTCCTCCCTCTGGGCTGGAACCCCCAAGTGGATGCCAGTGGGTGGAGAAAGGAGTCTGGGGAGCCCACACCCAGGGCAGGCCTCCAGAGTGACTGGTTCAACCAGATTATCGCCCGGGAGAGTCCCTGTGAGGGCACTGGGCCCGGGAGGGTGCGGCCTGGTGACCTCCTCCCCTGCCATCCAGCCGTCACCGTCCGGGCTCACCGGAGAGCCAGGTCCCCGAGCGCGGGAAGGAGCGGCCGTTGTCCATGGAGAGTGTGAACGGGATGCGGCCGGACTCGTAGAGCAGGGGAGACACACAGTGCACTCGGCCGGAGGCGTCCACGTAGCCGCGGGTCTGGATGCTCTCCTTAAAGCTGCGAGGGGCGGAGGGGGTGGACAGGCTGGGCCGGCAGGGTCCAGCCCTCTCCGAGGCTCCCAGCCTCCTCCCAGGGAACCTATCGGGCCAGTAGCCCCAGCCCTTGGTCCTGGGGCCCCACCCAGCCCACCAGGGGGTCTGGGCCCCAGCGTGCCCCCTCCGGGGCCTCCCACCTGCAGATCACACTGTCAGTGGGGTTGGACCAGGTGAGATGCTGGACCACAAAGTCCTTGCCTCCCATCATGGAGCCAGAGTAGGGTGAGATCTCCAGGCAGAACTCCCGGACATCCACGCAGCAGCTGGCCAGGCCAAAGCAGGTCGGGTGGCAGGAACATGGCCCACTCTGGTCTCCGCAGCGCTGGGAGCAGCTCCCCTGGGCACCTGGAGGAGAGGGCAAGGAGGGCCGCGTCGTGCAGGGTGCCTGCCTCGCTCTCCCAGGGAGCCCCTTACAAGCAGCCCCAGGAGACAGCTGGCTGGGAACAGCGCTGACCACCGCGAGGACACAGCAAATCCCGCAGGGCTCGGAGTCAGGGGCGGCGGGGCGGGGTGGGGTGGCGGTTAATTCTTATTTCCTTGGCCTGAATGACTGGCTGGAATTGGGGGAGATCTGGGGACATGTGAAATCACTCAGTCGTGTCTGACTCTTTGCAACTGCATGGACTGTGTAGCCCACCAGGCTCCTCCGTCCATGGGGTTTTCCAGGCGAGAGTACTGCAGTGGGTTGCCATTTCCTTCTCCCCTCCCTCCCCGGGCAGACTGACTCTCAGCAACCAAGTCAGTGTGCTTGATGGCCAGGCGTGCCTGACCCCCACCCCTCCCCCACCCCTCCCCCGCCCCGATGTGGGCCGGGGAGCTGCCTCCACTTCCTAAAGCATCAGTGGACCGGAGCCTGGAAAAGGACCTCCCTAGCTCGCCCAGCCTGGGGTCTGGGGATGTGGCTGCTAAGAGTCCCCTTGGAGGCCCACTAGGGGCTGGTGCCAGCTGAACTTGTCCCATCTCTCTGCTGGGCATTGTGGGCTTGCCCACCACGGGTTAAGCCCTGAAGGGAGCCCACCCCACCCTCAGGGGAGAAGGTGAGGGGTGCTCCCCTCCTTTTAGGGGACAGTTCCAGCAGAGGACTCAGCCAGGCCAGGAGAGGGGACAGGGCAGTTTGGTGGGGTGTGCTGTGGGGAGCCGTCCCGCTGGGGCTGGCCTGGCCACGCGGCTTGGAGGGTGGAGACCGGGGGACGCTGCAGGCCCCTGTCCCATCTGGCCCGTCCCAGCCTCCCCCACCCCCACCCCAGGGCTGGTCAAGGGCCAAGCCTGGGCCTGAGCCACCACTGCAGCCCTGCCTCTCGCAGTGCAGGGCCTGGCACTCAGGAGCGCCAATAAATATTTATTGACCGAGGCTGTGATGGCCTGAGGGGTGGAGCAGGAGGCTGAGTGAAGCTCTAAGTAAGACAAGCGGCAGGGGGATGTCGGTGCTTCCTAGGATGGGAAGCTGGCCGGGAGGGGGCTGGGGAACGGGTGAAAACCAGCCTGGCCTGGCCCGGCGGGGGTCAGGGGCCTGGCTCCGGAGCGCAGGGCCTTTCCCAGAACTTGCTCGGGCTCAGCCCCCCTGAGAGGGACCCACGGTCCTGCCTCCAGCCGGCCAGGGGGCCCAGTAGGGCTGAGGGCTCCTCCATCAAGGCTCAGGTCTCTGTCCAAGGGCTTGGCTGCGCTCACCCTCCCCGGCGACCTCCCTCCCGGCCCGTGACCGCCTTCCGGCTCCCAGCTAGCTTAGAGTAGGCATAGCCCAGAACACCCCCACCCCAATCCCGACCAGCAGCCCCTTGGCCCTGGGCTCCCCAGAATTTCTTCTTCCTCTTAGCACCCTCCAGGATGGACATGAATCTGAGCAAACTCCAGGAGATGCTGAAGGACGCGGAAGCCTGGCACGCTGCCGCGCATGGGGTCGCAGTCAGACACGACCGAGCGACTGAACGCATCAGCCCCCAGTGTGGTCACAGACCGCCAGACGGATGGGCAGGAGTCTGAGCCCAGGGAGGTTCTGCGCTGGGTCTCACTGCAGCGGGCAGACAGGGGGACGGCAGGGCGGGGGCATACCTGCTGCAGGCCGGAGGCCCGGGCCGGGGACAGTCGCCAGCAGCAGCAGGGCCCAGGGCAGCAGGGACGGCTTCATGGTGCGGCCCGCGTCTGCAGACGGCGCGGCAGGGGACGGAGGTGGCGGGTCAAATATTCCCCAAGCCCGGCCCCGCCCCGCGCTGCCGCCCCGCCGCCCCGCCCCGCCCCTCCCCGCCCCGCCCGGTCCCCTCTCAAAGTCCACAGGTGCCCGAAGCGCCAGCAGAGCTCAAGCTGCCCCGTTAGCACATTCCTGGCCCTCCGGCCCCTGACCCAGGGGAGGGGACCGGCATCCTGAAGCCGGACGTCCGGGGGCGGCCTCTCAGACCCCGGATCCCAGTCCCCACCCCCCGCCCCCAGGCCTGCTCCGCAGGGCCGCGCTCTCGCCTGGGAAGGGATGATGCTGCGGCGGGCAGAAGGCGCGGTGGTCCCTGCCATCCCGGGATTCCAGCCCCTGGGGGGCCTGGGGCCACGGGCCTCGCACCTCCGCTGCCCCACCGGGAGCTGGGCTCCCCACGTCCTCCCCACAGCCGGGTGGGGTGCGGGAACTGGCACCTTCCTGCTGGTGCCTGCCTGCGGCCTGCTGTGTAGGCGCTGGGGGACGGCCCCCGCTGGGCGAGGTCGGAGATGCCCCCGGTGGGCGGAGGGGAAGGAAGGGGGGAGGCGGCGGGCCCGGGAGCCCCCGGCAGGTGAACCCTGGGGGCGGGGTGTGGGGCTGAGGCCCGGACCCTGGTCTCCTCTCCGCTCGGCTCGCTGGGCTGCTGGCGGGGGTTCCGGGAAGAAACGGGGTCATCTGTGCTCTCCTGCGGCGCCTCTGCCCAGAGCTGGGGGCCAAATAGGAGCCGCCCAGCCCCGCCAGCCCCCGCCCTGTCACTCTGCGTTTGCATAATCTCTTCCTTGTTCCACACTTCTCTTCTGTTTATGCAGGTGTGGAAACTGAGGCCCAGACCGGGAGAGGCAGCCAGGCCCCTGGGAGAGGTGGTTTCCGGGAGCCTCCACGGCCAGGGTAGGCGGGGAGGACCCAGGTCGGAGACTCACTCGGGCCCTGCCACCTGGGCCAGGTCTAGATAACCGAAGGGGACAGGGCCTTGGACCTCTTAGGGAATTGAAGCTAGCGGGGGGGCCCTGGGCTGTGAGAGGCCTCGGGGCCCTGGGGGGTCAGCCAGCCTGGTTCCCTGGTCACTGCCTGCCCCCCCCACCGCCCCCCCCCCACCGCAGTGATCCAGAGAGCCTGCAGGGGTGGGGGAGGGGGGTGTAGACACAACTGCTAAGCAGATGCTGGGCACCCAGAGCACTTCTGGGGCCAGCTGCCCCGGGAGTGGTCCTCTGGTCCCCAAGCCAGCCTGGGGGGCTGGTACTGGGACTTGCTCCAGAGCCCTGAGTATGGCTTAGGGAGCACGGACTTGAGAAAATGCACAGCGTGAGAGTTAAGTTTTATTTGGGGCAAAATAAAAAGGCAGAGGAACCAGAGATCAAATTGCCAACATCCACTGGATCATGCAAAAAGCAAGAGAGTTCCAGAAAAACATCTATTTCTGCCTTATTGACTATGCCAAGCCTTTGACTGTGTGGATCACAATAAACTGTGGAAAATTCTGAAAGAGATGGGAATACTAGACCACCTGACCTGCCTTGGAAATCTGTATGCAGGTCAGGAAGCAACAGTTAGAACTGGACATGGAACAACAGACGACTGGTTCCAAATAGGAATAGGAGTCCATCAAGGCTGTATATTGTCACCCTGCTTGTTTAACTTATATGCAGAGTACATCGTGAGAAATGCTGGGCTGGAAGAAACACAAGCTGGAATCAAGATTGCCGGGAGAAATATCAATAACCTCAGATATGCAGATGACACCACCCTTATGGCAGAAAGTGAAGAGGAACTAAAAAGTCTCTTGATGAAAGTGAAAGAGGAGAGTGAAAAGTTGGCCTAAAGCTCAACATTCAGAAAATGAAGATCATGGCATCCAGTCCCGTCACTTCATGGGAAATAGATGGGGAAACAGTGGAAACAGTGTCAGACTTTATTTTGGGGGGCTCCAAAATCACTGCAGCCATGAAATTAAAAGACGCTTACTCCTTGGAAGAAAAGTTATGACCAACCTAGATAGCATATTCAAAAGCAGAGACATTACTAGCTAAGGTCTGTCTAGTCAAGGCTATGGTTTTTCCTGTGGTCATGTATGGATGTGAGATTGGACTGTGAAGAAGGCAGAGCGCCAAAGAATTGATGCTTTTCAACTGTAGTGTTGGAGAAGACTCTTGAGAGTCCCTTGGACTGCAAGGAGCTCCAACCAGTCCATCCTAAAGGAGATCCGTCCTCCATATTCACTGGAAGGACTGATGCTGAAGCTAAAGCTCCAATACTTTGGCCACCTGATGGGAAGAGCCATTGGAAATGACCCTGATGCTGGGAAAGATTGAAGGCAGGAGGAGAAGGGGGCGACAGAGGATGGGATGGCTGGATGGCATCACCGACTCGATAGATGTGAGTCTGAGCAAACTCTGGTGAAGAAGGGATTCATAGGGCCTGGACTCCATCTGAGGCCTGTTCATGCTGATGGTGCTCGGCCACCTTTCCAATGGACTCTGAACTCTGTGTTTAGTGCCTCTGAAAACAACAACAGAAGGATAAGACCTCCTCCAGGCAGGGAACCTTGAAGATCTTATGTAGGATACTCATCGCCTAAGAGAAAACACACACTAATCACCCTTTCCTCCAGACAGGCCATAACATTTTCTGCATCCATCGGAGTGTAACCTCGGGTTTCTTGATTATCGGCTAATTGAGCACATGAGCACAGAGCACGTGAGTGATGGGGTTCTTGGGATTGCATTTTCCTTGGTTTATGTCATTCTCAAGGAATTTGGGGTGGTGGGTTCAGACACGTACACATGGGGTATAAAAGATTTTCACAAATGCTGGTCGGGGTCCTTGGCTAAGAGGAGACTCGGCCTTGGGCCCGCCGGTGTAATAAATGGCACTCCACCATCTGCACTGTCCTTCTGAGGGAGTTTGTTTCCCGGAACGTGTGGCTGCACCACTGGGAGATGGTGAAGGACAGGGAGGCCTGGCGTGCTGCAGTCCACGGGGTCGCCAAGAGTCGGACACGATGGAGCCAGGGAACGACAACAGAGGCCTGCAGCCCAGGAGACAGCAGCTCGCACAGCTCAGAGACTGCTCCACAGCAGCAGCGGGGAGGCCACTGTATGTGTGACTTTGAGGAAGGGTAGGCTCGTGCAGTCAAGAACGTATTTTTACAGAGGTTTTTACTAGTCCCGTGAAGCCTTTGCTGGTCACAAGGAAGAGTCGTCACCATGAAGGGTTTTAGAGCTTTTCTAGATATGAGGAGGTATAAAAACTGGGCTTATAAAGTCAGCTCCTGAGAATCCCTAACTCTCTGCAGACCTGTCCTGCCGGTCTCCTGGAGCGCAGAGGGCCTGGTTCCTGCGCTCCACCCTGAACTCCTTCAGTGGGTGTTGGAGGTCAGCTGCTGCCGGGGCGCATGGCTTAATCCTCGTGGAGGCAGATGCGAGCACACTCGGCGAGGGCCACTTTGTAGTAGGTAGGGCCCTCATGGCGATAAAGTTGACCATATTTTGGGAGGCATTTCGCAGGCACTTTGTGACCATTTTGTCCCACTTTGCTAGAAAGGCTCATTCCTGGGTGGGCTGTTACTGGACTAAGTCTATCGCCAATGACCAGAGGTCTCTGGACCAGCTGTCTCAGTGTGTGAAGGTCCAGGAAACCCCCCGCCTGTGCTATCTTCCCATGTCTAGAGTTACACTATCACAGTCACCGACTGCATACGGAACCATACATTTGGTCAACGGCTTCAAGTCAGCTAGTCGTCATTATTTTTGCTGGGGGTTCAGTCGCACGTTTGGTAATATTAACACAAGAGATAATTACCTTGTAGAACAGGCAAAGGACAACTAACAGAGCTGGCAGCATTTTACAGTCACAAGTGAGAATTAAGCCAGGACCTTCCATTGGGTGTAGCCCCGTGTACTGTCAGGCCATCTGACAGAGTACGGCCCTTTATCATTCATTAGCATCAGGCTCCCAGCCCAGCTTCCTAGAGTTACCAGGCTGGCTATGCTTAGTATAACTTAACTGCTTCCAAGATAAAGGAGGCCCTAAACCCGAAATGACCGCAGCCTGGTTGTTTCATCCCTTGACTAAATTTGCTTGTTGCTCCGATTGAGCTTGAGTGACTTAGAGGAAGATTCATATTATGGCTGGGGTCAGAGCAGGCATTGGCCAGCTGAGAGGATCCCACCTAGTGATATCAAGAGTAGCCCACAGAGGACTGAATTTCTTTCTTCTAGAAAAAATTTCTAAGGGTCATCCGATTAGAGCCTTGGAGTAGAGAAACCCACCAAGGTAACCCAGAAGTACTGGACACAGGTGATCGGCCCCAAGCCAGTACTTGGGTTGATTTTTTTAAAACTAGCACAGGATCATGTTCAAGATAGAAAAACGTTTGATTTATATGCAAAGGTCTAAGAAGTCAAGACAACACTATAAATGATCATACAAGTCAGGTCCAGCGTCTTGGGTAAGCTGTCCACCTGCGCTGCCATCTTCTTTTCATCCTGGTCTAAGAGTAATTTTCTCTGTTTGAGCATCCTTTTGAGGTGCGTTTGACATCAGCAGTCCTGTCTATAGACCAGTCCGCTGCAAGGACCTATAGAAGAGGGAAGTAATCCAAGGGTCAATTTCCCCTCATTTTCACTGCACATGAGCTAGTTAAGCGTAACTCATCGAAAGCCCTTCCCCCCAGGTTGGAGACAGTCCTTTCTGGTGTACATAATCCCCTGTTTGGAGGTTGTGGGAATTGAGATTACTGAGATAAACTTCAGAAATAAAATTTAGAATGTCCTTTTAATGATTCAATTAACTTTCCATTAATACAGCATAACAGCAAGGAAGTTATCTGAGAAGTGAGTCAGTAACTACAGACCTCTGTTAACAAAACTGGGATTTAACATTCATTGAAATGTTTTTTTCTCTCTAAAATTACTCTCATTTCTACCAAATATATTCAAATTAAAACTAATTTGTTTGCAAAAATAAGTCTAAAAAAAAATAAGTCTAATCTAAAAAAAAAAAAAAAAAAAAACCTTGGCCTGAAAATTTATATAACTATAATTGATCATAGGGTTTTGCTTTACTGAAATTTTTTATAAGGACTGTCAGACTGAACTTCTTAAAAAAAACCCTCTCAGGGCCAGCAAGGTCAGGCCAAGAGCTTATCACGTCTCCCCTACAGATCTAGGTGAATTCCTTCCTTTACAAGGTTGCCAAAATACCTTCAGATTTTTATACCTGATGGTGAGGTAGCTTACCTAATTTGTCTGTTAAAGCTGCTGGAAACCTGAGAGTTTACAAACTCTGGAGGGAGCCAATAGAGAAAAAAAAGTTAAATATTTCAATTCTGCTTACAAAAGTATAATTTACCAAATTACTATAAGTCATAATTAGTTTGAAGGGAAGGTTTTCCTTACACCTGTAAAACATATTCAGCCCAGTAACTTCTGATTACAATTGATAAAGTAACTGGCTTACTGCTGTGCCCTACCTCACTTGCAGGTAATAACTAGAATTATGACTGACATTTGACCAGCACCTGTCAGAATTTTAGGAACTCCATATAAATTTTAAAATATCTATATTAGTAACATTTGCCATACACTATAACCTGAGAAGACTCTTGAGAGTCCCTTGGACTGCAAGGAGATCCAACCAGTCCATCCTAAAGGAGATCAGCCCTGGGTGTTCTTTGGAAGGAATGATGCTAAAGCTGAAACTCCAGTACTTTGGCCACCTCATGCGAAGAGTTGACTCATTGGAAAAGACTCTGATGCTGGGAGGGATTGGGGGCAGGAGGAGAAGGGGACGACCGAGGATGAGATGGCTGGATGGCATCACTGACTCGATGGAAGTGAATCTGAGTGAACTCTGGGAGTTGGTGATGGACAGGGAGGCCTGGCGTGCTGCGATTCACAGGGTTGCAAAGAGTCGGACACGACTGAGCGACTGAACTGAACTGAACCTGAGAAGACTTACTGCTCATTTGACAATACTTCCCATGCAATGTAATGTATCAGATTAAGCTAGTTTGTATCTCTCTTTGGGATGTTTAAGGAGGCTCTTTGAAGCACTCAAAGTTAGGGAGAGGTCAAAAAGACTTAGGAAACTTTGCAAAGAATATCAAAAGGGTTTAAAACACTCAGAGATAATCACAGGTCATTGTGAAACAAGTCTTCACTTAACCAAAGTAACAATAAAAGATTTCAAAGGTAAATACAGAGCAGATTATCGAAAAGTAAAGAAATTACAATCTGTTACCAAAGGCAGTTCAACCTGTTAAGAAAACTTGTACCATGCACAAAATTCTTCTATTGGAGTCCACTTTCCACAACTTTTCTGCAGACATCACTTAATTTGCCCATTCAAAAACAAACACCTCTTAGGTCAGACATCGTTCCTTTTCCCATAATAAAATGTAACCCTATTCCTCATGCGTCTTTACTGAAAACACATATCCTACTCTCCTTAAGCAACCATGAACTGACCTTCATATTAGCATTCTGTAGATTGGTGAGCATAAACACCAATGATAATTTCTAAAAAACCATTTGCTTTCTTATAGAGAACATCTCAAGATGGCATCAAACATTCATTAATAGTCCAAAATACCTTTAGTTTCTCTGTAAGAGAAAGCCAGTTATCAGTAATTAATCTTGCCGTATCATTTTATTTGGGGGTACCCTACCCATTAAGTAAACTTCCATCACTTAATTTAGCAGAACCCTAGAAATTCAATTGACCAAAATCTGGACAGACTAAAACATAATTACTCTTAACAGAGTTTATTGAAAAGCTTTAACCCTTTTACATTTTCTTTCCTAAAAAGTTTCTTCATATTAAGTAAATTTCCTTGCTGACAAAGTTGTAACAGATATATTATTTTATTTAGCTTATATTAAAATAAACCTAGGCCAAATGATACAAGTATCAGTTCAGTTCAGTCGCTCAGGCGTGTCCAACTCTTTGCGACCCCATGAATCGCAGCACGCCAGGCCTCCCTGTCCATCACCAACTCCCAGAATTCACTCAGACTCGCGTCCATCAAGTCAGTGATGCCATCCAGCCATCTCATCCTGGGTTGTCCCCTTCTCCTCCTGCCCCCAATCCCTCCCAGCATCAGAGTCTTTTCCAATGAGTCAACTCTTCACATGAGGTGGCCAAAGTACTGGAGCTTCAGCTTTAGCATCATTCCTTCCAAAGAAATCCCAGGGCTGATCTCCTTCAGAATGGACTGGTTGGATCTCCTTGCAGTCCAAGGGACTCTCAAGAGTCTTCTCCAACACCACAGGTCAAAAGCATCAATTCTTCGGCCCTCAGCTTTCTTCACAGTCCAACTCTCACATCCATATGTGACCACAGGAAAAACCGCAGCCTTGACTAGACGGACCTTAGTCGGCAAAGTAATGTCTCTGCTTTTGAATATGCTATCTAGGTTGATCATAACTTTTCTTCCAAGGAGTAAGCGTCTTTTAATTTCATGGCTGCAGTCACCATCTGCAGTGATTTTGGAGCCCCCCAAAATAAAGTTTGACACTGTATCTACTGGTTCCCCATCTATTTCCCATGAAGTGATGGGACCGGATGCCATGATCTTTGTTTTCTGAATGTTGAGCTTTAAGCCAACTTTTTCACTCTCTTTTACTTTCATCAAGAGGCTTTTTAGTTCCTCCTTACTCTCTGCCATAACGGTGGTGTCATCTGCATATCTGAGGTTATTGATATTTCTCCCGGCAATCTTGATTCCAGCTTGTGCTTCTTCCAGCCCAGCATTTCTCATGATGTACTCTGCATAGAAGTTAAATAAGCAGGGTGACGATATACAGCCTTGACGTACTCCTTTTCCTATTTGGAACCAGTCTGTTGTTCCATGTCCAGTTCTAACCGTTGCTTCTTGGCCTGCATACAGATTTCCGAAGAGGCAGGTTAGGTCGTCTGGTATTCCCATCTCTTTCAGAATTTTCCACAGTTTATTGTGATCCACACAGTCAAAGGCTTTGGCATAGTCAATAAAGCAGAAATAGATGTTTTTCTGGAACTCTCTTGCTTTTTGCATGATCCAGCGGATGTTGGCCATTTGATCTCTGGTTCCTCTGCCTTTTCTCAAACCAGCTTGAACATCAGGGAGTTCATGGTTCACATATTGCTGAAGCCTGGCTTGGAGATACTTAATTTTATATTTAATGTTGATGAATGTAAACATTTCTATATTAATTAGGCCAACAAACTTCAACATTAAATAGCAGGTATAATTTAATATTGACTATTTCCCATTTCCTGTGAACCTGAAATTCACTTAGCTTAATTTCTCTTGAAATTAGAATTTTCTGATTTGTAGGTGCTTACTTTTCTTTAGGCCAATTAAATTAGAGCTCACTTACAAATTAAACTTCATTAGAATTACAAAGACAGACACATACTGAGGCATACATTCAGACACAGCAAGAGATCTAGCCTCATTTTCTCAGCTTAGTCATGAGTCAGGTATCTCAATATGAAACTCACCAGTATGTAAGAAATATTTTTAAAGGCTTCATTCTCTTTCTTTCTTCAGTTTCACGATAAGGTAAGTGGTCCTGGGAGCTCTGATCTCAAGGCAACAGGGATGGAAAATCAGGTTCTCATTAGGACTTAATTCCTCGGGACTCCCGTTTTCAAGCTAAGTTTCTCTACCGGTTGGAATTAAACTGGCTGGGAGTCGGTTCACGTCCAGCTGGCATGATGTACTCAGTTGGCACAATGGAACGTTCATAAATTTTCGTAGCCACCACCTTTTCTTTCTTTTAGTGGTTCTGAAAAGTTGGTCAAGCAGTTTAACAAGCGTTAACTGTGTAACTCGGACCAACCTAGACCGTCTTTCTGACCAGCGCAGCTACGTCCTCATCTAAACCTTCTAAAAGGCGGAGTCAAGCAAAGGATGATTGTGGTGATTAGAGAATGATGATTTGGGTGTCAAGCCAGAGTATTTCTTAGAAGGTTTTTTTTTTTTTCTCTATTTCTCCTTTGCTGGGCGGGCAAAGGCAAACAGCAGGAGGTGGAAGAGTTGGGAGAGAAAGGAAAAAAAATGAGAGACAGTCTGACCAAGTAATTCAGATAGAAGATACACGTAGAGGGAGTGAGTCAGTGACAGACCGTTAGCAGCCTTTTTCGGTTCTGATATAGTTTTAAGAGAAGTTTCTAGATATCCGTCATCCATTGTCTGTTTGATCTTGTGGCCAGCTTTTTCTAACTGCAAGAATATAAATTTTGGAATATTAAAGGAAGCCCAATCTGCTTGTTTTAGGTTGGGAATCTCCTTTTAGCATAACTTCCCCAGTTTAGTAGGTACTTTGCGAGTATAAGTTTTGTACGGACATGACCCTGGCTGAGGTGTGCCCCTTGTTAACAGAGGGACTGGGTTAGCCTCTTAGCTAACCACGCAAGTTTCCTACAGCTGAGCTGCCCTGGTACCTGTTAACCAGCCCTCATCAGTCCTTTTCACGCAGCTGCGCGGGGTGGGGTGTGTATTCTCGGCCAAGCCCTACCGAGTACCTTTCCACTGGGTAGGTATCCCCTGGTGTACTTCAGCCAGACCCCCACCCCAGCATGCCCGCGTGTAGCTGACTCCAGGACGGGGGTCTGTGGACGAGGAGAGGGGTCTCTCTGGCTGCACAGAGAGGAGAGCTGGAGGAGAGGGCCGGGGGAGGCCGAGAGTGCACGGTGGGGGTGCCAGGGTGGGGAAGTGGCAGAGCCCTGCAGCCCCGGGAAGGGGCCTGAGTCAGGGCCAGCCCAGCACCCTGGGTCCCCGCGTGGCTCTGCCTGCGCTGGGCTGTGGACCCTGGCAGTGCCCAGCCTCTTGGGTGTCTCTTCTCAGGCTGGGGGAGGGGCACGGAGTGGCCCCCAAGAGGGAGGGGGCAGCGGGCAGCAGGGAGGGTCTCTGTGCCACCCTGGCTGTCCAGACGAGGCCCCGGGGCAGGCTGGGCCCCTCCAGCGTGTGCGTCCCCAGGACGGATGGGCTCAGGGCAGGAGAATACGGCCAGCGCCACCCTGCTGCTGCGTTACAGATGCTTCCCTCTGTAACGAGGGGCCCCATGCTGCTGTCTCACACTCAGCCCACAGTGCACGGGGCTGGTCCCGTCGAAGGGGGCGTGCGGTGCGGGGGGTGGTCAGTGCAGACTCGCGCTCTGGGTTCCCGCCACGCAGGGGTGCAGGCCAGCCCCTGCGCCCGGCTGGACCCTCCTGCACCCCGGCCCTGGAGCTCGCGGCCTCAGCCCTGTGCCCCGTCCAGGAGCGGGGGCTGCCCTTCCTTGACGGTCCCCAGGGGAGGGGGCCCAGAGACCCTGGACGGGGACCCCGCCCTGAGGGACAAAGAGGCCGAGGTGACCGTTTCATCTTTATTAGAAAAGCAACCAAAAATAAAAGGGTCCTCTGCCGCCGTGACCCGGGCAGAGCCCGCGGAGCGTGGACACGGCCGCCCGGGCGGGGCGGGGCACGTTCACAAAAGTGGACAGGCCATCAAACAGGCCCTGCGGAGCTCCGGGGTGGGGCCAGGGCTGGGCCTCAGACGTCCATGTAGTCCTCGTCCTCGTCCGTCTCGCTCTCCAGCGAGGACTCCTGGCTCGACGTCTCCAGCACCTCCAGCGCCGGCTGGCACAGGCTCTCCTTCCGCACCGTGGCGGCCGACTGTGCAGACAGGATAGCCGACTGCGCCGGCCAAGTGGGCAAGGGTCAGTGGCAGCCCAGCCTCAGCCCACCCGCGCCCCCCACCCAGGGCCCCCCAAGACCCGCCGTCACCTTCAGCTTCTGCTTGGTCTCCTCTGAGATGCTGCCTTTGGGCGAGAGCAGGGTCGGGGTGGGCGGTGTGACGGTGATCTCGGGAGGGAACTTGGTGGTGGACGAGGGGATGACCAACTTCGGCATGTTGGGCAGCAGGCGTGACTTGGCCCGGCCAGGCTCAGCCTTGCCTGGGGGGCCCTCAGGAGGCGGGGCACTCCCGCCGCCGGGCGCCTTGGAGCTGGCCACTGCGGGACGGACCCAAAAGGCTGAGTGCGGTCCGCCGCCTCACAGACCAGCCCCTGTCCTTTGCATGCCTCGTCACCCTGCTCCCCTCAGGCCGTGTTAGACCGCAGGGTGCTGGCTCCCAGGCTCCCAGGCCGCTTCTTGTCTCCCTGCCTCCCCGAGGGCCTGGCTCTGGCTGACGGAAGCAGAGACAGGGGGACCCCAGGAGCAGGGTGTCCACTGGGGGTCCCAGGGTGGAGGGGAGCCCCGAGCCACCCAGACCTCGTCGGCTCTCACGTCCCAGAGCCCGCCCCGGCCCACGTCCACATCCCCGTGTGCCCAGGAGCCGCAGGCTGGCTGGGGTCCATGCCCATCCACCGCCCCACTGCTTTAAAAGGAGCGGGGGCAGCCCTGCTGTCCCAGGAGGGGTCTGAGAGAGGCCCTGCCCCGTGGAGTCCCCGGGGGCCTGGCCGCTGGGAACTGGCTCTGATTTAGGCAGAGCCGTGGACACAATGCCGCGTGCCCTGCCCAGCCTGGCCCCCTGGCCGCCCCCTAGCTCTGTCTGGGCCAGGTGGCCTTGGCTTGGGCTCCGCACCACCCGAACCACTCCTGTCTGCGAGGCGGAGCGTGCGGCAGGGGGCTCGGGCACCCCTGCCTTTCTCATCTACCCCCGCCCTCGCCGTTTCCAGGTCCCTCTGCTGGGACGCCCCCATCACCTGCTGGCCCCGGGGCCGTGCTGGGCCTTACCCTGGCTGCAGGCGGGCTGGGTGCCAGTTCGGGGGGCGGCCTCTGCCGTGGGGCCCTCAGGGGCCGTCTTCACATGCTCGCTGCCTCGCAGCTCCTGGGGTGGGAAGCCCGAGCCCTCTGCGCCTCCTGCTGGCTCTTCTGCCCCTGGGGGGGACACAGAGCAGCCGTGGGGGACGTGCGCCCCACCCCAGGACAGGGCCCTCCACCCGGACCGTGCCCGTGCCCGTGACCTCCTCCGACACAATGGCCTGGGCGGCGCCAGGCTGTTAGCTGCTCGCCCGGACATGGACACCCAGTGAGCCCGATACCACAGGGCCCCACCCCAGTGCCCAGGAGTGGCTGCTGGACCCGAACGACCCAGCTGAGGACGGAGCGGGCTAAGTGGGCCCTCCTGATAGGCTATACCTTTCGGACAAGGAGGAGGCTGGGAGTGTGCGCCCAGGCCCCCGGCCGGGGCCTCCTGTCCTCCTCCTCTGGACGCTCCTGCCATGCCCACCACATCCCCAGGAGCGGGGGTTGCCAGCCGCCGCTCGCCCGGCCCTCGGCTCCAGCCCCTGGACGACGGGCCGGCCCTGCCTCTCGCTCTGATTGCCCAGCTGTTTCTGGGTTCCGAGGGCCTAGTCCCCATGTGGCAGAGGCAGGCACGACCCCTGGGGGGCCCGGAGCTGCCCTGCTGGGCCTCGCAGGGCAGGCGGGGTGGCGGGCACCCTGCGACCAGGGGCAGGAGCAGGTGGCAGAGCCGTGGCGCGGGCCCGGGGGCGTCTGCTCTGGGCCCTTCCGCAGTGGCCCCGGGGCCCGTGCTGAGCTAGCCCCGCCAGGCTGGGCACACCTGTCCTCACACAGCTGTCCCAGGGACCTGGCCAGCGACCTGGGGAGCTGCTCCATCAGGGGCAGGGGCTTCCTAGCCGACTGCCGCCTCCAGGCGCCAGCCCAGGTGTGCGGAGCCGGCAGGGAGAGGCACAAGCATGTGTGTGCACGCGTTCTGAAACGTGCACCCTCTCCGGTCAGCCGGGCTCCCCTGCCCACCACGGGCGGCGCTTCCCAGGGGCACCTGAGTGTGGAAGGAACTGCAGCTTCCTCCTGCCTGCGGAGCCCCAGCCCCGCGTCCCCCAGCCCGTGGCTCGTCTCCGGGGGTGCAGACCGCCAAGAGGGCCTGTGAACCTGGGGCCTGGGCCCTGCACTCTGCTGAGCCTCCGTGGGAGGAGGAACACGGCAGGCAGGGGGTGGAGACGGCACTTGGGGGTCACTGGACGGGAGGCGCCCACACCTCCGTGCAGTGACGGGCCTGCTGTGGGGACCGGCCCCGCTGCGGCCCCGCTGGGCCTGCCCGCTGGGTGGAGGGCACGGACTCACCTGGGCGCAGGGAGGACGTGCTGGGGGTGGCCTCGGGCCTGTGCAGCCGCGGGGGCCCGGGGTCTCTGGCCGGGTCTGGGGTGGAGGTGGTGGCCGACGCGGGCCGAGGCTTGGCGTGGCTGTCGCTGGGCCGCAGCAGGGCATCGGCCGGCGTCGGTTCAGGGGCTGCGGGGGCCGTGGCCGCGGGGAAGACGTTCTCTCGGGAGTCCTTGGGGTGCTTCGGGGTGGTAGGCGTGTCCCCTGCCGCCTGGGGAGGCAGAGTGGGGGTGAGGGGGCACACCCTGCTGACATCGGGGGCTGCTGGGGGCCCGGGGCCCCGCCTGAGGACGTCCAGGGCACGGCAGGGGGGCCCCAGGCGGGCCGGGACCTGCACCCCGCCATTGCTGGGTGCCAGCCGGGAGGACCGTGCAGCCACGAGCCGGGGCGCAGGGGCACCCCAGGCGGTGGCTGCAGCACAGGCCAGGCCTGGAGGGTGACCTCCCGAGGCCATTGGCGGGAGGGGCCTGAGAGCGGGGCTGACGCGGGCGCTGCTGGAGGCGGCTCCCGGGCGCCAGGCTGCGGCCCCAGAGCCCCCCGCCCCCCACACAGCCCTTCGGCCCTCAGGGAGCCGGGCCCTCTGGGGCCTCCCGCCCACGGGCACACAGCTCCCTGCTCGTCTGAAGCCCCCCACTTCGCGAGGTGACGGCCACAGCTCTGTGCAGGCAGCTGCGAGGTGGGGCGGGGGCCCGCGCGGTGCCCAGTGGCAGAGCCCCGGCCCCGGGCCCACCGTCCTCTCTGAATCGCCAGCGGGGGGACCCTGGCCCGAGGCTGCAGGAGCTTCAAGCCTCCTGGGGTCACCCGGCACCCCACCCTGACCCCATCTCTCCTGATATCTGCTCCCCAGGAGACACCCCGTCCCTGGGTCCATGGGTGTGTACGCCCCTGCCACTCCAGTGGACCTCCAGCAGGGGGACAGGTGAGACAGAACCTGTCTCCTGAGGGCAGAAGGTGAGAGTGCGGTTCCCGCCCTCCTGCTGCTGGGGCGGGGTGGCCAGGCCAGCCCTGGGGACTGAGAGGCCACACCGACTCCCTGACAGGTAACCGGCCCTGGACCCGGCGGCCAGCCTGTGGCCAGCTCCACCTTCCGGGGTCACCTGAGCCGGCCCTGCCCCAGCCTGGCCGCCCCCCAGCCAGCTGCAGAGATCTTCCCAGACAAAAGGAGGAGGCTGGACAGAGGTTGGGCCCCACCTATGGGCGCCTGCTGGCCCACCCCAGGGCTACCTCCGTGCCAAGGAGCTGCCTCTGCAGGCGAAGCTGCGGGGGTGATAGGACCCTCACGCCACCCGCACTCAGCGCTGGGGTCTGGGCCCCACCCTGGATCCCTCCCTCAGGGTCCGAGGCTCAGCTGCCTGCCGCCCGCCTGCCCTGGGCCCCCTAACCATGGGGACAGTCCCGGCCTGCAGCCTGGGGCCTTGCGCCCTGCACCAGGCGGCTGGCACGGGTGAGGCCATGCTTACCTGCCTCTGGGCGGCAGCCCCGAGGTGGGCCTGACAGAACTTCACGGCCTGCTCCAGGGCGGCCTCCTCGTCCACCTGAGCAAAGACACGCCCGTGGTCAGCGGGCCTCGACGACAGCTCCCAGGACGAGCCCCCCACACTGCTCCCGGGGGACCCCAGCCCCGCCCCGGGCCCCAGCCCCCAGGGCCGCTGCTCGGGGACCAGCTGGCCACGCCACGTTCACGTCTGTGGCCCCGGGACTTCACCCTCGGGGGCGGAGGCTGGGGGGGGCCTGGGCGACAAGCTGCCCCCTCGACCCCCTGGAATGTGGGTGGTGGGCTGGGCTGAGGGAGCCCAGGGAACAGTGAGGTGGGTGTGAGGCGGAGGGGGGCGGGCCTGGGGGTGGCCCTGGGTGGAGGACACACCGGCCTGGGGTGAGGAAAGG
The DNA here is from genome assembly GCF_014754425.2 of Oryx dammah. Lineage (NCBI taxonomy): Eukaryota > Metazoa > Chordata > Mammalia > Artiodactyla > Bovidae > Oryx > Oryx dammah. Next base: position 70,243,226 of record NW_024070196.1, on the reverse strand, counting down.
GCTCGCCCTTGCCTGCAGGAAATCCAGGGCTTATGTTTCCTAGTTTATCAGCAACAGAAAAAAAGTCACTGCTGATGCTTGAGAGGGGATGATAAAACAGACAGTTTCGCCAGCGGCGGTTCATGTGGACGTGACCCGGGAGGGGGCGGACCCGACCCGGGAGGGGGTGTCAGGGCGCTCACCCTGTGCCCAGCTGACACTGCCCAGGGCTCTTCCTGTGGAAAGGACTTATTTTTCTCTAATTAGAGGGAAAATATAAACCTACGCCTGAGGGACTAAAAAACACAGCAGGCAGCAGAACGAGAGAGGTGGCAGGGCCTCCCCACACCAGGCCTGATGAGGCTTCCACGAGGCGGTCTCCTCTCCTTTGAGAGTAGCTACAGACGTTTAGAAGAGTGCTGTCTTTTTCAGTACACCTTTCCCCAGCTTTCCCGAGGTATAGTTAAGTAAAACTGTAACGTGTTTGTGGAGAAGGCAATGGTACCCCACTCCAGTGTTCTTGCCTGGAAAACCCCATGGATGGAGGAGCCTGGTGGGCTGCCGTCTACGGGGCTGCACAGAGTCGGACACGACTGAAGCGACTCAGCAGCAGCAGCAGCAACACATGTGAACTCTCTGGGGTTCAGAGTAGGACACCTCGGGGTGGCCGGGGACGGCTGGACGCCCACCCGAGGGGCCTGGTGGGGACGACCGGACGCCCGCCCGTGGGGCACCAAGGATGGCGCCACCAGCAGGGACCGCGGGGCACCGCCTGACGAGCACCCCGAGGCCTCCGGGGGCCCGCCCGCGGCCACCCACCTGCTTGATGAGCATGTAGGTCTCCGACATGATCCTCTCGATGCGGCCCAGGTCGCAGGCCACACCCTTCTGGCCCTGCTGCCACACGCGGTAGGCATCCAGCAGGAGCGTCTTGCCCGACTCCGTGTCCTCCAGGAGCTTCCTCTTGCGGCTGGGCCGTGGGGGCGCCTCCTCGGGGTGGGTGCCTGGCCTGGACCCAGGGGCGGGGGCGGGGGCCAGGGCAGTGGCGGGCGGGGTGGGGGCAGGCGGGCCAGGCGGCCGGGCGCTGATGCTGAGCTCTTCCAGGGACAGTTCGGTGGGCCGGCTCTCGGGTCCCCGGTCCCTTGGGGGGCAGCCTGGCTGCAGGGGTGGCGGCCCCCGCTCAGAGTCCACGCCTCGGGTGGTGGCGTCCCCCGTGTCCATGGGCTCAGCGGGGCTGGCCCGGGGGCTCTCCTTGTCCTTGTGCTCCCCGGCCTGGTCTGCGCCCTCCCCCGCGTCCGTGGCCATGGGCCGGTGGTTGAAGGAGCCTGCTTTGCCCCCTGGCTCGGCACCTGGCCCTGAGCTGTCAGCCAGAGGGGGCTTCTTGGGGTGCGGGAGACCCTCCCTGTCGTCTTCGGGACTGGCCCTGTGGGGGACGCCTGTGGTCATCCTGGCTGCAGGGAAGCTGCAGGCCTTGGGCCCGAGGCGTTCCGACCCCTGCGAGGAAAGCGGTGGTTAGAGGCGCAGTCTCTGGTGTTCCCTGCCCCCAGGCAGCGGCTGTGCCCACCGAGGCCACTCCGCTCCTGCCCATCTGCCCGCTGGTCAGGGCTGGGGCCACAGCACTGCCGGCAGGGGCCGTGGCGGTGGCTCTGCCTCTGAGGAGCAGCCGCCCTGCCCCGCCAGCAAGTGCACTGGCTGCAGAGACGAGCCCACCCAGGGCCCCCACCAGGGCTCAGCCAGGCTTGCTGGGCAGGGGGCACGGCGGCCGGACAGCCCTGGCTCACGGTCACTCCCATGCTAGGGTGGCAACTGGCCTCCGGGTGCCCAGCCATGAAGCGACGGTGAGCAGAGCTCCTGGAGGGGGGCTGGCTGGGTGAGGGCGTGGGCTGAGGGTCCCTTCGATGGCGTTGGTGGGCAGGGTGCGTACCTCCGTGAGCTCACTCAGTGTGTCCTCCAGCACCTTCACCGTGAGGATGAAGGCCCGCTGTGCCAGGACCTGGCGGTCAGCATCTCGCAGATACTTCCTGCAGTGTGAAGGGGAGGCCACGCGTCAGAGCCACACAGCAACAGCGGTCCGTGCCCCTCTGCTCCCGAAGTGTTCCCGGGGCCTCCTTCCGCACACGCGGCGCTGTGTGTGTCCCAGGTCCCCGGGGCTGAGGCTCTGAGCCCCAGGGGTGGGGGTGGGCTCGGCCCAGTACTCTTGGCCGTCACCCAGGACTCTGGCCGGCCGTGGCGGGGCTGCACTCACTTGCCCTGGTCCGGGGTGCGCTGCAGCATGGAGGAGACCTTGAGCAGGGTGCTGTGGTCCCGCAGCTGGGCCAGCACCTTGAGCAGCAGCACGACGGAGCGGTTCATGTGCCAGGCGAAGCTGCCCGGCCGGTCGATCTCGTCCACGGGGATCCGCCAGATGCCCTGAGGAGCGGACCGGGCGTGCGTGAGAGGAGGGCGGCCCCGCGGATGCGGCGGAGGACACGCGCACGGTTCTGCGCCCCCTCTTTGGAGAGCCGGCACCGGCTCCCTGTTGACCCAGTCGTCCCCCCAGGGAAGCACGCAGGGTGCGCCCATGTCCAATGGCAGGACCGGGAGACGCCTGGGCCCAGGAGGCTCCCTACGGGTGCTGACCACACAGGGGCAGACGGCGCAGGGGTGACCTGCTCCTAGTGGAAACCGCCGTGAACCACGGCAGGTGGGCAGGCCAGGCAAGCCCCAGGCCTGGCCATCCACACTGCTCCGTCCAGCAGTGCCTGGAGACTCTCGAGGGCCCCCCAAAAGTGACCAGCCGCTCCCAGGGAGGCTGGATGCTGCATTCCCTCAACACATGTCTGCCCAGCATTCTGGTGCAGCTGGGACGCCTTCCACTTCCCTCCTGGCTTACCCCACTGTCTGCCGGCTGCGTGGGAGCGCCCCCACCAACCCTGTGCCGTGCTTAGCCCCAGGCGACACCCGGACCAGAGCCAGCACCCCCCCACGGGCACGGGACCAGTCAAGGGGGGGACGACGGCCAGCACAGCTGAGGGGGTGCAGTGAACAGAAAAAGATCACGCCTCTGAGCTGCCCCGGGCTGGATGCTGGACCTTAGGAACTGCGTCTCTGGGGCAGGCTCCCAGGCGGGCCCCACGGCCAGCACCCTGGAGAATCCTGCCCAGGAAGGGTGGCACCGTGAGCCCCAGCGCTGCCTGTGTGTGGGGCCCACAGTGCCGTGTCCCGGGGAACCGGGCGACTGCCCACGGCACCCCATCCTGCTCCAGCAGTCCCGGGGCGGGCTTGGGGGAAAGCCAGGCTACCCCCCGCCCTGAGCCTTCCAGGCAAGCGAGGAGCTCCACACCCTCAGGGCCGAGTCCTGCAGCCTGGCCACTGGCTCGCAGTGGACACGGGGGCCCCTTCCGGAGAAGGCCGAGTGGCCAGCCCTGCGCTGCCTGACAAGCACCATCCGGCCAACATGGGGCCGGGGTCCCAATGCTGCGCTTCCTACCGGCGGGTGCAGCTTCTGCAGCAGCTCGGGGGAGCAGTGCACCTGAGGTGCAACAGCAGGGGCTAGAAGGGCATCGTGGGCAGCCGTGAGACCCAGGAAGGGCCCGTGCTCCCCCGTGCCCCTGCAGGCATCTCGGTGGTCCCTGTCGCAGTCTGCACAGGGCCAGTGATGGAGACACACTTGGCGTGGGGGGAGAGAGGTGTGTGAGGTGAGCCAGGGCGCACGCAGATGCTCCGTGGAGGGCACAGCGTCACGGGGGGTGGGGTTGGCCTCCTGCCGCTGCCAGCCCACGGGGTCATCACAGGCAGTGAGGGCCTCGATGAGGACACTTGCCGGGTGGCACCAAGCTGTCGCCTGCCGCCCACCTGGTCACGTGGAGGCAGCGACTGCCCATCTCGCCCTCCAAGGCTGCCCTCCCCACGCCCGCTTCCCACACGCTGCTCCTCCCAGCAGGGCCCGCCCAGTCTGGAGCGTCACCATCACGACTCTGGGCGCATGGCTTGGCTGGACCTGCTCTCGGTGGTGGCGGGGAGCCGAGGTCAGCAAGGGGCAGGCAGCCTGGAGGCCACAGCCCTGACCCAGCTTCCTGGGGTGGGGGCAGACCCCCCTGGATGGGCCTGATTCCCATCCCCTCACACAAGGGCTCTTCTCTACTAACCCCAGGCTGGGTAAGGACATGCGGGCGGTACGTTAAGACCAGCAACTTCAGAAAGTCAGGAGGTAAAAACAAGTCAGGCAGAGTGCACAGAAGGTCAGGAGGAAAGCAGCTACCACAAGCCCTGGGCAGATTGCGGGCCACAGGCGAGCAGGGGGTGAGCAAGCCCACAGGCCTGCCTCCGCCTCCGTGGGCTGTGCTGAGCTGGGCATCTGGGAAGGATGAGCCTCCCAGGGTGGGGTGGGAGCGCCTCCCACGGGAGCCCCCGAGTGACCGGGCACCAGGCGAGGATGCCACGTGTAGGGGGCAAGGGAAGGGGCCACGTCTCACCTCTCCCACAGCGGAGGCCCCTGCACCCACCCAGAGAGGGCTGCATGCAGGCCCCGGGGAGGCAGGGGGCACGCTGGGACCAAGGGAAGGGCGTGGGCAGCAGGGCCTGACAGAAGACCCGGATGCGCTTGGGGGCCCAAGGGACAGGCTGGAGCAGGACGGCGGGGAACCAGACCCCCACCAAGGGCGGCGGGGCTGGTGGGGCTAGGGGCCACGGCTCGGCCCGTGTGGGCACCGAGGAGCAGGGGGAGGGGGTTCAGCGGCGGCCTCAGTGTGCCCAGAGTTCACCCGTGTGCCCGGCGGCTCCTCTGGAGGATCTCAGCGGGCCCTGCTGCCCACTGCTGAGGCTCCAGGCTGCCGGCAGGTGGATGAGGTCACTGAGACCGACCGCAACCGCCTACTGGATAACTCATGGAGCCCTGGATTCTAGGCCTGGCGTAATGCGTGTGCTTAGCCGCTCAGTCGTCTCCGACTCTTTGCGACCCCATGGGCTGCAGCCTGCCAGGCTCCTCTGTCCATGGGGAGTCTCCAGGCAGGAATACTGGAGTGGGTTGCCCTGCCCTCCTCCAGGGGATCTTCCCGACCCAGGGACCGAACCCAGGTCTCCCGCATTGCAGGCGGCTTCGTTCCTGTCTCAGCCACCAGGGAAGCCCAAGAATACTGGCGTGGGTCATCTCCTTTCCAGGGAATCTTGCCCACCTAGGAATGAGAAACTGAGGTTTTCCTGCATTGCAGGCGGATTCTTTACCAGCTGAGCTACCAGGGAAGCCCCAGGCGCTTAACACTAGCTCCTGAACCCTCCCTGCAGCCCAGAGCTGGGCACGTTCCTGCTGCTCTTGAGGAAAGTGGCCCGAAGCAGCTGACCATGGACAGGCAGTCTGCTCTCAAGGGCTGCTGGGAAGCCAAGGCCTGGAGGGGGTCTCGGGGAGGGGATGGACGGGAGAAGCCCCCCTGGGCATGGGGCACTGCTGAAGCCCACAGCTCAGCCTGAGCCCAGCACACCGGGGTCTGAGGAGAGCCTCTTCCTGGAGGGGCCGGGCCTCCTCTACCCCCACCCGGGAGTTCCTGGCTGGCTGGCCGGTCCACACCTCCCTAGATGCCTCAGCGTGGGCCACTGAGGAGCGCAGCTCCCTGGGCAGAGGAGGGCGGCCGGAACGGCCTCTCCATGGGGCCCAGGGCCAGCTCTGAGCCAGGCAGATGGGAGGCAGCAACCGAGACCTGTCCCAGCCCTCACAGAAGACCCACCAGCTGGGCCACTGCTCGGGATCCCAGGCCTCGAGGTCGTTCCGGGGCCCCGGGCCCACCTGTTGCCTTCACGGACCCTGTCCTTCAGTCAAGGCCCCTCCACTCCAAGGGTGGAGACAGAGCCTCCCCTGGGAAAGCAAGCGGCCGGGAAACGCCAGGGCAGGAGAGCAGGCTGCTTGACACATAGCCTGAGCCGTGCTCAGCCCCAGGGGCCAGGCTCCTCTGGGGGCGGGGACCAGCGAGGCTCAGGCCGTAGGGGGCTGAGTGGAGATCCGGACTCGTCCCGTGTCCACACCAGCAGGGACAGTCAGAGTATGTAACCAACTGTGCGCAAGGTGGCCCAGGGACCCTGGGGTGGGACTGGGACCGGGGCGCCGGGGCCAGATTCCTGGCCTGGGCTCTGCGCGCCCACCCTGGACGCTCACAAAGGACCAAGAAGTCAGCAGCGCGGCCTGTGACTTACAGAGAACCGGGGCCGTGGGGAACCAGGCAGCAACAGCAAGTCACTTCAGTCTCCAGCCAGGGGGGACAGCATGTGGGGAAGCCAGGGGCCTCCCCAGCACCCCCAGAGCCTCAGAGGCTTCCTGACCAAGCCCCGGGGCCCCGGTGCGGGCCTGTCCTCCAGCTCAGGCTGCTGGCTCCTCCCACTGACCCCGCTGCCGCACGCACGGCATGCGGCTGGGCCCTGGACACCCGCGCGGCTCTAACAGGTGGGGAGAGGCGAGAGGAGCCACACTGGGGGCACCCAGAAGGCCGAGAAGAGCTGCGCCTGGGGCCTGGGGGAGGAAGTGAGGAGGGCGGGGCCACGGGGCCCAGAGGTCTCGGGTGGAAAGAGGCAAAAGCGGGCGGCGGGGCAGGCGACCCCCAAGGGCCCACGTCCACTTGAGGGCCCTCCCAAGCCCAGCCCACCTGAGCAGGGGCTCCAGGGCGATGTCAAGGGCCGACCCCGCGGCCCCCCGAAGACTCTGAACTCTTCTGCGTGTGTCTCGGTCAGTAGGCCTGCTACTGCCTGCACAGAGATGACCTTCTGGGGGGCTACCCGGCCGACCTACAAGACCCTCCAGAAAAGGAACGTTCCGGGTCAAGGCCGCAAACCCTGCTCCGAGTGCCCTCCACCTTGGGGCAGCTCACGGGTGGCAGGCCTGGGCAGTTTGAGCTCCAGATGGAGCCCCGCTGGTGTGAGGGGGGGCCCCCTGGGTCCCCCAGGGCAGCTTGGCTGGGTAACTGCACAGAAAGCCAAGTGCATCCCAGGACCTGGGCAATCACACTGATGGGTCCGACGCTCCCCTGGAGGAGTGGTCTGTGCCGCAGGGAGAGGGGACAAGAGAGGCTGGGCTAAGGAGGAAGCGGGGAGAGAGCCAGGACCCTGGGGAGGGGGTGGTTCAGGAAAAGCCAGGGAGGAAGCCCTGTATCAGGAGCCTGAGCCCAGGGGCGGGGGGGGCGGGGGGCCGGGGGGAGGCGGCCCCCTAGGGCTGGCCTTGTGACCCAGGAGTCCTGAGCAGATGACGTGGAGGAACGCAGAGTTCTCGTTCTAGTATTTAACTCGGTAACAGAGCCCACGCGAGACTCTCCTACGTCATCACAAACTCCCTGTCACTTCAAGTGACCCCAGCACATCACCCCGCAGGGGAGCCCCAACTCCCCCAAGTCCCCTCCAGGGAGGCATCCTCACCCTCATCAGGAAGGAGGCCAGGTAAGAGCTCTTCTCCCTCCCCTGGGGCTGGACCCCTCCCACAGAGGCTGAGGCTGCCTGCCCAGAGCTGCAGGGAGGACCCCGTTTGTCCGGGCCAGCCCAGCCCCCAGCCCCCAGCCGGCCCCCTTCCCAGAGCTGCTCAGGCCAAGCTCCCTGTTCACAGAGTGCCCGAGGGAGAACCCGCCTCCCCAGCAGAGGGATTCCTGCCCCCCCTTGGCAAGGGCGCAGCAGTGACTCAGCGCTCCCAGCAGGCGAGGCCAGGAGAGCCCACTGCTGTCCCACTCCGCGCAGCAGGGGCCTAGGGGGAGCCCTCAGCAGCGCCTGGGGCAGGGGTGGGTGTCAGGGTCGGCAAGCAGGGGCCTTTCCCCCAGAGAAGCATGAAGACTTTGCTTCCAGGACCGCCTCAGTGCTGTAGGCCAACCCTGAGCAGTGCCAGGAAGAGGTCAGTTTCTGGACAGTGAGGCTCTGAGGTCAGGAGCGGAGGAGGATACCAGCGTCCTCCACTGTCCTAGGGAGATACCTGTTACCTGGAACCCATGCAAACCTCCCCAACAGCACGACCACCTGGAGAGGAACAGGGAGGGCTGTGCAAGGCTGCACCCGTTGCCCACAGGGCCAACAGTACTCACGGGGCACACCTCCCCCGGAGAGACCAGTTCCAGGACCCGTGGCAGAACTCAGCCTACTTCCCGCCCCGTCCCCGGCGTCCACCCCGCCTGTCCCCAACCGGGGGCAGCGGCACAGCCGGGGCCGGCCAGCTGGGCACCGCCTCTCCCCTTGCAGGCCCGGACGGCTCCATCTCCTCTAGGAACTGCCCCGGTGGAGTAGGATGGATGTCCAGCTTGTCTGCTCCCCATCTCCCTGAAGCCCTGCTGAGCCACGGGACGGGCGCCTCCCACAGCAGTCAGGGCCACCAGCTGGTTCCAGGCCCTGGGTTAAGGGCGTGCCAGGGCCGGGCTAAGTTGAGCACCCCTGGGGGCAGGAAGTCCTGAGGCCTCCTCTGCAAACCCGAGGGCCGCCTCTGGCAGTAGGGTCGACAGAGGCCGCCAGGGGCGCCCTTGCCCTGGTCCCGGGAGCTCTCCAGGCTGGGCCGAGAAGGGCAAGGCAGTCCCCTCGCCATCCACCGGGTAGAGTCCCCCTCGCGGGCAGGGGCTGGGGAAGCCTGCCATTTGCCTGCAGCCGGCGCCCGACCCGTTTCCAGGCTCTTCTGCCAGACGAGACGTCGCACAACACAGGGTCCCCAGAACTGCCAGACTGTTCGTCCCCTCCCCCTCCGGGGAGCAGCAGGAATGACAAACCACGAAGTGCGCGCAGGCAGCCCACCCGGCAACTGCTCCGGGGCCCCCCCCGCGCCCTCCCGCCCACTCGCGGCGGGGCAGCGGCCCGGCCCGGCGCGGGGAGTAGGCCCTGCGCCCGCCGGACCTGGCACCAGCTTCCCGCCCCCGCACAGCAGCTATTTATAGCCGGGGAAGCCCCGCGCCGGGCGCCGCTGCCCACCCGCCGGCCGGCTCACCAGCCCCGGGAGCGGCCCGCGCAGCTCCGGGCCCGCGCCGCCCGCCACGAAGTTGCCGGGTCGGCGGCGGTTGGGCGGCTTTCGCTTTCGGGCGGCTGGCGCAGCGCACACCCCCGCGCCCAC
>NW_024070196.1:70190387-70233819 GCF_014754425.2 Oryx dammah | reverse complement strand
GGGTCGGGCGCGCGAGCCGGCCCAGAGGACTGAGCCGAAGCTCCGGAGCGCGGAGCCCGCCGGCAGAGGGGCGAGGCGGCCGCGGCCCGCCCCAGGCAAGTTCCTACCCGCCGGCTCCGCCGTGGCATCTGTGCAGGGAGCTAGGGCGGGCGCCGGGCCACGGCGCGGAGGCTCGCTCGGCGGGCCGGGGCGGGGCGGCGGGGCCGGACGGGGCGCGGGCGCTCGCTGCTCGGCCTGGAAGCAGGCCCAGCGGCACGACTGACTTGGCCGGCCAATCCGAGCAGATTCCGGGCCGGGCCCCCGGCGGTACCGGGGGGCAGGGGGCATAGCCCTTGCCACAAGAGGCTGTGGGACCGGTCGTCCCAGGCCCAGCGGGGCAGGGACGTCCAGGAGGGTGGACGGCAGGGCGACAGGAGCCCGCGGTGCGCCGGGCCAGGCAGTCCACACCCCGCACCGGCGCAGCTGTGTGCCCAGGGCCCCTGGAGCTGTACCCTGTGCAGGGCAGAGGCCTGGGTGGGTGGGTGGAGGGCCTGTCCTTGCTGACCCAGTGGGCCGGTGGGAGCTGGAGTGCTGACTCTCCCAGGACCATCTTCCAGCAGGGAGGGCAGGACAGAGACCACTGCGCCCTGCAGGGGCTTTCCAGCCGGGAGGGGTGGCTTCTCCAGCTGCGCTGTGAGTCCCAGGAGCAGATGAGACTAGGGGGAGCAATGGGGCTGGGCAAGAGGCCCGGCAGGCTCAGGACCCCTCTACAGAGCTCCACGTTGCTCAGGGGTGAAGAGTGGGCATCCCTCCTGGCAGGGCAGCCAAAGCCCCAGGGAGCGCATGGCGCCTTCCCCAGCGGTTTCCTGCGGAGCGACCCTGTGGAGTCACCCCCCAGGCCCTGGTTGCTTCTCCCACCCTGGCTGAGAGGCGCAGCAGCGACGGGGACGAGGCTGATGGAGAAACGCTGCCCCCAGCCCAGGCTGGGCACCGGCTCCCACACCAGCAGCACCACGACTGACCTACTCTCCTCTGACCGACACCCAGAGGCCTCAGGGCCACCTGGCCCATCCTGGTGACAACCCCCAAGCCAAGTAGCTTCCACTTGTCCTGCCCAGGCTGGCTCCTGCCCACCAGCTTTCCCAGGCTCGCCACATGCCCCCGATCCAAACAGGCCCAAGGCCAGCCTTCAGCCGGCAGCTTTTGCACTCCCGGGCCACAGCAGCAGTCTGGCAGGCCCCTGGAGGATCAGGACTCCGCCTGGCATTGGAAGGAGTCTCCCAGAGACCGCAGACCCGCAGGGAGACTGGCCAGCTCAAGGCTGTGCCCACGGCGCTGGGTCTCAGGCCAAGAGAGCCTGGGCTGCATGTCCTCAGGTCGCAACAGCCATGCCTTGTCCACACTCGTTTTGTCACCTGCCGGGAGCTCGGGCCACCAGCTGTGCTCGTGCAGCCCCACCTGGCCATCCCTGCTCGCTCTCTGCTCCCCACCACCTCTTGGGTGAAGCATTTGCACCCCTGTGGGGGCTGGGAGCCCAGAGGTGGCCACCAAAGCCAGAGGGAGCGACAGGAGGTGAGACTGAACAACTCTGGCCTGTCTGCGTGAGTAACGCCTGACGAGACAGACAGAAGCCTGGAGAGGATCAGAGGCAAAGTCCAGGAGTTTCCAGGTGTCTCTGTCAAACGAGCAGCAGAGAACGAACAGAGGCCTTGGGGTGGAGACTGTCATCTGTGTGCGAATGGAAAGGAAGACTCCAAGGCCAAGAGGCGTGTGGTGGCCTGGGGTGTGGAACCCAGACAAACACGGGCAAGCCCCAGGCCTGCGCCCGGCGGGGCACACAGCAGGCCTGCTCGCACCTCTCTGGATCCCTTGTGCTCACTGGGCAGCACAGGCCTCTCCAGTGGCCACCCCCTCCTGGAAACACGCACCTGTGCTTTGCCACACATGCCTGAGGCCCGCACCCCCAGACTCAGGGCTGGCTGCTGCCCAGGCGCCCTGGCCGTGCTGACCACAGGGACCACGTGGCCCGGGGCCCCGCGCAGCCACCCTGTAGGACCTGAGCTGACGCAGGCCTGCAGACTGCTCCTGGTTCCTCCCTGCGGGCCGTTAACCCAGCCCTTTCCCCCGACCTAACCCCCGTCTTCCTAGGGCTGCGTCCGGTGCTGCCCAAGGTGGCAGGAATGCGTCTTGGAGCTCACAGCCCACACTCTCAGTGCCGAACCTTCACACTACCAGCTGGTGTGCAGGCGCGGACCTCCCCAGTGTGGGGTGCCGGCTCCGACTGTCGTGCGCCCGGGCAGCCTCTCTTCTGGGAGCGCACCAGCCCTCTCCTTCCCCCAGTGGCTGGGAAAGGCACTCGCCTTCGCCCCTGGGCGCACAGACCCCAGCTGCTGCCCCACCGTGTTCCCACTAGAGCCTCTGGCGCTCGGGAACAGCTCGGACTGTGCTCTGCAGAGGGTCGCGGGCAGCACTGAATCCAGCTGCTCTGCCTGTCTGACCCACGAGTGAGGACACAGGCGTGAACGGGGGCCTGCCCGGGGAAATGGAGGGCCGTGTGCAAGGACGACCCTGTCCCCGTGGTCTGGGGTGGGATCCACCTCAGCAGATGGCTGTGCCAGTAGCCGCACTCAGCTCCGCGGGGACAAGCACGCCCACCAGGGCCTGACCTGCAGGCCTGCCCGTGGGTGCCAAGGCTGCTGTGGGCAGGCTTAGCCATGGCCACGGCCAGCTCGGCTGACCTGGTGAGTCCAGGATGGGGTGGGGGCCGGAGGGGCTTCAGGAAGAAGGGACAGGCGTCCGGGCTGGGTGCCGATGGCTGAGGACCCCCCACATGGAGGGGGGACGGTTGGGGGCCCACGTGGGCGGAATGCCAGGGGCCTGGGGGGCAGGCAGCCTGGAGCAAGGGGCTGGCAGGCTCGGAGGTCTCGGTGACCTGGCCAGGGCTCACCAGGGCCTCTGTGGAACGAGAGGGTGCTAGGGCTCGGCTCCTCTGCACCCGCCCCATGTCAGGGGCTTGGGAACAAGAGCGGTTGTCTCTGGGGGACTGCTGAGCCGCCCCGTTTCATCTCAGGAAGGGCCACATCCTAGAAAAGCCATGTCTGACACGCACACGGAGAAAACTAGGCCAACCCCTCCACCCGCTGACCCCGGTTCCTAACAGGCCTGCGTGGGCTTGGGGGCGTCTGTGTCTCGGCCCGTGCCTGGTGTCTCTCCTGGACGACTGACACGGGGTCCTCTGCACCGTGGGTGCCAGGGATCGAGCACGGACCACAGACACAGCCAGCATCTCCTGCAGAATGGCCGGAGGGGAACAGACTCGGCTCGCAGAGCCCGCCCCGCCCCCCACAGGTGTGCAGCGTCATCCCCACCGACGGGGGTTCTGGAGCCCAGGGTGCCCCAGCCCACCTGAGGAGGGCCAGCTGGGCCTCTTGCTGGAAATGAAGCCCAGGCCAGTGCTGCTGGGGCCGGGGCTGGGGCCGGGGGACGGAGCCCAACCCTGTGCCAGCCTGGTGGCGGGCTGGGCCTGCTGGGGAAGCTCTACCTGCTCTGGCGTACCCTCGTTTCCAACTTCCTACGTGTGATCAGGGGTCAGAATTTGTTTTTAATCAACCACGTTCCTGCAACATCCTTCCCAACTGGCCCTGAGCCCCTGCTCCCCCTCCCAGTGAGCTGGTGAACTCTGCTCCACAAGGTCCCTATCCCAGCTGTGGCTGCCCCCACCCGCGGGGCCTTCCTGCACCCTCTCCTGGACGCGGTGGCCCCAAGACACACGTGGTCCTCGATAACGTCCTGAGGTGGGTCTGGGAAGGCCCACTTGCAGACAAGAAGCTGAGTCTAACCAGTGCTGACCAGCTTGTCCAAAACCGTCAGCTGCACCTGGGGCCAGGTATGGGGCAGGCCCGGGGCTGGCTGGGGATGAGGCCGCGCACGCGTGTGTGTGTGTGTCCCTGGCCAGGCCAGTGAGGCCTGTGCTCCACCCCCAGGGGCGTGTGGGGGCCGTAGCCTGTCGCCCTGGAAACCAGGCGGGGCCCCCTAGAGCTTGCAGCTCTGGTTTGGATTTCAGACTCCATGCCACTCTCTCAGAACCCACTCGGCCAAACTTTCCAAGTAGGAAAAGTGGAACGAAAAGGGAGCCTGGCACCTGAGCGGGGAAGCCCTGGCTGGCGGGCAAAGAGATGGCGGGGCGGGGACCCCGGATCTCCCCCGGGCCCAGGCCCCCTCCTCCAGGGAGTGAGCGGCCGGAGCAGGTGGGCCCAGCCCTTCCTGACTCTGGGAGCTGCTGCCCTTTCGTGTTTGCCAACGGGTTTGTGAGAAGGCGCTTTTGGAAAAAGGGCTGGAAAACCACTGACCTCATCCAGCTGGCCGGCCTTTGGACATGGGGAAACTGAGCTCAGAGGGTTTGGGCCTGGAAGTCAACAACAGGGTGAACCCACGGGCAGGGCGACGTGCTGAGCCCCCTGCGGGCGCACAGGAGGCCTGAGGTCGGGCCTGGCATGGACGGGGCGTCCACAAGGAGCAGTGCGTGGACTCAGGTCTCACAGGGCAACCAGCACGGCAAGGGAGGTGGCCCGCAGGCCCAGCCCTAGTGGCCACCACGCAGGACACTCCTGAGCTCAGGGAACAACAGCGTGTCGGCTCCACACCCTGAGGGATCTGCATACCCTGCGCCGGGGCTCACAGGCCACTACCCGCCCACAGGCTGGGTGCCACGGGGAGGGCCTGGATCTGGAGTGAGCTGGGTGCCCTGTGGGCCCAGAGGACCAAGCAGACTGGAGCAGCCCTGCCTCCCTCCCCGAGGACAGGTCCCTGCGGCACCGCCGCCCTAGTCCTGCTCCCGCGGCTCCAGCAGACACACCCCACCCCCGGCCCTCTCCATCATTGGTCTGAGCAGCTCCAAACCCTGGGCCTCCTCCGGAAGTTGCCCCCCTGCGGTCCTCCAGACGGCGCCTGGCCCAGGGAGGCATCCCAGGGGACGGAGCTGAGCCTGCTACGTGCCTGCCTCAGAAAGCCTCAGCGGGGCCACTGGTCCCGGGAGCCGGCTTCTGAGGAAGGACTCGCTGTAGGAAAGGTGTCCCTGCTGGAGACTGCTCTCAGGAAGGTGACGGCAAGCTCCCGGCTGCTGGCCTCGGCTGGCCAGAAACCCTGGCGTGGAGGCTGCCCGCAGGACGTGGGCCCCGGGCTGCGTCCCGCACCCACCCTGGTGGGCCGTCACAGTGGGCTCAAGGATGCCAGGGGCTAAAGCCCCCCGCTGCCTGTTTCTGCCCGAGCATCCTGGCAGGGGGCACTACAGTGAGCCCACACTGGTCTCCAGGGGCCAGGCAAGCATGCAGGTGGGGGCAGCCCACCCGGAGTGGGGTCTCCCAGCCCCGCCGTGCAGGTATCTACGACCACCGTGCTCCTGTCTGCGTGGGGCCCGGACGTCCTGTGCACCTGAAGGCCTTAGGTATCTGCTCGAGACCGAACCAGGCCCAGCGCGAAAAGGCCACAAAGTCCGCCAAGCTTGCAGAGCCGGGGCCATGGGAAGGAAGGAGACCTCGGCGCAGCTAAGAAATCACAAGTTTGCTAACCTTTTAAAGGCTCTTAAAAACTGGGCCTTTTTTCCCTGGAGAACTTGAAGTGACTCTTTTGTTTACTCTGCTTCTGCAGCCAGCCCATCGATCATTTCAACAACGCTAAAAATAACACCGTGGCGGATGGACCCGTACTACAGCCCGGGCTGGGGCATCCTCGGTTTGAACGCCCCCTTCTTTCGTGTACCCTAGTCCCTTCTGGCCTGACCGGGGTCCTTCACCCCGATGTCAGGACGGTGCTGCTGCGCTTGGGGCCCCCCGCCTCCCTTCCAGCGGCTCAGGGAGCGGTGCAGGCTGTGGGGAGGGACACACCTGCCTCCTGAGGCCGTGTGCCCTCAGGCCCGTGCCCAGGGAAGCCGTGGTCTCCTGCCCAGGCCACGCGTGCCCCTCATCGCCAGCGGGCCGACCTCAGCGTGGGGCCAGCACCAGTCTCACCCTCCCACCAGCCACGCTTCGGCATGAGACAGCGCGAAGCCCCCGTCCCTCCTCCAGCCCGACTGGGAGTGGAGCCCCGGCCTGGGCGCCTCCCCTGCTGGCGCCGCCGTGAGATGGGACTGCCTGTCCCGGCGTGCGTGGGCCTGGGGCCCGGGATCTCTCTCAGCCTAGCTGGCCCTGGCCTGGCACGAGTCAGCGCCACACTCGGCGATACGCGCCTCGAGGTGTGGGCAGAGGGACTGGTCACAGCCGGCCGAGCCAAGGGACACGGACGTGGCGGGCCCAGCCTCAGACAAGCCATGGGCTGCTGCCAGCGGCGGCGTCCTCTCCGGACCGGCCTGGCCCCAGCCTGGCCCCAGCCCCAGCGGGCGGCCGGCGCGGGGGGAGGGGCGGGAACATGCGGCATGTGCAGAGCAGCGCCTCTTCTCTTCCCTGGGCTGAGCCTGAGAAGGGCCTGCGTTTGGGGCTGCTGTCGGGGGCGGTGCGGTGACTCAGCGGCAGGGGTGGATGCGAGCCTGAGATGCGGGGCTGCCCACCAGCCCCTAGGCATGTAGCAGGGAGGGCAGGAGGAGGGCGGCCGAGCCTGCTGTTGCGGCCAGCTCTGGCAGAGACCCCCGGGGCTCTCAAGGGTAGGAGGGGGTCACGTTTGCCCACCAGGGACTGCCGGGGAGCTCTGAGCCCTGGAGGCCGCATCTAGCCAGCACAGGGGGAGCGGGTGCTGGCCGAGGCCTGGCCTGCACGCTGGGCACCGTCTCTGACCTCAGGGGCCCCTGGCTGGGAGCTGGGCCTGGCACCTGCCTCTGTAGCTGGGTGGGGCTGGCGGATCCTGTCACCCACCACTGGAGGCGGTCAGGGTGGGACGGACATCTGCCGAGAAGCGCGGGCGCCAGGGACGGAGGGACTCCTCTTCCTGCTCCGCCTGTCCGGCAGGTGCTCCCTGCGGGCTCCCGAGCAGGGGCCTTCCTCCCACCAGGGCCTCAGGGAGCACTCGGCTCCAGGGCACAGACATGTCACGACAGAGACGACTCCTGATGACCTTTTCTCCTGTCATTTTAAGCAGCGTGGAGCTGGGACAGACAGGACCCCAGGCGTGGTGCCTGCCGAGTGTGCCAAGGCCCCTGGGGCAAAGGGACAGGCCAGGGCATGGGAAGGGGCCCCTGTCGCCCTGGGCACCCCACGGGCAGGCCGAGATGCAAGTCGCTTTGGTTCTGAGAGCCCGGGCGGCAGGGCAGATGGGTCAGGCGTGCTGCCGCACCAGCAGAAGAGCAGCAGCCTCTGACCGTGGGGGGGTGGCAGGCACAGGCTCCAGGCCGCACTGGCGGGCCCAGGGGTGCATGTGGACGGCGCTGTTCGCATCTCAGGCTGCCCCACCTGAGCCTGGCAAGGCCTCCACCCTCTAGCCAGGCCCATCTGGTACCAGGCCCCCCACTGCACCCACCGTCAAGCCCTGAACAGGCCACCTTCCAGTCTTCAGGGCCCAGGGCGTGCCGAGGGCTCCCACCCACCTGTCGTGATCGCCTGCCAGGGGCAGCGCTGTGCCGGGTGTGGGCCTTGTGTGCAGTGTAGTGGTGGGAGCCCAGCCCGCCAGGCCAAGGGACCGGCCCGGGTGCTGCGGGTCCCTGCAGCCTGAGGTGGGGCAGGCCCGAGGGCAGGGGTGGCCCACGCCTCTGCTCCGCTCCCTCCCATTTGGGTCCCTGCCCCACTGCCAGCACAGCCCAGAGCACGGGAAGGGTGCCCACTGGGGCGCTCCAGTCGCTTCTGTCACTTAGCCTGGAAACTGGGTTGCAACAGGAAAAGAACCTGCTTGCTAAAATCAGTGAGCGTTTTGGGGAAGAAAGGAGCGCCGTCTCTGGTTTCGTTACCATGGGAATGTTTCTGGATCGACTGGCGGGGGGAGAGGTGCGCCCTGGACAGCTCCAGCCATCACAGGCCTACCACCCGACGCGCACACGCCTGCCCGAGAAGCCCTGGAAGCTTCTGGGCCTCAGAGCCGCACCCCCGGCCTCTGAGCCCTGGTCTGCTCTGCGGCCCCTCAAGGCTGGCACTGGCTCAGGAGGGCACCACCCGCAGGCCCAGCCCCGCCTCACTGCCTCCTGCCGGCCTGTGTGCCCACGCTGGGTTCCCCGCCCCCTGCACGGTCGTCCTGAGGCGCCACCATCGAGTCATGCGGCCACATGCTGTCTGCCTGTCCCTCCCTGGGGCCCAGGCCAGGTCGTGCCAGGCGGACAGGGCCGCGGCCTCAGCCGGAGCCGCGCAGCAGCCCTGGGTCTGCTCTGCCGAAGGCCGGCCAGGCTGCTGTCGGGGGTGGGGGGTGCTAAGGCCATGGCTGCCACAGAGACAAGCCTGGGCCGAGACCCAGCCCACCTGGGCTCAGTCCACAGATGGGACTTCACAGGGCAGTGGAGGGGTGGGTGGGAGCCGGGGCCTCGGTCAGGATGGGGGCGGGGGGCGGGGGTCTGGACACGCGCCGAGTCCATGCCTCTCCCTCAGACGCTGCACGTGGTCTCTACGGCGGGCCCCCGGCCTCCTCACACCCCAAGGAGGGCCTGGTGCCACCTATTCCCTGGCCGCCCTCCTACCCGTGCCTGGGCGGGGCTGCACCAGGGGCGCGTAGTGTTGGGCCCCCAGCTCCGCAGCCAGCATGCACACACGGCCATGGGTGGCCTGCAGCCCTCGGGGAACGTCCCCAAGACTCAGGGTCAAAACACCACCACCAAAACACACCCCCCCGCCCCCAGACACACAGGCGTGTCTTCTAAAGGTGGACGGCAGGCCTGATTCTGCACACGAACGCTTGGAAGGAGCTGCGGCTGCTCCCCACGATGCCGCTGCGGAGGGCAGGGCGCCTGGGGCTGGGGGTGTGGCTGGGCTCGGCCGTGTGACTCAGCTGTTGGCAGCCACAGCGTGGCCCCACGCAGCTCCATGGCTGTCGGACACTGCCTGTGACAAGCGGGAGGTCGGTCTCCCGGCCCCAGCCACGAGGACGAGGGGGCCATGACGGCCCTGCCAGCACCTCCTCAGGGCCAGCCCCCAGGCCTCCACCCCACACCAGGCCAAGGCGGCAACCCCAGCGCATTGGGAGGGAGAAGAGGGGTTGTCCTGACCCCCCAGGCCCGTCAGCGGGCTCCGCAGTGGGCAGGCCATGGAAGGACACCCACGTGACGAGGGGCAGTGGCTGCGGCCTGGGCATCCGGGTGGGAGGGAGGCCCTCGTGCACTGCAAACTCCCGGTTCCACCCAGACTGACTCTGGGTTCAGTCCCCCACCTGCCTGTGGAACACTCCCAGGGAGGCTGGCAGGGACATGCTCCCAGCTCCAGAGCCCTGCTTGACCCCTGGTCACGCCTGAGTAGGAGGGGAGGCGCTGTGGACCCAGACGCCCACACCTGGCCGCCTCTTAGCTCAAGAGCCAGCGTCTGCCGCAGCCTTCTAGACCCAAGACCCGCCCCGCCCTGCTCCGGCCCAGGCCAGTCCTGCCATCTGCTTTCCCAAGGTGTACAGGGAACCGAGGAAAACACAAGAGAAAGCAAAGCTCTGAGGATCTGTGCAACATGCCAAAGCACCCCCGAGGACAGGGGGGCAGGCCGGGGACCCAGAGGTGAGGTGGCGAGAGCGCAGACCAGCGGTCTCTGTGCCAGCAGAGCGAGGCAGCAAGGCCCAGCCAGGGGGCCAGCCGCGAGCTCCCAGGGCCCCAGGCGTGGGACCCCACCCTGCGTGGAGCACCAGAGGGCACTCAGAGCCCAGCACTGGCCACACTCGCTTTCTCTGCAGCAGCACGGCCCCAGCCAACCCTGGTGCCTAGGCCCCCTCAGGGGGAGCAGGGCGCAGGCCTGGGGCCCCTCTCACGGAGCCCCCTGCGCGGCCCTGGAGCCCTGCCAAGCTCCGCAGGCCTCTCCCACAGGTGCCAGGAGGGGCAGCCACCTGCCAGGAGCCTCTCGGCAAGCAGGGCCCGCTCCCCAGCCTGGCACGCTCTCGCCTGCACCACCCCACAAGGCCTCCAAGGACGCCGCCCTCCCGCCCACCCCAGGGTCATTTCCCACGCCCGCCACCCGTGACGGGCGCCGGCAGCCCGCAGCTGCGGAAATCAACAAGGCACGGCACTCACGTTGAAGAAATTGGTCTTGTTCCTCTCGCAGAAAAGCCCCTGTGCCGGCATGTGCTGCAGCTGTTGCCACGGGACACCACTGCCTAGCAACACGTCGCGGGCCCACCGGAGGTTCTGGGGAAGCAAGAAGTAGGTTGGGAGTGAGTGTGTGGGCAGCGCCGGGCACCCACGGGGAGGGGGGCGGTCCCCTCCTTCCAGGCTGCGCCAGCCAAGCAGCAGTGCCCGCAGACAGCCGTCCTGTGGCGCTCACGGCCCTGGCTTGATCGCCCAGCCGCGGGTGCATTTCCGAGCTGGTCTCGCGCCCTGCACAGCTGAGCTAGGAGAGCGCGGCCACAGACTGCCTGGGGAGGGCACAGACAGGGATGCCTGGCCCTGCCCAGATGCGCAAGATGCTGCAGGGACCCAGCACCCCACGGTCGGCCGGAGCCCCCAGCAGCCCAAAGGGTCCAGGCGGACTTGTCAGGCTGTGGGTGACAGCCCTGAGCCTGGGGGAGCCAGCGCTACAGGACGCCAGGGGAAGCGAGTTGGTGGGAGGGGCTCTGTCCACGGCTCAGGCCGCTGCTCTCTGGCCATGGTACCTCTTGGTGGAAGCAGGGAGGGTGAGGCCTGAACACCAGGCCCTCGAGGGGAGCGCAGACTGGGCTGGTCCATCAGCCTCCCCCAGACAGCTCCTGGGAGCTGTTAGAAACACCCCGCTGCCCCTCAAACAGGCTTGCGGGTGCCCGGGTCTGCTGGCAGAGGTACACGCCCGTGCTAGTCCGTGTGGGGGCACCCTGCAGTCGTGGGGACTAGACCACCCTCTCCAGACCTCCGCTGCCCACGTGGAGGATGGTGGTGGCCACTGGGCCACTCCTCGGGCCAGGATGCCAACAGGAAAGCCGCTGTCTGCACATGCACTCCTCCTCCCAGGAGCTGGCCTGCCCTGACCTTGGCGACTGGAGCCTCCGTCCTGCCCCGCCCTCCCCCCTGCCAAGCTCGCAGGGAGGCGTCCCTGGGAGGCAGGAGGCTGGGGCGGGCGTGACGCCAGTGTCTCCCCTGAGTTCCCTCGGTGTGGGGTTGCCTCAGGGCTCACAAAGCCGGTCGCACGACCCTACCTGGCGGGCAGCATGAACTTGCCTGTCCTCACACACCTGGAGCAGAGAGGCCTCGGGCCCCACCCTGCCCCCGAGGACCCGCGCGGGCTGCACCAGCTGAACCTGAGGGTGAGGGCTGGCCTGTGCTCGGGGGGGGCTGAGGCCCCTCCCTCACCTCACATGGCTCAGGCCCCTCTGCCAGCCTCACCCTCTGTCACTGGACATCACCTCCTGGTGACAGGCTGGTGGGAGCTGCTGTCAGGGAGCTGCCACGGCCCAGAGGGGAGGACCTCCAAAGCAGGCAAGGCTCAGGAAGGCTGGGGCTCGCAGGGAAGGCCCCGCGGTGGAGCACGGGCAGGGCCGGGCCAGGCAGGCCCTCCTCTCTCTGTCCTCACCGGGAGGCCCAGATGAGCCCCTGCTTCTGGGTGGGGTGCAGGGAGGGGCCCGGCCATCTCCATGCCTGGCCCAGGCTTGGCTTTTTTCTCTCCAGACATCCGTGACCCGGGAGGGCCAGAGCAGGCAGAGGATGGCAAGAGCAGCCTGGCGCGGCGATTCCGCGCCACACGGGGGAGAAGCAGGAAGCCCGCCCGGGGAAGCACATTGCTCGTGGCCTCTGGCCCGGCAGCTCTGTGGGGCCCGCGGGCGCCTCCAGGCGGGCAGCACCTGGGCGCCCGCGGGCACCGGTGTCCTGGTGTGGCTTGGGCTGCGTCTCCCTCACAGGTCATCGCGTGGGGTGTCTCTTCTGCTGCTGCTGGCCCTGTGTGTGTCTTCTTGGAGAGATGTCTATTCAGGCCCTTTGCCCGCTTTCAAGTTGGGTTGGGTTTTAATTAACGAGTTGTAAGAGCTCTTCGTGTCTTCTGGATACAAGCCTCTTGGCAGATGCGTGGTCTGCACGCCTCTCTCCCACCCTGCCGGTCCTCTTCTCACTTTGGCAGTGTCCTCTGAAGCACAGAAGTTCTCCATTTCGATCGTGTCTGGCTTACTGACCCATTTTTGCTCACCCGTGCTTTTAGCGTTCTATCTATGGAATCATCGCCTAATCCGAGACCACCTAAGATTTACATGCTTGCTTTCTTCTAGACATCTTGTAGTTTCAGCTCTGAAATTGAGGTCTTCAATCCATTTCAAGTTAATTTCTGTATACACTGTGATGGCATCACCTACTCCATGGAAGTGAGTTTGAGCAAACTCTGGGAGTTGGTGGTGGATAGGGAGGCCTGGCGCGCTGCAGTCCACAGGGTCGCAAGGAGCCAGACACGACTGAGCGCACAGGCAGGCCTCCAGCCTTGCTCTGGCTGCCCAGTTATCCCATACCGTCTGCTGAGGGGATACTGTCCTCTTTTGCCACGAGAGGACAGTGGCGGCCCGCGGAAACTCTAGTGGCCACACACGCGCCCGTTAGGCGCTGGGCTCCCGACCCGCCTGAGCTGGCGGGTGACCGGCCCCGAGCGCGGTGCCACGCCGGCTCTCCTTTCGGCTGTGACGTGACGCACAACGTAAACTCTGCCAGATGAGCCGCCGTCTTGTGAGCAGCTCACAGTGCCGTGCGCTCATACCGCTGTGCAACTGTCTCGAGCCCCACTGGGGCTCTTCACCTTTCCAGTCTGAACCCCGGCCCCATTCAACAGCAGCTCCTGGGACCACACGTGTGTGGAGTACTACTGGATTTGTTCTTTCTTTGTGTCTGAATAATTTCACTGAGGACATCCGTGTTGGAGCAGGCATCAGAATGTCCTTTCTTTTTAAGGCTGAATAATATTCCACCCTGCTTTGATTACTGGAGATTTGCAGTGAGCTCTGACACCGGGACATGTGAGTTTTCCAGGTCTGTCCTTCTCCAAGACTGTCTGGCTCCAGGAGCACACTGTAACCCACTCAGTCCTGATCCCTCGCAGCAGGTAGGGTCGCTGGTTCCCCAGGTGAGCCAGAGGCAGCAGGCTGGTGGAGCCACGCAGAGTCACTCTCCAGCGAGCTCCAGGGCCCCTGTGCTAAAAGGCCTCTGAGTGGCCCATGTGGACAGTGGGAACCACAGTTTTGAGTAATGCCACAGCCTAGGACTCAAACTCCTGCCAAGACCAAGCCCTTGGAGAATCACAGAGCGGCAAGCACGGGACTCGGGCGCGGTGGCCTTCCCCGAGGTATGGGAGCACGTGGGGGCCTGTGTCCTCAGGCATGCCCCCCACGGCGGGCCGGCAGGGGCCTTACCTTGGGGGGCCCAAGGCGGGAGTCTGGTGTACAGCAGAGCTGACCCTGGGCTGGAGGGCAGCCTTGGGGGATGTCAAGGGTCCCCAGGGGCGGACGACTATAGAAGGGATAGGAGGGCCGCAACCCCAGGCGGTGCCAACACAGAGGAGACGGGCTGTGGGCCTCGGGTGGGGCCCTTGGGCAGGACCTGAGGGGTCTGAGGCTAGCTCTGCTGGGGCCGCTCTGCCCTGGGCAGCCACAGAGCCATAAGGGGGGAGCACGGAGATGCCACCGCCACGCCCAGGCAGACTTGACAAGGAAACAGACTGCTGCTGAGCCTGCACAGCAGGAAGCGTCTGTTACCCAACAGCTGCGTGGGAAGTGGTCACCGCTGGTCAGAGACAGGCCACCAAGAGCTCTGGCCGGGCCCCAGGATGGCAGGCTGCCCAACTGGGCCCAGCACTCAGCCCACGAGGCACCCAGCAAGGCCTCTGTGCAGAGCAAATAGCAGCCTGCTGGGCCCCTGGCTGCTGCAGAAAGGGAACTCCATCTTGGGGAAGCAGGCCATCAGGCGGGACACGCAGGGACCGAGGAGCCGCAGACGTGCGGTGTGGCCCCGCAGAACAGACAGCTAGGCGGCCTCGTCCCTGCCGCTGGGCCCACGCCCACCCCACAGGGCCCCCAGCCCATCAGCCCAGCACAGGGGACCCAAACGACCTGGGCTAATTTGCAGAAGAGCACAGGGCCAGCAGTGAGCAGCGCAGGGGGAGGCGCGGTGGAGACGGCTGGGCCCCGGGAGCCGGGCTGCCTGACCTCGAGCAGAGAGAACGTGACCCCCGACGGTCACTGTCATGCAAGCAGATAAACACGCAGGGGGCCTTTGTCTCACACCAGCAGAACCGTGGACAGCGCCCCCGCGTTCTCTAGCTGACATAAGTGCGGTTTCCCACTTTTCGAAAACCCTCCCAGCAAGGACACAGGCTGAAGAGCCCACGCAGCCCAACCCCAGGCCCAGGCTAAAGCCATTTGTGGGAGTGCAGAGGTGCCCGGGGCCCCCTGGGGCCTGCGATGCAGCCCTGCTTTCCCTCCAGCAGCCGGTGACCGCCCCTCCATTCTCAGGGTATCTCACCCCCCAAGTCCCACCTCAGCTCTGCTTCTGGAGGAGGGGAGAGCACTCGCAGGCCCCACAGACTGCTCCTGAGGGGCTTCATTCAAACGCAGGTCTGCTGGGTACAGAAGGCCCGGGCATGGCCGGACGCAGCCAGGTGGGCGGGGACGCACAGAAGGGGCCAGGAAAGCCGGACAGCCCGCAGCCCCCGCCAGGCTGCAGTGCCCGTGTGCCCTGCCCTGGGGAGCCAGCCTGCCGCATGCACGGCCACTCCGCACCGCGCCACGCCCCCGCAGCAGCCGTCAGGGGGCTTCCTGCCACAGCCAGCTCCGTCTCAGGCTGTCTGCCCTCCCTGTCTCTTCAGGCCTCCAGCACGGGCCTCTGGGGGGAGTGGCTCCTGAGCCCAGGCCTTACTAAGCGGGGGAGCCAGACAAGAGTGGAGGGCACAGCCGGACCTCGGGGCCACCCCGCCAGCCCCTTGCCTGCCTGGGCAACGCGCTCCCCCCCCGCCAGCCGCCACGGCTCCTCCACCCTCGGGCTCCGAGAGCGGTGCCTTCCTCCAGCCTTAGCAGCACCCCAGCCTGCCTGGACCCCACTACTTTCCCTGTGGGACCCATCACAACGGGACTCGCCTCATTGACTCACTAGTGTACTGCAGATCTGCCCCATGTGAATGCAGCTCTGGGGGGGCTGTCTCCCCAGCTCCTCCGGGCGAGTCGGGAGCCCAGAAAAGGACGCAGACGGACCCGACCCCCCCACCAACACTAAGCGCCCGCAAGAGAGGCCTGGGGAAGCGCGGGAGCCCCTACGTCCGGGGCCCCGCTGCGGAGTCTACACGGTCTGCCCGCCGAGCTGGAGGAGGCCGCCAAGGCCAGGAAGTCCACGCGAACCACGCCCCCTCCCAGCCGCCCCGCCCACGCGAGCCGCGCCCCCTCCCAGCCGCCCCGCCCCCTGCGAGCCGCGCCCCCTCCCAGCAGCCCCGCCCACGCGAGCCCCGGCCGCCGCAGGCGCTCACCCGGTGGGTCCTGCTGTGCGTGTAGAGGAAGGCCAGCCGGTAGAGGCTCTTGTAGTGCTGTGGGAAGCGGCCGAGGCAGAGGTGCAGTGAGGCCACACACTGCTCCGTGAGGAACTGCCGCTGCTCCTCCGCCCCGGTGGGCAGCCCCTGCGGGAAGGCCAGCGGCTCCCCGGGCGCGTCTGCCCGCTTCCTCCCATCCCCCGGGGCCGGCCCAGGCGTCTGGGGCTTGGTGGGGCCGCCAGTGGGGCCCGGGGGGTCGGCAGCAGGCTTCTGGCTGCCCTGCTCTGTGGCCCGGGAGCCTTCGCTGCTCTCCGAGGACTCCTCGGCTCTCCCTGCGTTGAGAACAAGGAGACCGTCACCTCGGCTCTAGAGCCCTCCCCGCGGCCGGCGGCACCGGCGACGGAAGCGCCTCGTGACAGCCGCACGGTGGGACAGGGGCAACCCCGCAGCAGGGGGGCTCCGCCCCCAGGGCCCCACTGAGGCCTCCGTGGGCTCCCGTCTCCTCCTCGACAACATAGGCCATCCAGCTAGTGCGCAGCAGAGGTGGGGCTGCGAGCGGGGCACAGGGTGCCCCTGCAGATGGGGCGCAGGCTGTCCACCTCCAGGCAGTGCAGGGGCACGAGACACGGTCCACAGAGGGCAGGCGAGGCGCCCCCACCCAGGGCAGCACCTGCTCCAGGCTCGGCGCCCCCCACCCCAGCCTCCCTCTCCATCTTAGGGAAAGACCAGAGGAACTCTGTGCCAACCCAGTACATCCACCGCCCCCGATCAATGCCCCGTCCGTGACCCTTTGGGGGACACCTTTTCTGATCCACAGGGGTGAGGGACAGGTGGCAGGGAGCAGACAGCTGGGGGCCTCCCTAGCACGCACAGCTCTGGCTACATGGCCACACCCACATGTGAGCCCCTGAGCCCAGACTGTCCCATCCAGGGCCTGTGTGGCGACTCTGGAGCCAGGCCTGGACTCCGGGGACAGGTTACCAGCCTCCCACCAGACAGGCAGCATGGGGGGCAGATAAGGGTGCAGACTCGCTCTCTGGATCTCAGGTACTTGTCTAGTAAATGGGAACAGCCAGTGCTTTTCCCAGGGATGCTAGGAGGCTTGGCTGTTGCTGCTGCTATCTGCCAAACAGCTGTGAGCCCCAGCCGGGCCAGCGTGGAAACGCTTTCAAAATCCATGGCTGGCCAACCAGCCTTGGCCTCAGAGTACGGCCAGGACTGCTCGCCTGCCTGCAGCCTCCCAGCAAGGCCAGAAGTGGGGCTGACCACTGGCTTCCAGTGGGGCCTGGGGATCGCAGGAGCGGGGAGCTGGGCAGACCCCAGGGCCAGATCAGGGCCCGGCCAAGAAAGGCAGGGGGGTTCAGACCAAAAAGCACGCACGTGTGATGCACGGGACACCGTGTGGCCATCTGCACCAGCCCGGGGGTCTGACAAGGACAGCGTCACCAGCGCTCACTGAGCGTCATGCACCTTCCTGAGACGCTGCACTGAACTCCACGACCTGCAAGCAGGCCTGGGGTCATTCCCACCCTTCGGGAGAAGCACCGAGGCCCGGCCTGTGAGTGACTCGGCTGACCGCGGTCCCGGGGAATGGCGGAGGCACCAGGGCAGAGGCCAGGCTACTCCCAGGACGCCTGGCCGACCAGCCGCGCCGAGTCAAGGCTCCGTACCTCTCTCCTCTGTAGCCGCCGGAAGCTCTTTACCAGGCAGTCCTGGTTGGGAGCCAGGAGCGGGCGGCCTCTTCTCTGCGTAGGGCCTCCGGGAGCCCTCCTGGGAGCTGGCGGGCTCACTGAAGAAGTCCTGGGTGGAGCTCGAGTCTGAGAGCGCCACGGCTGTGCTGTCCTGGCTGCGCTCTGGGGAGGAGTAGAGTAGCGATGGGTGAGCCGCACAGCGGGGCCCAGAGGGGCCTCCCCGGGAGCCCCCCGCAGCCACTGCTCACTGCCCAGCCCGCCACCCTGGAGGCAACGAGCCCCCCCAAGGCACCAGTCTCCCGGGGCTTCCTTCCCCGGAGAGCGGTGCTCTGGTGCGTGTCTGACAGTGGGCTCTGGGGGACAAGCCTGCGCTTATAACAGCCCTGGCTCCCACATCACGAACGCTCCCGCCGCGGCTGACCGTAAGTTGCCAGTGTGATCCGTCGGAATGTGGGGCTGGGAGGAGACGCGCGGTAGTGGCCCACCGCAGGGCGTTCCCACCATAACAGGCACACGTGGCCGAGGGTCAGGGCTTGGCCAACGCCGTTAGCCAACGTGTGGTGGGTCTGCAGTGACAGTGCAGACACCTGGGCTCACCCACAAGGTGCGGGCAACAGCTGGGGGAAGGGTGTGAAGCCCTGGCGGGACCTTTTCCCCAAGGGAGCAAAGCCAAAGGCACCAGGCCGCACAGGGCAGGTGAAGCCCCGCGGGAAACACCTGCCCTGGGCAAGGCCCCGGGCCCCAGCGCTCCCACCCCAAGATGCAGGGACCCAGCCCTCTGGCTGTGCAGCGGCACCCAGACCACAGAGGACCAGCAGCGCCCAGCCCAGGCCGGCAGGTGCCGACTCCAGGACAAGACCTCTGCTGAAGGGAGAGGGGTGAGGATGCAGAGGAACCCTCCTGAGGGGCACACAGAGGCACAAAGTGAGTGGCAGGCAGAGATGGACCCTGAGAAGCCTTCCGGCCGACCAGCCAGCCCTGAGCAGAAGGCAGTGTAGGGGAACTGGAATCCGGGGCGTGGGGCCCCGAGGAGGCCCGGCAACGGCAGGGCCCGGCCCCCGCCTCGTCTACCTCTGCCCCCGCCTGGCGCCTGGGAGCACAGAGCGAAGCCCGTTCTGGGCGTGAGCCTCACTCCCTCCAGTGTCTTCTGTCCTACATGTGCTATCCCGAGTCCACGAGAAGTCTAAGACACACACACACACACAAGCAAAAAGAGCACTGTCAAGAAACAAAGCAATCGGCACGGCCATGTCAGAGACGCCCTGCCCCTCCTCTCCACGCTCACTTTCCCTAAACTGTCACTGTCCACAGAAGAGCTGCAGTCACGCAGCGTGTGCTGACCATGCTCAAGGCAGGAGCCTGACAGGGGGAGGGGCGCGCCGCCCACACCGTGGGACCGTGTCACCCGAGGACAGACTTCAGTGCAGATGCTAAGTTACTCTGTAAAAAGACTTGTGAATAAACCGATCGGAGAGATAACACGACCATCACGAGAGGCTGCAGCTCAGCAGGGACAGGGCAAGGGCCTGAAGCCTGCAGGGCCACCGTCAGACAGCACCCTGCAGCTCTAGGGAAGAGGGGCCCTGGGGAGCAAGAGCGTGTGAGTGCTCATGCCCGGGAACCAGAGGACACGTGTGTCGCTGCAAAGATGGCCACCAATGGGAGCTAAGGGCCCTGGGACAGGTCTTTCCTATCTTCCGTGTGTGTCTAAGAGGTCAGCGTGAGGCTGCTGAAAACGATCCTGATTTTCAGTACTACGAAGCAAGCAAGGTTTCACACTAAGAAGCCAGTCAAGCCCCCGTGAGGCCTTTGCATGGGTTGTGCTGGGGGCTTCCAGGCCCCAGTCCTAAGGCAGGGCCAGACCCAGCAGAGAGCTGGGAGACCCACAGGGCTGGACGGCAGGGCCTTCCAGGGAAAGGCACACGGTGGACCCTGGGGACTACCCACCTCCCAGGCACCCCTCCCCCACCTCCAGAGGCGCCCAAGGCCCAGGGCAAGGGACAGAGCTGGAGGAGCAGGGAGTAGGGCCCGGCCCGCTGACTTAGGGCGGGCCGTCCCCTGGGGCTCTCCTCAGGCAGGTCTGACTCAGCCCACACCACCTGGACTCTGAGGACTCCCAGGCCAGCCCAAAAGAGCTCTGGTGACAAGACGTGCAATCCCTGCTGTGTCTTCTCCGTTTGCTCCGGCAGGATGACTAGAAACGGCCCACAGCCATCCAGTCTATTAGCTCGGCTATGTGAAGGCTCAAGGAAAGAACCATATGCCCGTGTGGTCAGAACCGTGGCCACTCCGGCTGCTGAACCCCAACAGGGTGACCCCTGTTCCGCTGGCCAGAAAACAACAGGTTCTAAGAAAAGTCAGCCTGAGTGCAGTCAATGTTTTCAGAAGTCTTTACACTGGCAAGGTCTGCCCCAG
Source organism: Oryx dammah (assembly GCF_014754425.2). NCBI lineage: Eukaryota > Metazoa > Chordata > Mammalia > Artiodactyla > Bovidae > Oryx > Oryx dammah. The sequence continues at coordinate 70,214,246 of NW_024070196.1, read as the reverse complement.
TCGGGCCGATGGCCACCAAGTGCCCCCCGCTACAGGCCCAGCAGACTGGACAGATGCCCCAGAGAAGAAACACCAGGAACCCACTCCACACTCCCAAGAAAGGCAGCAGCAGCCTCCCCTCAGGGTCTCTCTTCTCCCACCTGGTCACTCAGCGTCTGAACACCATGTCTTTGCTCCCACGGTCCCTTGCCTGAAATGGCCCTCCTCCAGGAAGTCCTCTTGACCCACCAAACCCCAGAGGCAGCTCATGACGCTCCCTTGGGAAACCAAGCGCCACCCCAGGGACACACAGACCCAACCAAGACCTCCTCTAGGCTCTCCCAACGGCGCCCTCTCCCAGGCTGAGCACCCACTAGGCCCTCCCCAGACACCACGAAGAGCTACAGCTTGAGGACCAGGGAGGGGAGGAAGAGGAGGCTCATTGCCGGCCCTCTCCCGCCTCCCCACCCTGGCCTGACGCTGGGAGGAGACGGAGAGGCTCATGGCCTGGCCCTCTCCCGCCTCCCCACCCTGGCCTGACGCTGGGCCTGCCCTGTGGGGATGCAGGAGCACCCGGGCACCATGGGCAGGGCTGTGCCCAGAACACAGCCTGCCCTGCGTCCATCTGTTCTTGAGGACGCCGCCCTGTCCCCCCCGGACATGCCCGGGGCCCTGTCCTTCGGAGACCACGCGAGAGTCTGCCGCCTTTGCAATCTTTTTAAGGGAAAAGCAACAAAGCGACAAGAGTCCAGACGGAGGGGCCTGGCAGGCAGGCGGGTGGTGCAAGGAGGCCGGGGCTGCGGTGCATCTGGCTGGAGCTGGGACGGAAGCCAAGTGCGTCAGACATACACTCTCCAAACACAGCACGGCGACGCAGAGGCGCCCTGGCCACGGGCAGCAGGGAGCTGGACTGAGGGGCAGCACGCGTCAGCTTGGTCCCTGAAGCGAGCCGGGGCAGCGCAAGCGGGATGGCCAGGGCGGTGCGCTCAGGGTTAGGGGCGGCACGGGCAATGCTGGTGGAAGCAGCGTGGGGGACCGCGGGGACGGGCACAGGTGTACACAAGACAGGTGGGGGATGGCGGCGTGGCAGTGACGATGGATGCTGCGGGGCTCCCCAAGGACCTGCGTGGCTCACCAACCCCGGGGCTCCTGCTGCACGTGGGCCCACAGGCACCCCGCAGCCCAGCGGCCCCGCCCTCCTGACGCCCACACCCCAGTCCCGGCTGAGCTTCGCCCAGAAGGCAAGGCCACAGGCTGCCTGGAGGGCCCACCCCAAGGCCCCCGCCCGCTCCGGGACTCTGAGGTGACACGGAGGACGTCAGGAGACAGCGAGGGGCCTGGCCAGTCCATTCCAGGGCCGGGCCGCTCTGTCAGGCCTACTCCCTGGACCCTGCGGGCAGCGACCCCCCACCAGGGAGACACACACACCCAGCACCCTCGGCCTGCAGGGGCCTCCCCACTGCCCACCTGAGACTCCAGCTGCCCTCGGCCCAGCCCCAACTAGCCCTGCAGCCTCCTGCCCTCAGCCCACTCCCTCAGAGGGGACAGGACCCATGGCCAAGCCCGCCAGGTGGCCGCAAGCACGGGCGCCTGGTGCCACACCTGGGACCCAGCCCGGAGCCACCTCACAGAGCTTCCTGCAGGGACCCGGACGCACACAGGCACACGCATTGGACATGTGCACGCTGCACACCACAGCGTGCGGAGCACAGGGCCTGCTCCGGGCTCTCATCCTGCTGGGTCAAGCCCGTGTCAACGGCCATCTCTGGAAGCACCCTGAAGGCGCCAACGCTCTCTGGCGCTGAAATCCTCAACAGCATCTCCCGAGATGGGTGAATTGAGAGGTGAGGCTGCAGGGCTGCAGAGCAGAGGCCTCACGGTGTCTGTCCCTCTTGGTCCAGCTGGGGCCCTCGGTCAGCCATGCGCACCTCCCGCTGCCCGGGGACTGCTTGGTTCCAGGCACTCTCCCCAGGGCTGTGGGGGGGGCGACAGAAAGCTCCCCACCCTGGTGTGGGCGGTTCAGAGAGCACCCAGGCCTCTGACGCCATGCTAAGTGATCGTGGAGATGGTGAGCAGTCACCAAGCTCCCTACACAGACCCTGGCCACCTTCCGGAACCTCTCCCAGTCTCTCTGGATAAGAGCTGACCCGGGCGCACTCTGGGGCTGAGGTGGAGGCATCCTCAGGAGCAGCGCGGCCTGAGGTGGGCCCGGCGCTCAGCGGCCCATCCAGCAGGCAGCAGGGTAGCCTGCAGAGCTGAGGTGGCACCTGGGCTGTGCGCGTGGCTCCCTGCACATGCTTCCGGAGCCAGGCGCCCAGCAAACGTGAAGGCAGCACCTGTCTGCAGTGCTCTGCTCCCCATCGCCACGCACACGCGTGTGCCAGGGCGGGACCCCGAGCGGTGCTCCCAACCCTGAGACCGGCCTGGCCCCAAGTCCTCCAGAGAGCGCCTGGCAGAAAGGACTTCCCGAGTAGGGACTCGTTTCCAGTGTGTTCTCAGTGTCCTCAAGATGAAAGGTCCCAAGAGGGCTCACCCTGAGGTGCAGGGCAGGGAGGGCCCTGCTTGGGGCACGTCTGTGGGGTCGTAGTGGGAGGACAGGCCGGCCAGCTCCGGGTCTGTGCTCCCTGCTCGGGGCGGGCGGGCGGGCGGGCGGGCGGGCGGGGACGGAGACACACAGCACATGCTCAGACGGCCCACGGAGATCTGCATACACACACCCACAGCCGGGGGCCCAGCCAGCACGCGCTCCCCTCAGGGCGCAGACGGTAGCCCAGGGAGTCGCGGGCCCCGGGACCCCCGCAGCTCTGCAGGGCCCTGCTCCCGCACTTGCCCTCAGGGCCCGGCCCGCGTCCTGGTGCGCCAGAGGGGAGCGCGAGGGGACCGACTGCGAGGCCGGCATGCAGGCCTGCGGTGTTAAGTGAGGATGTGGTGACCGGCCGCCGCCTGCCCGGCCCGCACGGGGAGCCGGCCGATTCCCCGCCAGCTCATCTGATCCCCACGGCCTCGCCCGCAGCGGGCAAGGCAGACTCCCGGACGCCCCCGGGGGCGGGGCAGGTGGCAGCCCTGAGCATGTGGGGGCAGAGGGTCACGGTGAGTCCATGAGGTTAATGAAGACCGCAACATTGCCCGTGTCAGCCCACACCCGGCACCCCCTCAAACAGCAAAGCGACTCATTGCCCGAAGCGCCCCCCCGGGACTGGCGTGCCGCCCTGGGCTGGCGGGAGGGGGAACAGGGACTGTACCGTCCGGCGTGGCCTGCTGGTGGGGTTTTTTACATTTGACGTAATCGTGGTCAACCGGAGTGGCTGTGTAAGGTGGGGAAGTCAGACCTGGGCCAGAGGAGGGGAGGGGGGCTCCGGGGCCCGGCAGTGTCCCAGCTGAAGAGCGGGAGTCCTCGTCCACCAGGCAGGCCTTCTCCCTGTGGGCCAGAGGGCAGGTGCATCAGGGTCCATCTCCCCTGAGGCGGGGCCAGTGCCGCTGGTGGCACCGTCCCCTCGGGTGACCCGTCCCCGGGTGGCACTCGTCTCCAGGTGGCAATCGTGCCCTCGGGTGGCACCGTCCCCTCGGGTGACCCAACCCCAGGTGGCACCCGTCCCCTTGGGTGGCACTGTCCCAGGGCTGACCAGGGGCCCTACTTGGGCTCCAGCCCTAGCCAGTCACTGCCCAATCTTTACAGCTGCGCCTGCTGCCAGCTCAAGTCTCACAGCAGGCAGACGCCTCCCTGGAGGCACCCACCCCACACCCCCAGCACCTCGTGTGACGCCCGGGGCCTGAGGAATCTCATCCTGGTCAGTGTGTGGCCACGCTCACATGTGCAGAAGGAAACGGCCGCAGAAAGCACGGCGCCCTGAGCTCCGCTCAGGAGTCGTGCCAGTGGGTGGGGAGCGTCTCAGAGGCAGTCCCAGACCCACTGCCAGGACCGCCGACCTCCAGCTCATGTGGCAGCACGTTTCCATACAGTACAGGAGCCGGGAGCTGAGTGCGTCCCTGGAGCACGTGTGGACGCACAGCACGCGCTCTGGGGAGCAGACGGGTGGGTCGCCACGCGCCAGTCCATGCTCACACCTGCCGGAGCCTCCTACAACTAGCGTCCCTGTGCGTCACTTATATAATTTTCAAGTAAAAAAAAAAAAAAAGACTTATAATCACACAAAGCCTGTTCCTGCTGTGTCTGGAGGACACTTTCTGACGACGACCTCTGGGCACACTGCGTCCCACCTGGGTGATGTCCACACGTGTGCCCACCTGTCCCACAAGCTAACAGCACGGAGCCCAGCTGGGCATGGGCCCAGAGATGGGGCGAGCTGAGCCAAAGCTCCAGGACATGGACACTGGGTGACCCACACCCCAGGAAGGCCTGCCAGGCGATCACACCACGGCCCCAGCGCCCGAAGCTCAGCGAGGCTTAGAGAGGACCCTTGCCTGGGTCTGGGGCAGGAGGCTGCAGTGAGCAGCGTCCACTCAGGCAGAGCTGTGCTGGGAGGTGACAGGGTGGTGCAGGGTGCTCATGCACCGTCTGCATCTGGGGTTCAATAGAAGGACTCCGGCCGCCACTGGGTGCCTGGGGCCTGGCCTGACTACTGAGCTCAGCAGACCCTGCCCCACCCAGCCACTAGGAGCACCCTACTCACTTCTCTGAGGCTTTGGGTGCGTTCTTCTCCTCGCCCCTGGCAAAGGGCCCTTCTGCAGCCTCCTTCATGAAGCTCACCAGGACCTCTGCACTGACCCCGGAATCTGGCCTCCCCAGGAGCTTCAGGATGGACGCGTGGAGCCGGAAGTACACCTGGGACGATGACGGCACGGCGTGAACAGCACCCCTAGAGGCCGAGCGAGGCTGCCTGTCCCCGACCCCCTCCCCCAGGGGCTCACTCAGCACTGCCCTCCCTGCACCACCATCCCACACCCCCCACCCCGCCCTGGCACCACGGAGAGTGGACAGCGCCTGCACACGCATCCCTGCACCGCGGGTCCCGAGGGGGGAGGCCACACCAGAGAAGGGCTGGGTGCCTACGGCAGAGGGGGCCTGCCAGCCCCTCCCACTACGTCTTGTCAGGGAAAAAAGACAGCTTAACAGGTGCTGAGCATGTCACTTCGTGTCTGCGTGTTAACAGGAAACACGTCCAGAAAGAAGGATAGGGCCCAGATTTTAAGACAGAGTACTGCAACCGAGGAGCTGGGATCGTTGGGGACTTTTTTCAGTTTAAACACTTTTGAACGATTCCATTCTTATGGTTTCCTTAACCACTAATGATTGTTAACTTAATCAACAGAAGCAAATACGTAAATACAAAAAAGGGGTAAGCATGCAGACTCTGCCCCCAATTCCCAGCGGCTTTCTGGGCAGAGGAATGGTGGGGTGGACGCGCGGCCTGAAAAGGGCGATGCTGACGAGCCCCAGGCCCCAGGAAGCCAGGAGCCCCCAGGCCTGCACCGTGTCCATGGAACCCGCCTCGTGGACCACGTGTGCGCCAGGGAGGACCCCGAGCATGCCGCCTGAACCCACACGCACACCCAGGCAGGGCACACAGTCTGCTTGGGAGGAGCATGCAAGACTGTGACCCTGGGGTCCAGAGGGTTGCGGCTCCTCGGCTCCCCCGTCCCCCAGCTGGGAGGCCCCTCCCCGAGCACCTAGGGAGCAGGCTGCAGGTGCAAGGGCCCGGAGCTGCAGTGCTGGGGGCTGACGCTTCCCCCCGAGAAGGGACAGTGAGCACCCTCGGAGGGGAACGGCCGCGGGAACAGGAGCGCACCCGGCGCCACGGGGTGGCCGCAGGGCTGTCTCGGGAGCGCACACCTGCCCCGCCCCGCGGCCAGCGCAGCCGCACCTCCAGGGCCTCCATGGCCAGCTCGGGGGGGTTGTGGTAGTGAATCTTCTTGGGGTAGCGGGCCGCCTCCTCGTGCAGAAGGTGGCTGGCCTGCCGGTAGTGCCGCAGGTACACAGCGGGCGGCTGCTGCTGCTTCTCGGCCACCTTGCCCAGCATGTAGTGGATGAGCCACTCCTCCTCATCCCCGTCGCCCTCACAGCGCGCCGCCGACGTGAAGCAGTGCCGGGCCGTCTCCAGCATGCTGTTTCGCCGCTCCTCCAACTGCAGGGGACACGACCCGCCCTCGTCTGACTGCGGGGTCCGCAACAGCCCCAAGGGCGGCCCCCGGACCCCCCAGGGCCCCTCGCCTGACTGCGGGGTCCGCAACAGCCCTGAGGGAGGCCCCTGGACCCCTCATCTAACTCTGGGACCCCCAACAGCCCTGAGATGGCCCCCGGACCACCCTGGGCCCTTGTCTGACGCTGGGACCCGCACCAGCCCCCAAGAGTCCCTGGGACAGGCCCCAGGGCTCTACACTAGCGTCTCCTGCAGGCGCTCCCGCCTCAGGTCAGCTCCCTACACTGCACGCTCCTCACAGCTCCGCAGGCCCGGGCCACCCCCACTCAGCGCGCTGCACGGAGGTCGAGGGAGGCACGAGGCCGAGGGCCCTGCGAGCTTGTGTGCTGCTCTGCAGGGTGCTGTCGGGGGGGATGGTCCTCGGCCTGGCGACAGAGACCTCGCTCAAGCGCAGGCTGATGGTGCTCACCCGCGGCGAGGCTCCCACTGGCTAAGCATCTGCTGTCCCCAGGCCTCCCTGCGGCCCCACAACCATCAACGGCCTTGACCACAGACAGTCCACATGCAGGCCCCTTTGTGCCTGCTCTCCAGGGAAGCCTCCCTGGACAAAGGTGTCCTGCCACACGCGCCTGGACACACCATGGAGCCCCTCTGCGTCCCCTCAAGGAGCCGAGGGAGCCCCCACAGCACCCACACCACATCCCAGTGTTGACACCCTTACAAGGACTCGACAAGCCCCTCAGAAGGAAGAGGGAGGAGCCAGCGGTTCTGTCATGGCCCTGAAGCCTGCACTGACCAGAGCTCAGCCCCCGGCCAGGGCGTGCGGGGGGCAGGCACCCAGCTGGCAGGGCCCGAGCCCCTCCCCGCCGCCCTCACCTGCTGCACGAGCTCAGCGGGCAGCTCGGGCCTCCACTGCTTCAGCTGGCGTGAGGCGAAGGAGTGCAGGGCGTAGGACATGGTACCGAATTCGATCCACAGGGACAGGTTGGAGCTGTCGATCTCGAGTGCCCGCCGGAAGCAGCTGAGCACAGGTGTGGCGTGCTTCCAGATGGGCCCATCGCTCTTCAGCTCGTTGGAGTTCAGCTTGTCTTGGATGCGGCTGGCCCGGGCCAGAGCCATGCCCGCCCAGGAGTCGAACCTGCAGCCACGATGGAGCGTGGCTCAGAACACTGCTGCCACAGGCACCCCTGAGCTGGAGACCCACCCCGAGGGGAGCACAGGGCACAGGTTTCCAGGCCCCTCACCAGTGCCCGGGCACTACGCTGACAGGACAGCCCTGGCACGGGCAGGCCTGCCACCCTGCTGCCCTCCGCTTCCCTGCCTGGAGGGTGGCCCCACAGGGCAGCTCCGGGGGGTGCACAGGGGCTGTCCTGCAGCTGTGACCTCGTGCCCTATAGCCTCCCTGAGCCTCAGCTTGGGGCAGCTCAGACCCTGAGACCCCCGTCACCCAGCTTCCACCAGCTGTCCCCGGGATCCAGGGCAGGCCCCAGCAGCCAGATGACAGCGAGGGGACCACGTGATGCCTGAGACCCAGCATCCTGAGACCACCCCAGAGGGGTTGCAGGGGAGAGCGCAGGGGCCTGAGATCCGAGGCCACAAGTGGGCCCTCAGAGTCCAGCATTCTCAGCGCACAGCACAGAGAAGCAGCATGCACATGGCCACACTGCCCTCCGGTAGCTGCCAGTCTCCACCCATCCTAGCAGAGCCATAAAGCTGGCCCCTGGTGTCCCCGGGCCACGCCATGTCGGGGAGCCCGCCGGCTCACAAAGCTCCCTGGCTCTCTCCTGGGCACTTCCGCCCTCCGGGCCCGGGAATGAGGGAAGGGGAGGCCTGAGCGGATGGTGAGCAGTCTTTCTCCCCGGAGAGGGGGAGGGGGCTGGGGGGAGCATGGTGGGAATAGCTGGGGGCCTTCCGCCTGGGCAGTTCCTTCCATGCCCTGCCACAGCAGCATCCACGGGCCTGCGTGCAGCCAGAACAGGATCTGCCGCCCTGGTCACCAACACGAGTGCGCAGGACAGACGCGGGCTCACAGGCCCCCAAGGGCTCCTCCAGGCAGCTTCTCCCTCAGCGGAGAGAGGGACATGCTGGCTTCTCTCCTCAGACCCCAGACCCCCGCTTCCTGGCCCGGAGTTCTGACAAGGCAGACCTCCCCATCCCCGAGAACACCCAGGAAGGCTGCCCACGAGTGCCCCTCGGAGCCTTCAGACACAGGTCACTTGCAGAGGGGCCTCTCTTGACCTTGGCCCTCCGAGACATGGCTGGCTCTCCGCTGGCTGGACCTCACGACTGAGCCAGCCCTTCGGGAGGGGCAGGCCAGTCCCTGCGTTTCAGGCAGAGGCCACCAGGGCCTGCTCACTGGAAGAAAGCCTGGGCCTCCGGTACAACTGGCCCCCAGGTCTGCACCAGCATGGCAGCCCCGCCCCAAGGAGGAAAACAGCCACAATAAGAGGTGTGGCCTTGGAGGAGGCAGGCATCCAGCCGACTCCCCGGGGCTGGGGGCCGGGACCAGGAGTGGAGGCTGCGCCCCAGCAGGCTGGAGCCAGGCAGCAACCCCACACCGCAGGCCGGGAGCAGAGGGCCGCCCGAGACCGGGGGAGAGGGCTCCGCGCGCTTGTCCTCCTCCTCCTGGGGGCCGCCCTCCCGCAGCCCGCTGCTCACCTGTCGGGGCAGACGCAGATGTCGTGCATGTAGAACTTGATGGCCTTGGACTGCTCCTTGTTCTTGAAGTGGTAATCGGCCAGGAGGTAGTAAAGCTCGTTGACCACTGGAGGGGAGGGATCGGCCCCTTCGGGGAGGCAAGGCACCTGGCAGGTGAGAGGGCAGGCATGAGGGGCCGAGGCGCACAGGCGCTGGGGTGCGGGAGACAGGCCCCCGCCGGCAGCCAGCCCCGACCTCGACAGAGGTGCCCTCGATGTAGGCAGACACTCTGTCCAGGCTCAGGGCGGGCCGCTCGGTGCGGGGCACGATAGTGGCGATCCTCCTCAGGAGGTTGGCCAGGTCGGCGGACACGGTGCTGGTCTTGTAGCTGTCAAACTCGGGAAGGGTCTTGGGCTTGAAGTACTCGAACATGAACAGGGCGTCCTCCCACAGCAGATCCACCTGCAGGCAGACAGAGGCGGTCGGAGCGCAGCCGAGGGCTCGCACGGGGAGCGCTCCACGCAAGCACTCTCGGCGGCCCCCGGCAGCAAGGCCACCGCACACGGGAGCCAGAAACCACACCTGTGCACGTGAAGCACCCACTCACAGACGGCAGCCCCCAAACTCACTCGCGTGGCGGGGAGAACGCGAACCAACACAAGCCTGGCCTCTATAAAGACAGACTCTGGGGCTGAGGGCTCCCTCTGTGAGTCCACACCGCCACGCTAGAGGGCCAGTCACCTGGCTGCCAAATGCTGAGCAAGGGCCTGCTCTGGGCCGGGGCAGTTTGCACACCGAAGGGGAAACAGCAGACTCTGCCCACAGGAGTGCGCACTCCGGGGTGGGCTCCCTCAGATCAAAGCTTCACTGACCATGTTCAGGAGCCATGAGCTAACACCCGCTTGCAGTCTGAAAACCCAACACCAAACGAATGGAAACTCTCTAAGGGATTCTCTGTATGGCTCCAGCTAGGGGGACACGTCTACTGCAGAACTGCCGCGCTGCTGCGTGTCTGGGTAACTAGCTCAGCCGCGCGCCCAGTCCCTCCCTCTGACGGGCCTAGTGCGCCTGGCGCTGCAGCCCCTCACCTGCTGGGCCGCGTGCTCCTCCAGGTACCGGGCCTTGCTCTTCTTGCTGGGGTAGCTGTACAGGCAGTAGAAGCACTGCTCCAGGGCTGTCTCCAGCTCCTCCTTGTGTGGGTGTGCGTCCTCCGCGGTGGGCGCAGCCAGCTCCTTCTGGAGGACGCGTACCTGGCAGGGGAGCAGGTGGGGAGAGGCGGCTGGGGGCGGGTGCCTCCGCTGACCTGGGGGGCGTGCTGGGCCCAGGACCCCGGATGGGCCCGCCAGCCCTGCAGCCGCTCCACAGGCCTGAGGAAGGCCCGCCCAGCCTCCCTGCCACCAGCACCCAGGCGGCTTCTAGCTACATGCGTTCATTTCGCCGTTCGCCTGCCCCCCAGGCATCTACACGAGCACCATCTCATGCTGGGCACAGGGAGACACCGTGCCTGCCCTTGGGACCCTCAGACTCCCCTGGAGGGGTGTTAATTAGAGAGTCAGTCACGGCAGACGGTGAGTCCCGTTAGGGCCGCGGGGACCTGTGGCAGACACCAGCGAGGCCCTCAGAGGAGGCGATCGACACAGCCAATGGGTGAATCTGTGGAGGCGGAGCCACGGCCATCGTTATGCCTTGCTGTTAGCAAACGCACGCCCTCTTCAAGTATCTGTGGCATTTCCACCAAGACTAGAAATAAAAAGCGAGGCACCCCACTCCAGTACTCTTGCCTGGAAAATCCCATGGACGGGGGAGCCTGGTAGGCTGCGGTCCATGGGGTCGCTACGAGTTGGACATGACCGAGCGACTTCACTTTCACTTTTTACTTTCATGCACTGGAGGAGGAAATGACAACCCACTCCAGTGCTCTTGCCTGGAGAATCCCAGGGACAGGGGAGCCTGATGGGCTGCCATTTATGGGGTCACACAGAGTCGGACACGACTGAAGCAACTTAGCAGCAGCAACAAATACTAGAGATTAAGCAGAGTACCGACCAGATCTTCTAAACATAACTCAGTAAAGTTAGAAACGGGTTATATGAAGATGGCAAATATCAAAACTTACGGCATGCAGCTAAAAATGTACTTGGGGAAAACCTATAATCTTTACCACAGGTGTATTAGAAAGTGATCACCAACGTAAGCATTTACTTCAGTAAGTTAGGAAAACAGAGCAAATCCACACAAAGTAAAAAGCATTAAATACTAAAGTACTACTTCGTGACCTAGAAGCAAAGAGAAAACAGGTCAGTAGCTGGCTAATATTGGTCAGCCAACAGCTGGTTTAGGTGAAGAAACTAATTTCAACCAACCACACGCAACACTTCTCAACGAAGGACAACGAAGCGCAGAAGAGGGACGCTGGCGGGGCAAAGGGGCGGGGCCAGGGCGCCGCTGCCGCTACGTCACTTCAGTCGCGTCCGACTCAGTGCGACCCCACAGACGGCAGCCCACCAGGCTCCGCCGTCCCTGGGATTCTCCAGGCAAGAACACCGGGGGGGTTAGGGGCACTGCAGAGGCCGTAAAATCTGAAGCAAACGCCTGAACAATGTCATGCTTATGTGAACCCTACTGAAAAACAGATCTGCCTTGAGAAAATAGTCTGAGTGAATCTATAATCACCAAAGAAACAGAGTCAACAAGTTTAAGCGTTACTGAGAGAGAGAGAGAGAGAGGCGGAGAGGGCAGAGAGCCACACAGGACGTGCGGGCACGTTCCAGACCGGGGCTGACGGCGGGCGGGGGGTGGCACTTACGTAGAATCGCAGCAGGGCCCCGTCCGAGTTACAGCACCAGGCCCGCCGGCCCAGGTACTCGTGGGCCGTGTGGAGCAGCATGAGGGACGAGGGGAGCATGGGTGGTTCGGCCGACGCTGGGGAGAGATTGGGCGACGGGGTGTCAGCATGCACACAGCGGGGAGCAGCGGGCTCCGCCCCATCTTTACCAACCGCCCCCACAGTGGGCCCCCTGCTTGCCCCACTTTCCTTTCTCATCTGTTTCTCCCTTTTTAAATCAGTGATGACGCATCTGGCTTTACTACTGTAGAAGGCGCTGATCAGCAAAGAGCTTGGCTCACACAGGGAAATATACAGCAGGGAGAGCCCATCCCCAAGGAGCAGGGCACCCCCCCAACCCCGCCCATAACCGGGGCTGACATCCGGTGAACATCCCGGGAAGCATCTCTCCATGCGCGCGAGACACTTTGAAAGACACAGGTAAGTCATTTACAACGGTAGAGCCCACACTGCACACACCACTGCTTAACTTCAAAATCCTCACATTCAGGTCTATTTAACTATCACAGGAGGAAAAAGACCAACCAAATCTCGATCAACTGTTCATGTGGTGCTGGCACTGTCACTAGCTGCTCTAGACACCTCGGTGTGTTTCAGACTGAGCCGTAGCCCATCGGTCTCAGGACAGAGAGTACTAGAGCGAACCCCGCCCAGCAGAACCAGGCTTCCTTCATGACACCTGTGGCATACTTTTTATTACTGGTCAGTCCCAGCCAAAAAAGGGTTGAAAAGCACTGCTTAAAAAAGTCAGGACACAAGTAAGTTCAAGCCCTTCTGGTTGCTCGTGCGCTTCACGTCCGTTTCCACTTGCAGCAGCATCGAGCGGCTGCCACCTGAGTCAGTGGCGGCCTGTCGCGGCTCCCAGTCTGCCGGCTTGTGCGTGCTGCTCCGGTGCTGCCCGGGATGACGCGGACGTCCCGCTCTGCGCCTACGCTCAGCCTGGCCGCTGGCTCCCTCCCAACGCACGTTCCCTCCGGGCGCTCTCCCTTCCTGCCTCCCGCTGGTTTACTGACTGTCCTCCAGCCATGCTCCTGAGACGCCCTCAAGGAGCTGGAGTCCACTGTGATTACAAATGACCCGGCTGTGTGCCTCGGCCCACACGTACCTGCCGTGAGAACCACGTCAACACATGGACGTCACCCCGATGGCACTGAACCGTGCCAGGGAAAAATCCGAAACGAGCCTCATTTTAGCTGCTTCTTCAGTTTAGAAACCTAACATGCCCTTGTCCTTGAAAGACCCCCTTCACCACGATGTACCTGGATACAGACTGCTGGGTAGCAGCCTTTCGGGGACACTCCACGTGCTTTCAATCTGCAGGCTTGGCGTTAAAGCTACAACTCAGGGACCTCTTCTTGTACTTGACGCTGGGTTCCCTGCGGCCGTGGGGGCTCCCTCCCCTCCACACCTCTGTCCTCCACGTCTTCTACCTTCTCCAGCACCATGAGCTCTCCACTCTCCGCGGGTCCGGTCGCAGGCTCCTGACTGTTCTGGTTCACGTGGGCAGCCAGCCCACTGAGGCCCCTGTCTCCCCGCCCAGCCAGCCAAGGTTTATGGCATTGCACTGTCTTCCTTTCCTTGTTTGCTTATTGGCAGTTTTTTAAAAATACTATATTGTGTTTACATAATTAGGAGGAGACTCTTAATCCACAAAACTTTTTGTATTATTTTTATAAGAAAAATAATGCACGTTTATAGGTATTAACCTTTTTTTCACCACTAAAACTTTTTTTTGAAAGCACAGAGGCTCTATTTGTCAAGAGTTCTAAAGATAATCTGTTCTAAAAATTTATCCAAAAAAGTCAATTTAGCAGAAGCAAAAAGGTGAGCGTGAGATGCTGAGCCCAGAATGACCCAGTAGACAGCAGCACGGCCGCCCTGGGGGCTGGACCACGCAGGGCGCTCCCGGCAGCAGACGGGTGGTGCCCTCCTCGGCCTGGCTCCTCCCCAAGCCCACCCACACCCCCAGCTCTCCGGGGCCCTGCCCAGCCGCCCCACAGCTGCGTGTCCCCCCTGCCCGGCCATCCATCAGGCCTCAGACTGGCTCTGTGGGTGCCGCTGGTGGGCCTGCTTCTCCCCCCGACCATGAACCATCAGGCACAGAAGTTCTCGTTCGCAGAGGCCTGACAAGCAGAGAGCCGCTGACAGACGGCTGCGGGTGCAGCCCTCCGAGCAGGAGCATGCAGGGGCTCCGCGGTCGCCCCAATATGGCTGCCTGCGCTGCTGGCGCACTCGGCTAACCAGTCAAGGGGCTAGCGGAAACCCCCAGTAAATGCACTTTTAAGCCGGCTGAGTAAACACACGAATTTGTGTGTGGGAATCACAGCTACATAGAAAGCGTGTACCTTCGTCAAGTTTATACTGAAAATGCAAGAAAACCGAAGGATCAAGTCCATCTGGTAGAGGTATAGACGAACGTCACTGAACTGCTGTTCTGCTCTAGTCTCGCCCGCTGAGCACGGGCCCACAGGTGCTGCCTAGGCTCCAGCGCCAGCCCGTGAAGGCCCTGCTCACCCTGCAGGCCCGCCCTGAGCACCGCCGCCCGAGCCAGCCCAGCCCACGCGGCGGCTGCGACTCTGCTGCTCTGGCTGCCCTCTGGCGACCCTGAGACGCGCCACTGTCCCCAGAGCAGGTGAGGCCGCCTGACTGGCCTGTGGTCACAGCCGCACAGTGGGGCCTGTGCCTGCCTGCCCCATGCCGCGCAGGCCCCCCGCCAGGAGAGGCCAGTGGCTCGAGGCTCTGGGGCCCCACTCCGCACGGGGCCCGGCCCCTGCACTCGACGGGAAGCCCGGCGCGGTCCGCGGCCCTGCCCCGCCATCCAGTCCGCGCAGACACTGCCACTGCCTCCTTCCAGAAAACTTCTGGTGCCGGAGCCCACACGCGCTCGTAGCTTGATGCAGACAGACGAGAGACAGGCCCCCATGTCCCCGCACCTTCGTCTGCCGGGCTCTGGAGCTGCTGCTGGTGGCACAGCGAGCGGAAGGCGTCCTCCTCCTGCCGGATGACCCGGCACAGGATGACCCAGGGCAGCACCGAGCTCACATGCGGCTCCCTGGGCTCCTCCTGCACAGCCATGCTGCAGTCGATGACCTGCGGGGCGGGGCGTCAAGGCGGGCAGCTCGCCAGGCTGCGGGCTCTGGCCTGGGGGGGGGGGGCGGGGAGGGGGGCGGGGGGGGGGGGAAGCGGCCGGGCTACCTGGATGAGGTTGTTGGTGAGTCGGGTGAGGCCACCGGCAGAGGACGAGTCCCTCAGGATGCTGCCATCCGCCGACAGAGCCTGCTCCATGCCCTGCAGCAGCTGGGTCACCGTGGCCACCCACTCCTCCTTGGCAGCAGCCTCAGCGGTGCCGACCATCTGCTGGACGGCCTCGTGCAGGGCCACGTCGGAGCACTCAAAGCACTGCCGGTGGTCCTCCAGGCGGAGCAGGGAGTCCTGTGCGGGAGGAGAGGGCGGGGAGACTCGGGCCTCGCTCCCCACTCGGGTCCTGGGGCTGGGGCGGGGACGGCAGGACCACCTTGTTTCTTGGCCCATTGAGCAGGAGCCACTGAGGTGTGCTGAGCCTACGGGCAGAGGTGGAAGCCGCAGCCGGAGCCAAGCCCTCTCAGTGAAAACACACAGGAGGCGTGGCTGCGAGAAAGTCAAGGAAAAGACTGGGGCCCCCAGCGTCACCCTCACAAGACGCCATTCCCAGTGCTCGAGGCCAGAAAGGGCCAGGAAGCAGGAGACTGGCTGCCAGCGGCTGAGGACAGCAGGACCCCCTGCCTGGGGCGACAGACCGTCCCCCAGAACAGGCAGAGAGAACGGGAATGCAGCAAAGGGGCTACACCTGAAGCTAACACGCAAAACTCACCAGGGTGCCTATAAACCAGAAACGCACAGTCAGAAGATATAATGACCGGCAGTAACATCCTGCTAAAACAGCAACCCAAAATATCAGGACAGGAATCCACATGACCGTGAGGAAACGGCACCCTTATGCTGAAGATCGCGGCAGGCAGCTCATTTACGCGGGGCAACCGAGCCTCCCGCATGTGCCAGAAGGGGCTCCAAGCCAGGCCCCCGCCCTACAAGTGCTCAGAGAAGTGGGCTACAAGCAAGCACGAACTCCACGCCTATCATGGCTGGGAGAAGCCCAGCGCACGGACCCCTGGCTGTCCACTGTCGCCGCCTACCGGCCTCCCTGTGGCAAGCAGGCTCTGTCAGAGGGTGCCCGCCTGCCTTGTGCCAGGCGCACTGCAGGAGCTCCATCTTGAGTCTGCAACCACAGGACGAAGGCTGCTCGAGCCTTGCAAAGGCTTGCCAAGCATAATGAACAAACGCACCACCGTTTGAAAACATCAAGAGATTTGATGCACTAAAAATTCAAAACTTCTGTATGTCAAAGAAAACAGAAGCTGCAATTTAAAATCAGACAAAAAACTGACAAAAGCATTTGAGGGGGAAAAAGATTCAGTTCAGTTCAGTTCAGTCGCTCAGTCATCTCCGACTCTTTGCAACCCCAGGAATCGCAGCACGCCAGGCCTCCCTGTTCATCACCATCTCCCAGAGTTCACTCAGACTCATGTCCATCGAGTCCGTGATGCCATCCAGCCATCTCATCCTGGGTCGTCCCCTTCTCCTCCTGCCCCCAATCCCTCCCAGCATCAGAGTCTTTTCCAATGAGTCAACTCTTCGCATGAGGTGGCCAAAGTACTGGAGTTTCAGCTTTAGCATCATTCCTTCCAAAGAAATCTCAGGGTTGATCTCCTTCAGAATGGACTGGTTGGATCTCCTTGCAGTCCAAGGGACCCTCAAGAGTCTTCTCCAACACCACAGGTCAAAAGCATCAATTCTTCAGCGCTCAGCCTTCTTCACAGTCCAACTCTCACATCCATACATGACCACAGGAAAAACCATAGCCTTGGCTAGACGGACCTTAGTCAGCAAAGTAATGTCTCTGCTTTTGAATATACTGTCTAGGTTGGTCATAACTTTTCTTCCAAGGAGTAAGCGTCTTTTAATTTCATGGCTGCAGTCACCATCTGCAGTGATTTTGGAGCCCCAAAAAATAAACTTTGACACTGTTTCCACTGTTTCCCCATCTATTTCCCATGAAGTGATGCGACCGGATGCCATGATCTTCGTTTTCTGAATGTTGAGCTTTAAGCCAACTTTTTCGCTCTCCTCTTTCACTTTCATCAAGAGGCTCTTTAGTTCCTCTTCACTTTCTGCCATAAGGGTGGTGTCATCTGCATATCTGCGGGTATTGATATTTCTCCCGGCGATCTTGATTCCAGCTTGTGTTTCTTCCAGTCCAGCATTTCTCATGATGTACTCTGCATAGAAGTTCAATTAGCAGGGTGACAATATACAGCCTTGACGTACTCCTTTTCCTATTTGGAACCAGTTAGTTGTTCCATGTCCAGTTCTAACTGTTGCTTCCTGACCTGAATACAGATTTCTCAAGAGGCAGGTCAGGTGGTCTGGTATTCCCATCTCTTTCAAAATTTTCCAGTTTATTGTAATCCACACAGTCAGAGGCTTTGGCATAGTCAATAAAGCAGAAATAGATGTTTTTCTGAAACTCTCTTGCTTTTTCCATGATCCAGCGGATATTGGCAATCTGATCTCTGGTTCCTCTGCCTTTTCTAAAACCAGCTTGAACATCAGGGAGTTCACGGTTCACGTATTGCTGAAGCCTGGCTTGGAGAATTTTGAGTGTTATTTTACTAGTATGTGAGATGAGTGCAATTGTGCGGTAGTTTGAGCATTCTTTGGCACTGCCTTTCTTTGGAATTGGAATGAAAACTGACCTTTTCCAGTCCTGTGGCCACTGCTGAGTTTTCCAAATTTGCTGGCATATTAAGTGCAGCACTTTCACAGCATCATCTTTCAGGATTTGAAACAGCTCAACTGGAATTCCATCACCTCCACTAGCTTTGTTCGTAGTGATGCTTTCTAAGGCCCACTTGACTTCACATTCCAGGATGTCTGGCTCTGGATGAGTGATCACACCATCATGATTATCTGGGTCGTGAAGATCTTTTTGTACAGTTCTTCTGTGTATTCTTGCCACCTCTTCTTAGTATCTTCTGCTTCTGTTAGGTCCATACCATTTCTGTCCTTTATCAAGCCCATCTTTGCATGAAATGTTCCCTTGGTATCTCTGATTTTCTTGAAGAGATCTCTAGTCTTTCCCATTCTGTTGTTTTCCTCTATTTCTTTGCATTGATCACTGAAGAAGGCTTTCTTATCTCTTCTCTCTATTCTGTGGAACTCTGCATTCAGATGCTTATATCTTTCCTTTTCTCCTCTCTTCTTTTCACAGCTATTTATAAGGCCTCCCCAGACAGCCATTTTGCTTTTTTGCATTTCTCTTCCATGAGGATGGTCTTGATCCCTGTCTCCTGTACAATGTCACAAACCTCATTCCATAGTTCATCAGGCACTCTATCTATCAGATCTAGGCCCTTAAATCTATTTCTCACTTCCACTGTATAATCATAAGGGATTTGATTTAGGTCATACCTGAATGATCTAGCGGTTTTCCCTACTTTCTTCAATTTCAGTCTGAATTTGGCAATAAGGAGTTCATGATCTGAGCCACAGTCAGCTCCTGGTCCTGTTTTTGTTGACTGTATAGAGCTTCTCCATCTTTGGCTGCAAACAATATAATCAATCTGATTTCGGTGTTGACCATCTGGTGATGTCCATGTGTAGAGTCTTCTCTTGTGTTGCTGGAAGAGGGTGTTTGCTATGACCAGTGCATTTTCTTGGCGAAACTCTATTAGCCTTTGCCCTGCTTCATTCCACATTCCAAGGCCAAATTTGCCTGTTACTCCAGGTGTTTCTTGACTTCCTACTTTTGCATTCCAGTCCCCTATAATGAAAAAGACATCTTTTTTGGGTGTTAATTCTAAAAGGTCTTGTAGGTCTTCATAAAACCATTCAACTTCAGTTTCTTCAGCATTACTGGTTGGGGCACAGACTTGGATTACTGTGATATTGAATGGTTTGCCTTGGAGACGAACAGAGATCATTCTGTCGTTTTTGAGATTGTATCCAAGTACTGCATTTCGGACTCTTTTGCTGACCATGATGGCTACTCCATTTCTTTTGAAGGATTCCTGCCCACAGTAGTAGATATAATGGTCATCTGAGTTAAATTCACCCATTCCAGTCCATTTTAGTTCTCTGATACCTAGAATGTCGACGTTCACCCTTGCCATCTCTTGTTTGACCACTTCCAATTTGCCTTGATTCATGGACCTGACATTCCAGGTTCCTATGCAGTATTGCTCTTTACAGCATCCGACCTTGCTTCTATCACCAGTCACATCCACAACTGGGTACTGTTTTTGCTTTGGCTCCATCCCTTCATTCTTTCTGGAGTTATTTCTCCACTGATCTCCAGTAGCATATTGGGCGCCTGATGACCTGGGGAGTTCCTCTTTTGGTATCCTATCATTTTGCCTTTTCATACTGTTCATGGGGTTCTCAAGGCAAGAATACTGAAGTGGCTTGCCATTCCCTTCTCCAGTGGACCACGTTCTGTCAGACCTCTCCACCATGACCCGCCCGTCTTGGGTTGCCCCGCGGGCCTGGCTTGGTTTCATTGAGTTAGTGTGATTAGATTGACTAGTTTTCTGTGAGGATGGTTAAGACCTTTAATATATAAAAAGCATTCCAAATCAATAGGAAAACACGTTCTGCCAACAGGAAGCTGGGCAAAGATCCAGTCACTCCTGCGAAAGCAGCAGCTGCTCCCCTGGCAGCGAGGCGGCCTCGTCTCAGGCCCAGCGCGGCCTGCTGCCTCCTCAGCAGGTGCCCTCCCTCCGGGGTGGTGGGCGGGGAGGGTGGTGCTGTCCCCTCACCCAGAAGCTCCAGACCACAGAGCAGGAGCGCCTGAGCTCCTGGGCTGCCCCCTGCCCCCAGCCAAGGGCACTGAGGGCATCGCAGCTCCTCCCCGTCCTCATACTGGGCTGCCTTACCTCCTTCCCCTCCTCCTCACCCCCTGCCTCCCCTTCTGGTTCCACTTGCTCCCAGCCACGCCACACCTCTTACCTGCTTTCCACTTCACGAAGCCTGAGAGAAGCCAGGGCTTCCTTCCCAAACCCAAGTGGAAGGCCCCAGGGAGGTAATGAGTCTGAGGGACCAGCTGGCAGCCTAGTCCGCACCACCCTGCATGCCCCGGGCATCCTCCTCCACGCACACATGCCAGGCAGAATGCCCACATGCAAGAGCTCGTGAAGCCCCATGGCAGGCCTCTAGAGCAAGGGCAAGCATCCGTGCCCTGGGATGAGAAGCAGGAATGCCCCAACCCACCGACGCCAAGCCTGGCGAGCCCCTGGGCGCCGGGGGTGGGGGCGGGCTCAGCTGTGGGAGACGGGCGCTCAGGGGCCAAGAGGGCACACGAACCTCACGCACCCTTGCTCCTTCCCGTCAGGGGACGGCCCTCCAGGCCGGTTAGCTCACCGAGCGTCTTTTTGCTGCTGAACATGTACTTCATCTAGTTTTATACGTACTCAACAGTTTATTTTAAAACCAGTAAAAGAGAAGACCAGTAAAAGAGAAGCAATAAAGTAGAAAAATGCATTTAGAAAAAAAGAAAAATAAGCAAAAAAGGCAGATGGACCATCAGGTGGGTGGATGGCTGAGCCCGACTAGTCACACGAGGTTCAGAGCCAAAGGCAGGCTTCCCTCGAGCCCACCTCTGACCACCTTCGCCCGGTGCCGCCATGGGGAGGCTTTCGCTCCGCTTCCCTCAGAGGAGACGGCGGAGGGTGCAGGCGAGGCGGGTGCGCTCACCTGCAGCAGCAGCAGCTGGGCCGGCCTCTCGGGCACGGAGGTCATGAACTGCAGGTGCCTGGCGCGGTCACAGCCGCTGGTACACAAGGTGGGGCGCAGCAGGCGCACAACAGCGCGGTGGTCGCCGGCCTCGTACAGCCGCTGCGTCTCCTCCAGAGACTGGCAGCGCTCCAGCGACCGCAGGTTCTTGTCAATCTGGAAAAGGCCCAGGATCGCTGGCTGACCAAGCCGTCATGGGCCCCCTGGGGTGGCCAGGGTTCTGCCCTTATCAGACCCAGACAAGAGGCATTCACAGCAATCGACTGCTTTACAGATGGTACCTCTGTGAGGGTCAAGGTGTGCCAGTCTTCAAAGAACAAATACACCAAAAATCACAACTACCCCAAAAGCACAGGCTCCAGATAGAGGATGCTAAAACAGTTAGCCAGCCTCCCAGTCACACTTCAGCAACCCAGACCCCTGGGCTGGGGTATGAGGCTGCAGAGATCAAGCAGGCCCCGGCCAGAGGCCAGCACCCACCACCGACCCCTGGAGTCCTCTCTGCCAGGAGGCCTGCCAGACACGGGTAGCAGGCCGCTGCACCGGGCCTGGCCCTGAAGCCACTCTGCAGGGCCTGACGGCCACCCTCAGCCCAAGGACATGTCACAGACACGGAGCTGTGGGTGGGGGTTGGAGGCTGCACGGTGAGGGCAGGAGGAGAACCACAG
The DNA here is from genome assembly GCF_014754425.2 of Oryx dammah. Taxonomy (NCBI): domain Eukaryota; kingdom Metazoa; phylum Chordata; class Mammalia; order Artiodactyla; family Bovidae; genus Oryx; species Oryx dammah. The sequence goes on along the minus strand of NW_024070196.1, from coordinate 70,193,193 downwards.
GCCGCTGGCCAGCCCAGGGCCAGAGCAATGCTGGTCTGCTTCTGGGGAGGTTCCCTTCATCCTGCTGGAGCTGCCCCCTACAACGGGCCTGGGAGCCAAGCAAGAACCCTCCCCACCGCCAGCAGACCCCCCCCCCGCCCCGTGCCCAGCCGGCTCCCAGCCCTGGTCCCCGGCAGGTGCTCCACCAGGGCCGAGCCTTCAGGTCCACGGCACCCTGAAGACCAGGGCTGCCTCTCCCGGGCCCCCTCCCGCCGTCTCCTAGTCCGCACGGAGAGGTCAGGCCTTTGACAGGAAAACGCCGTTGAGGAAGCTCTGCTCACCTCCTCCAGGGAGACCACCGAGTCGTTGTGGAGGTTGGGCAGGCGGATGACCACGCCCCTCTGCGCGGCCCCCGCGGCGGCTGAGCTCTGCAGCATCTCCGTGCAGATGGCGTAGTTCTCCAGGGCCTGCTCCATGTCTCCCTGGGCAGAGGAGGCGCACTCACCGTGCTCGCCAGGGCCTGCCTCCCGAGGCCCGCACACGGGGCGCACCATGGGGATGGGCTGGCCAATTCCCACCTTCCCCCCTACACAGCAGCTGGCCAGAATGGAGGCTCAGCACATATCTGCTGAACGGATGGACGAGCGAATGAGCCCCACCATGGCCCCCGGGGAGCGCGGTGGCCCCTGTGGCAGGGGCGCACGGCCCAGAACCTGCCCAGGGCTCAAGCGCAGGTGGCAGAGTTGTGACTCGACTGGGCCTGCCCCACTCTGGAACCAACTGACCGGCTGAAGGGTGCCAGGGGGTTCAGGGGCTGGGGGCCAGCCAGCCCGCCCCAGTCCTCCCCACGGCTCTCGGGAAATACAAGCGAAGGGCTAAGGCCGCAAGGCAACCTCTCGGGGTCTGTGGGGCCCACGAGACCCTCCCAGTGCTGTGGCTCGGTGGGTGGTGGGCACGCTGGCTCCAGGAGCCTGAAGGTCCCCCCACACCGCGCTTCCTGATGCCGAGCCCGGTGCCCAGGTGCTATCAGGCATGCACACACACGCTCCATCATGTGACCAGCCCCTCCCCTCTGTGCTGGGTGCCCAGGCTTCCTCCCCAAGTAGCTGCCCCCGGACCAACCTGCAGCGCCAGGAAACGAGCCTTCAACCAGTACACACGGACCACAAACTCCAACCAGCCATCCTCAAACAGGTCCCGCTGGGATGAGGCAAACGACAGCTGCAGGAGGTCCCCCAGGAAGTGGGCCCCTGGGAAGTCAGGGCCGAACCTGCCATTCAGCACGCCTGCGGGGCAGTTCCGAGGAGACACTGAAAACCGTCAGGCCGGAAGGAGTCAACCTCATGAGCGGGGCCCAGATGCCCTCCTGCTCCCCGAGGCCCTGAGCCCTCAGAGCCCCATGGCCCCAAGTGGCCAGCGTCAGAGCCCGACGGACCCAACAGGGATGCAGAAACCCTGGGGCTCGCAGCCCTCACCAAGCAGACTGCGCTGAGCGTATTTGAGGACCCGCAAAGTGTCCAGTGATGCCCTGAGGAAATGGAGGTGCCACGGCCCTCATCCCGAGTAACCAGCAGGCAGGTGGCTCCCGTGGGGCCCAGCCCCTTCTCAGAGGCCTGGGCCTTTCCTGGCCTGACGAGGCGGCCTAGGAAATGTGCCCCCGGAGGAGGGACTCGGTCCCTGGCTCCTGCCCTCTCCAGAAAGCGGCCCCCACGGGGCACGGAAGGGGCCCACCTGCTGAGCTCCGGCCCTTGGTCAGCAGCCACTGGTCCAGCTGCAGCTCCATGCAGGAAAGGGACAGCAGCAGCATCTCCTGCAGCGGCACGGGGGCAGGGTCAGCAGGGTCAGGGGCGGGGTCAGCGGGGTCAGCAGGGTCAGCGACGGGGCCCAGGGGCCAAGGGTGCGGACAGAAGGAGCCTCGGCTAGACTCGCCTCTGATGGGGACGCCACTCTGCCCTCTACTGACTATCCATTCCCTGAGTCACAACCAGTGGCTGCTGCTGGGATCTAAGGACAGACAGACGGACCTCCCTGGCGTGGACTCGAGAACACCGGTGAGACCCACCCGCCTCCTGTCCTGGGAACCGTCCCGTGCAAGAGGCAGCCCTGCCCCCCACCGAGCGCAGGCCCTCAGCCCTGACAGCGCCCGGGGTGGGTGCATGGCTCCCCCGCGCACCAGGAAGCTGAGGCTCAGCAGTAAGGGGGTGCCAGCCCAGCCAAGGGAGCACAACTGACAAGTGACCCAGCGGTCTGCCCGGGGACCACAGCTCGGCCCCACCACCACCCCACCCTGCCTCGGCGGGGGGGGGACCCGGGCAGACGCCGCCGGGAGGCAGTCCCAGGGGTGCCCCAGCAGAGGCTGCCTGCCCAGGGTCCCCTGACCCACACAGCCCTGAGCACCTGTGAACCCGGGGCTCCTCCACCTCTGGGAGCCCTGGACGCCCCCAGCGCTGCCCCTAGAAGCAGCCGCCCTCCTCCGGGGAAGAGGGGCCAGAGTGCCCTGCAGACCCACCTGGATGTGCTGGTTGCTGCAGTCCCTGAGCAGCGGGTTGGGCAGGCTGGCGCTGTGTCTCCGCCAGCTGTGGTAGGTGCTGAGCACGACCTCCGCCAGGCCCGGCGGCCAGCGCAGCAGGAACCTGAGGCCCATGCTCTTCAGGAAGCGCATCATCAGCTCCAGGACGCCCCCGTTGCTCAGGTTCCCCAGCAGGAAGGCGTGTACGTCCTGCTTCTCTGCCGGAGGGACGGCCCGACGTGAGGGGGGCCGATGTGTGCGGTGGGGGGGCTCGACGTGAGGGGGGACCAGACGTGAGGGGGACCAGACGTGAGGGGG
>NW_024070196.1:70179904-70189987 GCF_014754425.2 Oryx dammah | reverse complement strand
GGGGGACCACACGTGAGGGGGACCAGACGTGAGGGGGACCAGACGTGAGGGGGGACCAGACGTGAGGGGGGACCAGACGTGAGGGGGGACCAGACGTGAGGGGGACCAGACGTGAGGGGGGCACGACGTGAGGGGGGGCTGATGTGAGCGGGGGGCGCCGACGGGAGGAGGGACCTCCATGCCAGGCCTGCCTCCTTCAGGAGGAGAGGGCGGCGGTGTGGAGAGCCCGCGCCCCCCACAGCTGTGGATGCCACCTGTCCAAGCCTCCTGGCTGGGGGGCACAGTCTCACGCAGCAGCACAGCGCCCAGCACTCGGCCACACCCAACAGTGAGACGCACCTTTGGGCCAGCAAGGCCCGTGCCAGGACGGCCCAGCGCCTCACTCGGCCGAGCTCAGAGCTCAGGCGGGACAGAGCCAGGCAGCCCTGGACCACCACCCCGACATGGCCCCAGCAGCGCCCGCGGTGCCCACTCCTACCAGACTCCATGAACGTGGCCGAGTCAGAGGACAGCCTGTGGGGCCCCGCGCTGGGGAAGCTCTCCAGCTTGGCCTCTGGCGGGACTTCATAGCTGTTAAAGGGGTCGTCTTCCTCCTCAGGGTCCAGCTTTCTCAACCTGCAAGGAACACACGAGACTCACACCAGCCCGGCTGGCCCCAAGCAAGGGGGCTCCGCCTCTGCAGGCCTTCATGGCCCGGTCTGGCCCGTGCCTTGCCTTTACCCATCCCATCAGGTGGTCACCAGGCATCGGGCTGAGGTCAGAATACAGCCAGGGATCAGCGACCCCTATCCACAGGAAGCTGACTTTCCAGTGGGAAACACAGAAAGGACCCACATAGAGACTGATACCCACAGGGAGCTGGAGACAGCGGCGGCAGGACTGCCTAGACAGCAGTCGGCCAAGCCTCCACATGCTGAGGCCCAAAGTGGGCTGGGGGAGCAAGGCAGGGGGGCCGGGCGGCACCTCCACGATGCCTCACAGTGCTCTGGGCTTGGGGGAGAGGGGGCCGCTCCCGGAAGACCCCCCAGGGACTCTGCTTTTAGTTGTCCCCGCCGCCCCCCCAAGGATGGACAGGTGGTGCCTCCTGACCTCACGGTGCACAAATGCACCCCCCACCGCCTCTGGGGACCGCACCCAGCAAGCCACTGTGAGCCCCAGCCAGCCATTTGAGGAAGCTGATGCAAAAACCACACAGGAAACCAGCAGTTGAAACAAAGGTAAATGAGAAGGAAGACACCATCCCCCACCAGCAGGGCTGGGGAACAAGGGCCCAGGCGGGGCAGCGGGAGGGGGGCCGGATGAGAGGTGGCCCCCCCACCCCCAGGGCTCCCACTGGGAGGCCTGCCCAAGGAAGCGTGGCTCGGGAGGAAGCCACCAGAGAGCCCACGTCCTGCTGCCGCTGAGAACCGCTCCACTCGGGCACATCCCTCTCCCCTCAGAAACAGAAAGGTAGGGAACTAGGGATGCCAAATCCCGTGGCCAGAGATTCACAAGCCACCGGGAGCTCCTGGCCACCCCGCCCTCATCGGCCTGGATGCACCACCCCGGAGCCGACCGTCAGCAGACAGAACCAGCCGAGGACCCAAGAAGGGTGCTCACAGACACACGGCCACCCCCAGACCCCAGGACCACAGAAGGGAGAAAACGGTGCACAGTCTCAAAGACACAAAGACACAGGGCATGAGAGAGGACACCCTGGCTCACAGGACGTGCCCCTCAAATGTCGGTGGGCAGAGAGAACCCGCCTGCTCTCTGCGCTTGGGCAAAGGGGGTAGGAAGTCTAGCACAGTAACCTAGGAGAGCGCAGGCACTGAGGCCCCAAAGCGTCTGAGGCGGGAGACAGGGCAAGACGCAGGGGCCGGAGAAGACTCGGACGAGTACGGGGGCGCAGACCCCCTTCCTCGGGCAGCCAGGCCCACCTCCTCCTGAGAGGCTTCTCTGGGGAACCCGAGAAACAGGGAGAAACGACTCCCTCCCAAACCTGCCATCCACTTTCTCAAGCTCCAGGGACCCTGCGGAGCCTGGAGAAGCCAAGCAGGCACCTCCCTGAGCACGGGCCCCTCCCACGGGCTGTCCCGGCATCTGCGCCTGAACCTGAGGCGTGAGCAGGCAGCCCCAGGTCTGAAGACACATGAGTCCTGTTTCCTGCCTTCAGGACGTTCGGAGGCCCCAGTCCAGGGGCGGAGGAGGCACCCACAGGGGAGGGCGGCCCGAGAACCAGAGGTGGGAGGGAGGCGGGAGGCTGTGCCTCCTCTGCTGAGACCGACAGCGCCGCACCTGGACGGCAGGAACTTCAGCAGCAGCTCCTGGAAGTCCACCTTCTCTTCCTTCTTGCACTTGGTGTTTCGGACGCGGGCAGACCGCCGCTTCGCCGTCTCCCCGCTCTCCTCGGAAATCTTCTTCCGTTTCACCCCTTTCTTGGATTTATCTCCCCCGGAGACATCACCTTTACAAAGAGAGCAAGTCGAAAGCTCAGGAGACTTGGGCCAGGGAAACACACCTCAAGGCACTCAGTCCTTTTATAACCTGCCTGCACCTTTAACTTGAGGCTTCTCGGACATTCAAGAAATTTTCCATCCCCTCTAGCAAAAAAGAGCCTGAGAAAAGGCCATTTCAAATCCCTTAATCTCACCCCTTTCTCACCCACAGGCCAGGCCTCAAGACTACTTTCCATAGCTACAGAATGCCAGGATCTCAGGGTCAAAGCCCCCCCACCGGCTGTCCTGGGATAGGGCTAAGCAAGCAGCAGGGACCCTGACTCTGCCCAGGCCCGAGGCCCAGTGACAGGATATGGGCAAGAGGGTCACACAATTCATAGCAGACAGGTGTCACTTGTGACAAAGTTAAAGAGTTAGAAACCATTACATACATGTTCATTCTTTAGCCACCACATAGGCTTTACCAGTGACACAGGGATCAAGGAAAGGCTCAGAAGCTTTGGTCCAAAGTGTTTTCGGAAGGCTCCAGTGATGGTAAAGACCAGCAATGCCATTCCAAGGGACACGACCACAGACAGTGGTGACTGCTGGCTGCTGCTTAAGCCAGGAGCGTCAGTGCCCAGCAGCACAGCGGGCAGGGCAGGGGGCCTGAGGAGCTGTACCCGAGGCCAACCCCGCCCCCAGGGCCCATTGTGGAGGGAGGCTGGCCAGCAGCCCGGAGCTCTCCTGCGGGGCCAGGCGGCGGCAGGACCCGGGCTTTGGAGAGGGCAGAGCTCTCCAACTCCCACTGCCGCTCAGCAGACGGTCCCCTGAAGCCCTCCCCGGGGCCCGCTCACCGGCGGGGACGCCTGTCTCCAGCAGGCTGGGGCTGTGCAGTGGGAAGCTGGCCGTGGCCACGGGGGTGAACGCCAGCACGGGCTCTGCCACGGAGGCTGCAGGGCTGGCGCTGGTAGGGCTTGGCTGGAGCACACGGACAGGCACTGCCTCCTCGGGGGACGCGGGGCGCTGTCCGGGGTCCTGATAGTCAGACAGGTCGATCCTCTTGCCCAGGCTGGGCCGCGGGGGCTCGCACGTGGTGAGGTGGTGGTATGTGGCCAGCAGGCTCTCACCCAGGCACTTCCAGCTGCAGGGAGAGGGTCACCACGCGGGCTCAGCACCCGCCACAGGGGGCCCAGAGCCCAGGCCGCCGTCCCCATGAGGACGGGGGGGCCGGGGTGACTGACCGCTGGAGCGGAGCCCACACCCTCCACACTGCCCGCAGGAGCCCCAAGGCATCTCAGCCCCACCAGGCAGGGGCAGCTGCGGGCTCAAGTGATAACCCCTTCTGAGCAAGGTCCTGCCTTTACCGCCTGGTGGCCTCGCCCTGCGGCCACTCGTCTGACTTCCTGGGGGAGGGCTACTGACAGGGATGGGCTCCAAAGGGGCTCCACAGCTGCTGGGCCGGAGCCCGCCGGGCGCAGCCCGAGCACGCGTGTCTCGTGCGTAAGCCGTGTTGCGGGCTGTGCTTCAGTGTGGCCCGGGCTGCGCTGCTCGCTGCCTGCTGCTCTGTGCCCTGCGTGTTACGTGTTGTGTGGCGTGCCACGCTGTGTTGCGGTATGACACAGTGTGGCGTAAGGTACCCACCCACCCATCCCTGAACAGCTTCCCAGGCCCTTCGACTAAAAACCAAGGCCTCCACCTGTTGCCACGGTGCTGCCTGCCCAACCTCACTGCCTCACCCCGCCCAACACACCCTCACCTGCGTAGCTTCGCTCAGTTCTGCAAACAAAACCGCAGCCCACACGCCGCAAGGCCTTTGCACAGGCTTCCCTCTGCCCGACCCACGCCCACTCCTCCCTGGACTCCAGCTCTGGCCCGAAACCCTCTCCAACCCACGCAGCAGCGTGACCCCATCATGAGCGTGGACCCGCAAGCAGGATGCCAGGCCCTGGGGGGGTGGGCTCCCCACGCACTCCTGGCCCCTCAGAGCCCTGATGGCCCCCGTCCACCTTCCCCTCTGCCCTTGGGCGGGCAGTGAGAGGGGCTGACAGGAGTGTGGCAGGTGGCGGATCAAGGACAGCATGGAGAGAGGGAGCCCCAGCCCGTGTCCCGCGGTCACCTGCCCGTGTGCCCCGGGTCTCCACCCATGCAGGTCCCAGCAGCCGCCTGGCACCCCAGACAACCTACGTGAGGAAGGGGATGGGCTGCACCAGCTTTAGGTCCGGCTCCTTCTCACGCACCGTCAGCGCCCGCCGCCTGCTGCGCAGCCCCAGGGCCTCATCCACGATGGCCTGCGACTCAGCTGCGCTCACCGACACCTCATGGATGGACATGTCACTGAGAGTGTGAGGGACAGAGGCGTGACAGGGGCACATCAGAGCCACGGTGCCAATCCTACACACCGGCATGCAGTTAATACCCTGTAATCTGTATTAATTCTTCCCACAAACAAAATTACCACTTGGGCTGCAAAGGGCAGTAATTAGCGTTCTTAACACCCATGTACACAGCATGACTAACGCCCTTTAATCTGCTCACAACCAGGCAACGGGCCTGCACCCACATCAGCAGGACCACACTGACAGCAGAAAAACCACACGGTACTCTCATCCTTTGCTGAAAAGCTTATAAGGATTTAACTATCCCACACTGCCCATCCGAAAGCAGCCCTCAGACCAGCCAAGCTCGCCAAAGCCGACGGAAGTCAACAGCAAGGGCAGGAGCTTGAGGCCTGGCATGCCTCCCACGGACACACCTCTGCCAGCAGACGTCCCTCCCTGCAGGGCTCCCCCGCACTCGTGGGCTCATCACCCACCTCCCCAAAGAAGGGCAGCCTCTCAGGATGGATGGGAATAAGAGATGCGGTCTCTTGAGGCATAAACACTGGGATAAATGACCGCTAACCCCTAGTGGGGCCAAGTTGATACCACGGACGGGGGGAGTGGCGATGCAGGCAGCCTGAGCTTGGCAAGCTGCCAAGGGGAGACTTGGGAGCCAGAGCACGACAGAGGCAGGAGAGCAGGCCAGAGAGGGGTGGGGACCCCAGTGAGGGCGCTGCGGAGCCAGGGAAGCGGACAGGGCAGGGCCAGCAGGGCCAGCCCAGAGCTGCCGGGCCCGGGACCACTCTCCTCCCGGGGAGGCAGACAGGAGGACTGGGTGGTCAGGCTGCAAAGGGGCCCCCCCCCCGGGCGACGCTACTGAGCACGGGCCCCTCCCAGAGGCAGGCAGGGAGGGTCAGAGGCGGGCCGGGCAGCGCGGAAAGCCCCGCCTCAGAGAGGAGAAGGCGGGCACGAGCTGGACAGAGCCGGCCCTGAGCACGCGACGCAGAGGCGCGGGCAGGACAGGGTGAGCGGCCCACCACTGGAGGAACATGCGGAGGGAGTCCTGGCGCAGGCGTGGCTGCTCCCGGAAAATCTGCTCCTTGAGCACCAGCCCCTTGCTGTAGCGGCAGTCCTTCTCCAAGGCCTTGCAGATGAAGTACAGGCATGCTGGCGGAGAGACAGGCAGGACCTCAGGCTGCACTCCGACACCCTGGCCTTGCCAGCGACGCCAGGGAAGGGGCCCTGCTCTGGGGGCCAAGAGACGCCGGGAAGACGGGTACGACACCACCTGGACCCATCCAATCAGGAACCATGTCTGAAAATAGTAACCCCGAGGCTGCCGGGAAGGGGAGGACAGGCTGGGCAACCTCTCTGGGGAACAGGGGGGCGTCACACACAGACCTTCGATCTAGCAAACCCACCCTAGGGGGCCAGCTGCCTGCTAACGACTGCCAGCTCACTCCGCTCTGGACTGGATGGCTCAGGGCCCGGCCCAGCTCTCCAGGCTGCGTGCGGTTGCAAGGCACTCTCATCAGGAATGGGCAGAGGAGGACAGAGTGGGGAGAGGGGAGGAAAGCCAGGATGGAGGGCCAGAGGGAGGACGGAGCCAGGCCCCCTTGCCAGCCACCCACTGAAGGAGAGCCCGGCCCCCAGGGGAGGGGCGGGAGCAGAGAGAAAGACAGAGACCTCTGCTGCCGTGCCCGCAGCAGAGGGAGGCCTGCCTCCTTGGCTCAGGGACGCCCATCGGCCCTCACAGGCACACACACCGCTCAGTGCCCAGGGCCATCTTCCGTTCAAGATGGGTTTACCAAGCGCAGAGCCTGAGCCAGGGCGGAGATGGCAAGATACTGAAAGCCGGGCCTCCAGGGGGCGCTCGAGCTCCAGGACGAGCCCAGGGAGACAGGGATGATGCAAGCGCCAGAGTCAAAATGGGGAAATGGGGAAACGGGGCAGTGCACAGACGGCCACAGACGCACACACACATCTGTGACGGGACGCGAGGGTCCACGGCCGGAGGAGAGCCCGCGAGCAAGCGGGCGATGCCAGAGAAGAGGACAGACAGCAGAGGCCCAAAGGCGGAGGCCGCGAGACATGCCGGCCTTGCCTAGGGGGACAGGGATGGCTGAGCGGGCTCTGGGGACCCAGGGAGAGGCTGGGGTCACCTTGGGCAGTGACCACAGGGAGGGGACCAGCAGCTGGCCCCTGCCACCAGGCTCGAGCACACGGAGCCAGGGAGGGGTGTGGGCCCAGCCTCCCAGCCTCTGCCACCCTGTCCTGCCCCACCCACACCTGGAAAGGGAAGGAAGAGCCGTCAGAGCCAGGAGCTCCCGGCTGAAACCTTCATGCAGGCTGGGCGCTGGTGTGTGTCTGTGCCCGAGGCCGGCTACCCTGCACCCTGGCCTGCCCAGGGCCCTTCTGCATAGCCGCCGGGAGGAGCTGGCCCAGGAGGCCCAGGACCCCGTCAGCGCTCGCTTCAGGATGGCCCAAAAGGCATCTGGGCCAGGCAGGGCAGCGAGTGACGCCACCACAAGGCAGACGGGGGCTCCATCTGGCACAGGTGTTTCCAGCAGCCACGCTGCTCTACAGAGGAGGGAATGATAAGCCGCTAGGAGGAGGACGTGAGCTTCTGGCACTGGGAGTGAGACTGCAGCCACCAGACCGTCCATTAGCAAATCAAAGAGCAGGCCTGGGGCAGGAGGCAGCACTGCTGGAGGAAAGGCTGAAGGGAGCCCGTCTTCCCATCATGGCGCCAGCGGCAAACCGCGACCGAGGAGGAGAGCTAGCAGAGCACGGCGGGGAAGCAAACGCACCTCCATTTCCCCTGAACGCTGGGCAGACAGCCCTTGCGCATCAGCGCAGGCCCCGAGCTCAGCCAAGCCGCCCACCCACCCGCATGCCGATGCAGCGCGCGCAGGAGAACTCAGCCGCGCCCCACTCACTGGTGTAGTCGCTGAGGGTGTACAGGACAGTGATGAGGTTGTCCAGGCAGGGCCAGTGGTCAGGGTTGCACCGCAGCCCTTCTTCAAACGCGTGGCGAGCCAGGGGCACCCGGATGAGCCTCAGGGCCACGTGTCCGATCTTATACCAAAGGTTGACGTCCGTGGAGTCCAGCATGACCGCCTGCAAGCAGCGCCGCAGACGCGTGCTCAGTGAACCCCGCCCCTGCCAGCAGGCGTCCAAGGGGACAGCACCATCCCCGCCGCCCAGAGTGCCCAGGGATGACAGGGGAGCCACGCGGCCCCCAGGGGCTGCCTGAGGCCCGCGGGGAGCACCTCCAGGTAGAACTCCATGGCTGTTTCCAGGTCCTCCCGCTGGGCAGCCAGCTGCGCCAGGTTCTTATACGTGGAGTACTTCAGCATCAGCCCTGGGTGCTTCAGCCCCTCCTTCTCGTCACCAGATGGAACCGCCTGGGAACGCGGCAGAGAGGCGCCGAGTGAGAGCCAGGCCTGAAGCCTCCGCAGGCCGTCAGCAGGGCCCCGGCCTCTGTGCAGGCCTGGGGGCCAGTCCGGAACCACCCTCCACTGGAGAACAGTGTGGCCCCGGGGGTCTTTCAAAGACCCCCCGACCCCTGCCCCAGCTCCGAGCACATAGACGAGAAAGGCCAGACCCCCGGGACGCAGTTTGCAGGCCACGTGGGCAGCAAGACAGGGAGGGGACGCGACCGGCATGCCCGGCACACCCGAGGGCCCGAGCGCGGACAGCGGCGCCCACAGCACGCGTGCCGGCCGCCCGGCTCTGCCGCTTCCCGAAACAGCAGGCCCTGCGCCATCCACAGCCGCCTCCACGCTGAGAGCAGACAGAGCGCCGCAGCTGGCAGACTGTGACATGCGCGTCTCTGGACTCACCCAACCTCGGAGCACCGCAGCGAGGAGGAGGGCGTTCTGCGCATGGGAAAGCCCCGCGCACTCACCTCCCGCAGCAGGCGCGTCTCCAGCAGCTCGTGGTAGGCCTTGGCGGACTCCTCAAATCGGTCGTGCTTCTGCAGGTCCAGGGCCTTGTGGTACAAGGCAAAAGCCTCTGCTTCCTGAAAAACCAAGACGGGAAGCGTTTTCCGAGAGCACAGAGGTGTGTCTCTTCAAGCCGACCATGCGTGTGGGGGCTGCACTCCAGGCCGTGTGAGCCGGCCTTGCTGGGGTGGAGACGGTCCTGAGGCCCCACCTTCCCAGGGGGCTCACTGCTCAGCGGCCCCCCAAGTGGACACAAGCAAGGTGGGCTCAGCTGAGTCCAGGCACCAGCAGGCAGCAAGCCGAGGGCACGGCCCGAGCAAGGCCAAGGTTCCAGGAGCCCCACTGACACCGTCTGGGGGGGTGGCCACATCAGCCAGAACAACCCAGAGCCCAGGAGGGAAATGAGACTCCAGGGCCAGCTGCAGAGGAGCCCGTGACCACACACCTGTGCCTCCTTCGTCTGGGTCTTATGACTTTTAAAGCTTCCTTCATGATCGTCTTCGACCGTGGAGCTGGCATTTAAGGCTGCGATTCGAATCTAGAGGCAGAGGTGTGAGGGAGGAGAGCTGCTTTTAGATAAAACGTGGCTCATCTCGTCAATAGCCTACAAGGCGCACAGCTCTCTGTAGCACACTCCGCCTCAAACAGCTGGGCCTCCCCAGATGTGGGGCTGAATGGCAGGTGGCCACCCAGGGAAAAGGGGACCTGGAGCATTCTGAAGGGACCACGCCAACCTGCTTAGGGAATGTGTCCACTACAGAAGGGCCAGGCTGGGGACACCCAACAGCGGCCTGACGCAGCAGAAGACCCAGGCACCAGAAAACCAGAAAACCAGCCTCCAATGACACGGGCTGTGTCTCTCTGCCCAGAGATGTGGTCCTGCCAACCACCCACAGGAGGGCGGACACCCACACCCTCGAAGGTGCCCAGAGCCCCACTTGGACAGCCTTCAGGGCCCCCAAGAACCCGCCCCTCACCCCGGAGGGAGGCCAAGCACCAGCACATACCATGGTCAGAGCCTCTGGCACGGGCAGCTGCGGCGGGCAGGGCCAGCCCACTCAGCTCCTGGGGAGGGAGCAAGATAGGCTGAGGGGGGCCAGGAAGAGCCAGGCCCGGGGACCCGGGCACATGGGCGAGCGTGCCTCGGACGGCTCTGCAGTCTGCCACCTGGGGAGCCCCTGGCCTAGGGACAGAGCACCCGCCCTGGCCAGACAACTGGGGACACAGCGGAGAGAGCCTGACATGCCCCCAGGGCTCACTGCTCAGCACAGCAGTAGACCGACAGTCATTTCTTCAAAAGTTGAATAAAATGGAAACACAGGCGGCAGGTAGAGACCAGGTCACCCGCCCGGATGGGGAAGGTGAAGGAGGAAGGCCTGCGATAAGACTGAGGTGCAG